>NC_046618.1:1817500-2165000 GCF_900324465.2 Anabas testudineus | reverse complement strand
GAGAGCACTCACATGGCCAGATTTGGTCTTGTGGAACTCCTCCTGATGTCTGTCTTTAAGCATGCTGTCCACCACCCCACTGCGATGCCACACATCGAACAGCGTCTTCCCGTGCTGGTATCCTACCTCCTGCAGCCCAAAATGAAGGCGTGTGAGGGTGACATTCAAAGCCAGCATATGGAAAAGACATGGTAGAATGGTGGTGGGGAACAGAGGAGAAACTCACAGCGATTTCGTCAAACTTGCCAAACTCTAGTGTGCCGTATCGGTCGATGGGCGGTCGAATGTACTCGCAGTATTCACTGTCTTTGACCAACTCCAGCTGGCGCACACAGCAGACGTAAGCAAGACGGGTCTGGATCTCTGCCATGTTCAAGACCTGGAGGAAAAATCCAACATTGTTGTAAAGGCCATTACACTTAACGTACAAGACTAACTCCAGAGAATATCTGAAGTCTATAGTAAAGGTCAATGCACCTTGACTTTCTCAGCCATTGGGTTGAAGCGCTTCCACAACAGCCACCAGCCACTCAAGGAGTCACCATAGTTGCTCAAGTTGGTTTCATCCTGGCTTCCAACATCAATTGCAATCACGACCTTGGCCCCCATGGAGCGAGCCACGTCAGCTAGATGCCAAAACAGGTACACTTTATTACAAGACCATCAAGACCATGTGCACTGTGACCTCTCAGGCCTTCACTCTTTCTAAATATTATCTGAAAGGCTTTTGAAGTTCTAACTCAAACCTGACTCCCCTCCTTGAGTTAGGACTGAGTTTGGATGAGTTTTCCAAGAATTTCAAGCTGATTTCCATTGAGCAAGCACATTCTGGTTACTGTATATCATACTCATTCATCTGAAATGAAAATAGGAAAATCAACTCAGCTCAGCAATGTTTACCAGGCAGGTTGTTAATGTATCCTCCGTCCATTAGTAAGTGTCCGTCTTTTGGATCACACAGAGGGGGCAGGTAACCGGATAGGGACATGCTGGCTCTGACATACCGCCACAAAGAACCTGAAGTGGAGAGAGCAAGTGTGTGGTTGACAAATCTGTGTTTTTTTATAGGCTCACTCAACAAAATCTATTTGTACAAACATACATAATACTTATCTGTATCTATATCTATATCTATCAATACATACAATCAAATCTTTTTTGCACTTATAGTCCAAACTTTTCTGAAAATAGGGTTTGCTATTTGTAATATTCAGCTTTTAGAATAGATTTGTTCCTAAAATACCACAGTCTTTTCTACCTGCACAGATATTATCTTAATAGAGACCTCATATACATTCAATCCAACTGAAAAGAGTGACCATTTGGCCACTGCCCACTCTGCTCAGTTTAATTAGCAATCACCCAAAAAAACTGAAGGTGTTATTATAGGTGATATTACAGTTGTGATTTACAGTTGTGCAATGTCAGAACAGACCATCGGTGTGAACTCTCATGGAGGAAGCAGTGATATCAGTTGTAATGTTGAAGTATGGCAGCCACAAGTCCTGAATAGAGACATGATAAAAACAGATTAAGCATCATTTGTCATCACGTGTATAAACAAACTATAATCACTGACCAAAACAAGTCCAGCTGCTTCATATGTTTCAGGTAGTACAAAATGATATTTGACGAGCATGAAGACTTATTTTAGCACAAGGCTCGAACTGTAGCTGCAATAAGCTCCCAATCATTTCTTATGAATTTGTGTTCTGTACAATCTCAAAATCTAACTCAGTGTCTTCATAGTACTGGCAGCTGCAGGATAAAGTTGGTTAAAATGTTTTATTAGAAAGGCCCCCTCGGCTTACCTCTATCTGTTTCCCCTTGAAGACTGAACTAATGCTGGAGTTAAAGGAAGCTCCAGAAAACATTGAAGTAATAGGGTAGGTCAGATCCAGTATCTTCTTAAAGTAAGAGGTCATACCCTGTCGGAAGTAAAGCAAGGCCAAAGACCTGATATAAAACCAGTCTGTGATAATGATGAACAGTTTAAGTTGAGTGAGTGAGTCTTTCATATCTACAGTATAATGGTAACACACCATGGCCCACTCACGAGCCCGGACCCTCATTCGACTGCTACTCTTCTCCTCAGCATACAATGCTCCCATTAAGGAGCCAATGGAGGTGCCTCCAACCATGTCGATAGGGATCCCCGAGTCATTCAGAGCTTGCAGAATGCCAACCTGACAGCAACCCCTGATAAGAGATGAAACGAAATGACAAGTGATAGGCAATATCATCAATAATGTCAATGATACACAGCCCATTAGTCTTGAATAATCTGTCTGTAGTGAGATTATTAAGGGGTTAAGGGGTTCAGGTAGGGTTTGATCAAATAAGTTATGTTACAGTAAACACTAACTGCTGTCATCATGTGTCTACCAGTGGTCTCAGGTCATAGCTGAGTGGAATATGGTCCCTACCTTGTTAGAACTCCAAGACAAGCCAAAACAGTAAGAAACAGAACAACATCAGAACCAGAACCAGATTGATTCAAAACAATACAACAAATACAGTACACCTGTTGATTAGATTATATATTTTATGCACATAACATGCTCATTCCTACTTTGATTCAGACTGTGACTGCAGGGTAATTAATTACTTCTAAATATTCCGGGGCATGGGGAATGTGCTTATCTATATATCTGAGATACCTGGCACCCCCTCCTCCAAATACAAGGGCGATACTGTTTCCTGTCAGGATCCTGGCCAGGCGGGAGAAATCAGAATGACGATCTGGGCATTTTTCAAACACACGCTGGTACAGCTCTCTCTGAAAATCACACACATAGACACACACAGAAATGAAGTATTTCTAATGGGGACAAAACTGTAAACAACTCATTAGGTTTGTGGTGAATACCAGCTTAGGTAAACTCCTCCTGGAGAACACTCTGCGAGGGCAGGACAGGTGATGGTGTCTGGAGATCCAGCTCCGCATGTTCAGCCACTCAGCCGTCCCTTTGGGTGGGGGGCCGTCCTCCCTGTGCAGCAACACCAGCTGCTTCTGAGCCCGAACTGCACTACTCTCCAACATTCGCTCCAACTACAGGTGGAGAAAAGGGAAAGGATACAGATAGCGTTCAGTCAACTCACAGTGATGTCTGATGATGAACAACAAAAAAGCAAATGAAATAGAAAAAGCTGTATTTTAGCTGTCATAACTACAGTTTAGTTAGTGTGGTTAGCCTGCACAAAGTGTTAAATACTGTACATATGCACGTCTATGTATTAAGTAGTCAAGTAAAGACTGTATCTACACTAGTGCTACAGCTAGAGGACAAAGTACCACAAAGTAGTACTATACCTCCCTCTACCTTCCCTATATTGAAAATAACCCTCTGCTTTTAGGAAAAAAAACTCGTCAAGGTGATGTTATGTGGGGTTTTGCAGTTCAGATGATGTCATCTGGTTGTGTATACTAAGGAGGTTTTAGTCTTGTACACTTTTCAAACTGAGACAGAAAAGTGACGTTTCATACCAGTCACGTACATGAGTACATAAGTCCCCTATTCTCCGTAACATTTAATGAACAGTGGCCTGAAGAGGCAGCTCCAGGTAAACACAAAGATGTAGTTTAACAACATTACAAGCAAAGAAGAGTCATATTCACTCAGTGAAACACCAATCATTTCACCATAAGCTACTTCTCACAGCAAACCAAGAACACCTGCTCAGAGCAAAACATTAAAGACATTAGTGTCTGGGTAAAGCAGTAATAATTATGTGTTCTTCTGAGTTTCTTCTTGAAATTCTTATTTTACTTCCTCAATTTAACTGATAAATAATGTTGATATTTAAAAAGTAGGCTCCTGTGTCACGTCTTGCTACATGACAACATCTTTTGTAAAACTGCTGAATAAAAGCTTTGCAGCTCTATAGGTGCATTTAGACTGACCTCGCCAACAGCGGGCTCCTGCTCCCCAAGTCCCACGATGATAATGCAGTCAGCCTGCCGGATGCAGCGCTGGGTCCAGGGTGTGAGGCTAGAGTCGGACTGGTAGAGAACGATGCGATGGATGTCTTCCTGCTGCCCAAGCCAGCTGGACAGACGGTACTCATGGACACTGTAGAGGTGAGGAGCAAACACCAGCCAGTAAGCAAGACATCACATTTTGCTGTGACTTTAAATTATATGACCTGTTCAAGTGCACTAAATAATATCGTCAAAACTCATGCCTGTCTCTCATAAAGTATTTACCTTATTAAAATGCAGCTACATTGGCTGTACTGCAAAGACATTCATCTCCGAGACAATCAAATACCAATCAAACCACATAACCACAAAAAATCTGAACCTAGTCTCATTTCACATTACTTCTCTGATTACAGTTGAACCACTTTATCAAATGTCTACCTGTCCAGAGCAGCAGAGCCCAGACGCTGTTGGATGATGTCACTGGTCAGGAGTAGAGTGGGACCTTCAGAAAATAGAAACACATCCAAAAGGTTTTAAAGGTGGATGAATCACACAGCATGGTGCATTGCATGCTCCTGCTGTGATGGGGGGACTAAATCCACAGTTTTCCTTCTGTGGAAATATGTGTGCAATTGCTTATCTTAGGTTATTGTTATGTTATATAATCAAATCAAATATTATTGTGGAATCCAATGGGTTTCACCTCTTTCCCGAATGAGTCACACTGAAATTGTACTAAAAAAAGACAGAATTTTGTACATACACATATCAGGGGTGGACGGTGGTCAGCCTGGGTACACTAACCTAACTGGTCTGCAGCTACAAAGCCCGATTCTACTTATCTACTACTACTTAACTGTGTCTGCAGTGGTGGCGAGTAACAGTGTCTACTGTACGTGTGTGTGTGTTTGACTTTCATTGTGTGGACCAGCATAACAATTGGACTGAGGACAGTTTTACAAAGTGAGGACATTTTTACAATGTGAGGACATCTTAGCTGCTCCTCACAAAGAGAAGGGTGTTTAAAGAGCAATTTTGGAGTTAAGACTAGGTTTTAGGGTTAGGGTAAAGTTTAGGGTGATGCAGTTAGTTGTGATGGTTAGGGTTAGGTTAAGACAGTACATGTGATAAATAAAAAAATTCACACAGAATGGAAATTAGCAATTAGCATTGACTCACAAGAGTAGGGGGCTAGGGAATGAATTATGTCAATGATGATGTGTTCTGCCATACAAAAATGAGTGTGTGCGTGTGTGTGTACCAATGGCACTCAGAGCATGTTGCAGCTCCAAAGTGAAGGAGGTGAGAGGAACCTCCTCAGACACAGGCAGGATGGCAACAGTGGACAGGTTGGACACCAGATTCTCAGCATCCCATTTACTGGTGTGGGTGTGGAGAGCCAGACTGTGACCTGCAGGGCAGAGGAGTGCCTCTCTTACTGAATCTTAAACAGTGTAAAACATATGCAATATAATCTCTAATACACTGATTTTTGGTCTTTTACATTTGAGTAACAGTTGCCATATATGTTACTTATTTCACTCTGACTGGTCATTTAGTGCATTTACATATTTGTTCTGTCATTTTCTGGCCACCTCAGCTGATACATATATAAAATGAGTGGGAAGCTCAGGTTCCAAAAGCCAAATTGATTTTCACACGAGAAGAAGTCACGTTTCTGTTGGTAAAATAGATCAATTCAGAATAACAGAAAGAGTATACACAGTAAGTACCAGCTAGAGGTCCGCTGACTGGCTGCATGTTGCCCAGGATTTTTTGTCCCAGCAGGTGAATCAGCCTGGTGACAACCTGAGGATATCTCCTCTTGATGGAATTCAGGGCTCCTTCAGGTAGCTTGGCCAGCTCAGAGTCTCTGACAGCATGGACCGTCGTGGCTCGATTCATGTGTGTCAGAGTCTCAACCTGATTGATCCACAAAACGGGTGTGATAGTGCAACATGTAGTGAATAAAATGTGTTTTCCCCTCATGTTCTTTCTGTCCAGTTACTTTCCTTCATTAAGTGTTTAATTCAACACTTCACATTCAAAATTCACATTAGACACCAGTTTCTGACCACTCACCACACCAATTAAATCTCCTCGACCGTACTCTCCAGCCAGCTCCTTCTTCCCATTATCTTTTGCAATGACAGAGCGTAGTCGCCCACTAAGGACGATGTAGGTGCTGTCTGACTTGTCTCCTTGTCTAAAAAACAATAAGGGAATAAGGAAATAGCTCAATCTAGCGTTTCTCTGCCCATAAAATATAATAATAATATCATAGCCTGCATAGTCTCTGCATAGTCTTAGAAGCCCATTAGTAGCTCCACCGAGCAGATACCTGTAGACAGCACGGCCAGCCTCCACAGCCATCCAGTCTAGGGCAAAGTCAATCTGCCTGACAAATGGTGACACCCTCTTTACCACAGCGTGAGCTACATTCAGAACCACCCAGGGCTCCTCACGCATTATCCTGCAAAGTTGAAAACAAGTTTGTTTGCATCCTGGTGATGTGATGCCACTTTGTAGCAATTTTTGTGTGTGAGTTTGATCTTACTCATAAAAGAAAGCCTTGGATATGGAGAGGAAGGTGCAGTCTCTGAGAGCTCGCACAGTGAAAATGAGTGGCTCCCCCGTGAGAACGGCAAGGTGACCCACCAGCTCGCCTGGGTGGGTGACAAACAGCAGAGTCTCCTCGTCGCTGTCAATCATTCGCTGGTAGACGTGGAGCAAACCAGAGATGACAAATGCCACGCTCACATCCTGTAAGTAAAGACAAATGGTATAAATGAAGATTAAACAACAATTAGTATGTAAAACTGTTTCCAGGAGCTCAACAAAAAGTGCTTTCAGTTATTACAAGGCCAATATAAGTAACATGTAGAACTACTTTACTTTTTGCTGTACTTACTTTATATCCTATTTTGTATATTTTGACAGGTTATGATGCAAATTCCTTGTAGTCCCACTTTAAGGAGTGACATCATTGTCACCTGGTAAAATACACTCACCTGGTCTCCCTGGTGAGCCACAACAGAGCCAGCCTTGACCTGACATATTTTCACCCTCCCATCCAGTAGAGTGGGGTCCTGGTGACATCAAATGACAAGATAAACATACATACAGAGAGGTGACTGGTCATCCTGCTGAGCCAGAACTGCTCATGGAAATCAGGTACATAAACTGCATGTACTGTATTATTATTCTTATTTATAATTATTGAATTTAATTGTACTTCACTGCTGCTGGGACTCTTTACCTTCCACTTGTGGGATCAATTACATGTACTTATAGCATTACAGCGATTTTACTTTAAAATATTATTGTCCATTTGGATTAGGGTAACATTTATATGCCACCATTGCATGTCATTAACTTTGTGTCTTCTCTCTCTTGTAGTTGTGTTTCTTCCTCTCTGTCTCCCTTTCTCCGTACTTTTCTGCCCAGTGTTTCTGCTTCTTCTTTTCGTTCTTTTTGTTGCCTGCTGTTCTTTTCTCTCTCCTCTTTCCACTCGCCCCAATCGGTCGAGGCAGATCGCTGCCCACTCTGAGCCTGATTCTGCTGAAGGTTTCTTCGGTTAATCTGAATCCAAATATCTGGACTAATTTACATATCCTGCTCCCACTGTGTGTCACCAAACATCCGATAAGCAACAGACATGTTTAGAATTGCAATGCTTTGAGTTCATACCTGTATTTGGATGACCTGCAGCAAATCCTTTTTGGCAGCTTGGAAAAGGGCATTGACTTTACTGTGGTGGACATTTCCTCCTCCAGTATCACTATAGTGGTAAACAGCAGATGGAGTTTGCTGCATTGTGACAGTCTTCTTTAGAATAGACTGGGGGGACAGAGAAAGACAACAAAACAAAAAACCCATGAGCAAGACACTAAAACAAATCTGAACAGGACACTCATTCTACTTGAATTAACCTAACATGGGCACGGATACGGAAAAAACCTACTAAATTATAACATCTAAACAAACTATGTAGCATCTGTCTGTAAGTAACAACTTACAGACAGTGAATACATGTAAATACATGTATTTCACCATATAACGCTCAAGACATTGCCGTTTGTCTAGGCATTAATGAGGTTGACTAGGCAAAGTTAGCTCACCAACGTATCAAAATTGCAATGTTTGGTCACTTTCTATATCATTATATAAACTTGGTCATGGGGCAATTGGCCCTAAAAACTCTTGGGCCGCTTAATCCTGAATTTTGTGGCCAATTAAAAACAAAACAAAACAATCCCTATGTGCAGTGGGCTAAAAATGTCAGGCATGTAAAATGTTTGATATCTGACCAATCAGCAATGCTCAAGAGTTTCAGGCCCATTACCAGAAGTTCCTGGAGTTTCAGAAAGTACTACCATCCAACCAGTGACTAAATTTATTCCCCGATTCCTCTTGGAACCAGGGAAACATAGGTAACTAAGTCCCACTAAAGGTTATTGGTCTCTGGAAAAAAGTTCCTGCTGTGAAAACTGGTTTAAACAGTGATGAAAAAGAAGAAGAGAAAGAGAGAAAATGTCTGAGGCTCACTTTCCTAAATGCTTAAGACCAGGCGCTACTGGTGCGCTCAGCTACTCTATTCACTCCAGTCGTGGACAGCTCCAGTTAAATAATGTGTATAGAAAAAGGTCTATTGTATTAGAAAGGAAGTAGGGAGCATTCTAAGCTGTAGTAATGTACTCTTAGCCACAATATTAGCATGTGAGAGATTAGTAGACCATTCAACCAGTTGCTATCAAATAGCACCTTTAGAAATACAATGACCTGGATGACATTAAATTTACTGTGACCAAACTCCAGATAAGTAACAGACAATGGATAGCTGCTGCTGCTGTGTGGATTAAATAAGGGAAAAAGATGGTTGCTCAGTCAACATTTTTTGTGTAATAAACTTCTCACTGCTGTGTAACTTGTCTGGAATCAAACCAGTAAACCTCTAAAGATATAAGAAAAAAAGGTTTATCCAGAAACCTTCACAGGACCAGGAAGCACTGTGTCCTCTTTGGCAAATCTATCCTGTTCATCAGCTCTGTTGATGTCGGCTGTCATTTCACCTGCATGACATGCAAAAAAAAAAAGACATTACATTAATTACATTAAAGTTTAGCATCAGCAAAAATACTCACTGACACACCAATTCCAATGCACCAATTATTATAATGACTAATAACAAAAAAATCTCCTGATCAGTCACATCAGGTCAGACCAGAGCTAACACAGTCTTAGTTCTATAACTGCTGTTAATGAAATAAATTGTGTATAAGTTGTGATGCATGTGTGTATACCTGTAGCAGCCACTGGGGAGGAGGGAGAGTGAGATTTACTGTATTTTGAGGAGGATGTGTCTGAGGGGTTGGACTTTTCTGTGTGCAAAGTGTGCAAAACAGACTTTAGACAAACATTACTACACACATACTTGTGTCAGTGAAAATGTTGAGAGACTGCTGTTGTTTCTGACCTGGGTCAGTTTTTTCAGGGCCCAGGTCATCAGAGTGGGAAGGCTGCCTGCGGAAGCCTCTGTGTGGATGAGCTTCACCCAGAACAGAGGCCACTGACACCAAGGAGATAGCTTGACTCTCCTGTAACACACACATCATCAACCTTGTAGAAAAATCTTTGCCTTTAATTTCTCTAAATATGGTCAGAATGATATGGTAAAATGCTGGAATCAACCAAACGTGTGCTCCACTTGTGTCTACATACTTGCTGTTAAACACTGTGTTGAGATAGTGAAAAGATGAAAACATATCAGCTCTGAAAATATGTTTTTAGAAAAAATTACAAATGTCATTTAAAAATTAACCCATGATAAGGCTATGAACATTGCAAAACTAAATAGATTTGATCTTGCCTATGCCTCATCCCTGTTTGTCAAGTAGAACAGAGCTGTACAAATCTGATATTACCCTTCCCAGCCATTTTCATTTGTTGTATTACTTACAGTGGTCTATTGAATCAAAAATGAAAAGTTAAGTCTAATTTTAATGTTTTACATTTTCAAGGTTCCAAATGTAAAATGTAAGACACTGTGCACGTAACATAACATCATAACTATTAGCTGGGTTGTTCATGTGCTACAGAGTCCAGCCTGATGGCTCAAAATGTAACTCTGGTCTCATGAAGCCACAGACTCTCTTTCAGCTGACTTCCATTTTGACAAATGTATATATGTCTATTAAATCTATTTTCACACTGAGATCCTAGAGTTTGTTTTGTACATTTATGTTAGAAAAGCCAGATTATATCGACCATGATTCAATATTGTAAAAAAAAAGGTGAAAAATACACAGGGAAGCAAAACAACAGTACCGGGTTGAAGAGCTCAGTGGTCAGGCCGAGGTAGTTGTGTAAGGCAAGGAAAGTGACTCTCTGAAGGCGTACCATGATTATCTACAGAGAACACGAGTGAAACAACACAGAGAATGTACTTTAAATACAAAAAACCCAGTACTGTCGGTGGTTTGTGGTTTTGTTTTATGTTGACACACTGCTCGCTGTCAGTTGACACTTTACCTGGATGACTCGGACAAGAGTTTCAGGATATTTCTCAAAGACTGGCTGGAAGGCTGTAGCTGGAAGACGCAGGACAGTGGAGGGAGTTGCAGCTCTTGCAGACACTGTCTTGTAAGGTGCTGGATATCCCTGAAATACAGATAACAGGAGATAGAGGACAGATGCACAAAATAGCTTTAAGAAAGGCAAAATATGACTGTGAATGATAAAGAATATAAATCACAGTTTTGGTAAAAAAAAAGTTTAAAAATAAAAACAAAATGTATAACTGATCTAATTACATATTGTGTATGATAATATTTTCAAATTAAAACCCCTATACACATTTAAAGACACTGGGATGAAAAGGGAGACAGGAAGAGGACTGACAGACAGACTTCAAACATACAGTAATGATGTCCAGGATACTGAGCAAACTGTGAACACTGTCTCCTGGTAAAACCTCTTTCACCACAGCGTCTGTACCATCCTGCAGGGGGAAAACAATCACATTTATGGCAACTGAAAAACAATCAGAACATGGGGAAGATTTTTCAATTTAGTGATGCTGTAGGCATTTCAGCCCAGTGCTCTTACACTCTCGTGGATGCACAGCTCCAGACGGCCATCTTGAACCACGTAAATACTGTCGTCCGTGTCACCTGGTCGGAAGAGTCCCTCTCCCTGGTGCAGATTGATCAGCACCATGTGACGACAAAGCTCAAGAAAGACAGGCTTCTCGAAGTGGCCGAGCACCCTGGGTACAACATGTGTGAAGTTAAAGCTCTGCTAATGGTAATAAACATATTTACATTAATGGTCACACTACAGTTGATCTTGTTATCGGTGCTACTTCCTCAAAGTTATTTTGCTCTAGGTTTCAGTCATGGGTGGTGACATGTGAGTTCTGGTGACAATGGCAAGTAGATTTTATTAATACAGAACAGAACAAACAAGTACTCATGTTCTGCCATTTTCACTGTGGTTTATCATCTTCAGAAAGCTTCAACAGACAACCAACACTCTACATCGCCCTGAAAGCAACACACCAGACCTAAATGTATTATAAGTATTGGACACCAAATCCAAACATGGTGCCCATACATCCCTAGGAAACTTGTTCTAGGGCGCACTAAAGGGGAGGGGAGTGTTGCACAAGACTGTGGACATTTGCGACGTGTGAATGTTTTTAATAAATGTATAAAATAAATTAATCTATTTTCACTTTGTCATAACAGGGTAGTGAGTGTAGATTAATGAGAAAAAAGTAGTATAGTAGTATGTAGCATCAGGCTGCAACATAACAAAATGAATAAAGGTGAAAGGGGTCTGAACACCTGCTGACAGTAATTTTCACTATTGCTTCATCTGTTGATTATTTTCACAATTAAACATCTGATAAACTTTCAGAGAATAGCAGAAAATGTACATCACTATTCCTTAAAGCCCTAAGAGACATCTCAAAACAGTTTACTTTATCCAAGTAACTTATTTGAGAAGCTGAAACTGAAGAACATTTGACATTATTTTGATAAATAATGTTGATGTTGATTTCACTTTAATTCGTCAATTAGTTCATTCATTTCAATACCACTCTTTTTTGTAAAATGGTCCACTTTTTAAGTTTAAACATTTGATGTGTTTTCTAGGATCTGTTGTGAGTAAAATATGGGTTTGTGAGATTTGGAAATCATAACATTCTGTTTTTTATGCAGATTTTACACAGTGTCCCAACGTTTTGGGAATCAGTGAGGTTTAAATGTTACTGTTAGACTGCATGGAAACGTTTCTGCGAATGAGGAGCAGGTAGTAGTGTTACTGACCTGACATTTTTCAACATGTACAGCACTTCAGAGGGCAGATGGGAGTTCTGCACATCAGACTCAGTCAGATCAGCCTCCAGCAGACTGGGAGGAGGCTCCTTGGGCTGCAGGGTGGGAGGCTCTCTCCTGATACGCAGGATCCTAACACATATACATAAAAAACACTCTTCGTAGTGTGAAGGTTTAAGTGTTTTTTACTTAGAACAATCCTCCGTAAAACCAACCTCATAACGATGCTTCTGAATTGTAAGTAGTTTTTCAAAGAAACATCTGTTCACCTTCCTGTAGAGTAAACTGTTAAAGCACCAAATACTTCAAAAAGGGACTTACTTGCGAGCTATAGACAGGACTTTGGTCCTCTTTCTCACTCTCTCGCGGGAGGCTGAGTTTGAGTTTGAGGACAAGGTCTGAACCTGAAACAGCAGGGAAAGGAAAACTTTGCTTAATGTTTGCATTTGACTGTTTACACACAACAAATAAACTGTTTCTGAAAATCAAACATGTTAAAAACTGTACTACAATTCTTACAGTTCTTTTTGATCTCTATGAGCAGTTACATTTGCCAACACTTAGGTGAGCATTCCACAGGAGCTGTTAATCCAGTTCTACTCTGCTTTCCAGTTTGACACTGTTTTTTAGCTACTTATGCAAATCTCTCAGTGCACTCTAACTGCACAGTATTCTTATATCTTTTTCCATCATTATTTGCTTTTTCTCTTACATTCATTTCAGGTTTTCTTTGACTTTTGACATTGCCTTGTACTTCTTCTACATGTGGCCTTTATATGATTTTCATAAAGCCTTTTGAATTGTTATGTTTTGTCTCACCTGACAGATACATTCAAGTGTCATCTGACATTATCTTATCTCTAGTTGTTGACTCATGCAGTTTCTTAGGCAGTACACCGCATCATCCTAGCCTTCCTCTAGACCCTGCAGTGCTAAACCCAGCAATTGCTATTTATCTAACATTCCTCTGTGCAATATAACAGCAAGACTTTAGCTTTTCCTCAGCACTACAAATGCTCATTTGACT
The DNA here is from genome assembly GCF_900324465.2 of Anabas testudineus. Classification (NCBI taxonomy): domain Eukaryota; kingdom Metazoa; phylum Chordata; class Actinopteri; order Anabantiformes; family Anabantidae; genus Anabas; species Anabas testudineus. The sequence goes on along the minus strand of NC_046618.1, from coordinate 2,151,706 downwards.
ATACGGACAGTACCCCTCCTCTTACACAAACATTAACCCACTGTCAGGTCACAATATTTCTAAATGCTTTTAAAATTACATGTTGTAGCCATATGTAGCTCTTCACCTAACAATGGCTCCAGGAGTGGCCATTAATAAAGCAAGACATTTCTCAAGAATTACTATTACTGTAACAGGGCCAAGAAAACACCTTTCTTTCCTACTTCCTAGCTCCAACTTGAAACTAAAATTACCACGTCTATAATTGTATGCCTCTGCAAAGCAGTCCTGAGTTACTGTGCTCACATGAATGGGACAGATGTGAGATCACAGTGACCTTGATCACTGACCACAAAAATCTAACCATCTTATCCTTGAGGCCAAATCGACCTTTGTGTCAATTCTCAAGAAATTCCCTAAATAATCTACTATCAAAACGCTAAATGTGTTACATGTCTACTGAAAGGGTCAACACCAAGTGTGATACAAGTCACTGACCTTTCTCATGATCTTCCGGCCATAAAACATCACCTTGTCTCTCTTCCTGAAGCGATAGTGAGGGACACCAGCCTCCTCCTCTAAAACACACAAGACATTCTTCGTCATTCTTCATTCTTGAAGACCACTTCATAGTATCTATATCAATCAATCTGCTCCATACACATGCTGTAAATCTGGTCGGATTAAATCAGGTGTTCACAATCCTGAGAACAACTCAAAACTTAATTTATTTTCTTTTTGCATAAACACAATTATTATACATTATTTAGATATTTAATAAACATTATTAACTGCTTGTGCAGCAACTTCTCTGAAACACAAACTTGTGTATTTTGGGTGTATTTGCACGTTTGCACAGTGATCAGTTTTATATGTGCGCTCAGAACAGGATGTACAGTGAGCGGAGCACTGACTTGAATGTTTGTATTTTCTGTAGAGAAGGAACAGAACAACTCCAACTATACAAACGGATGTTACAGCTCCAATCAGCACAGCTGTCCACTGGAAGAAAGAACAGAAAACCAATTGTAATTATCTGCATTCAAAACTGTTTTTAAATTGTTAAATTAAAAAAGCTGAAAAGTATGGACTATTAGAACCCTCTTATTTATTCTAATCAATTCTAATCTAATCTAACTGTCACTTCTACACTCCAGAAAGGAAAAAACACACTGTTGTGCTAAGTGACAATGAACATGAACAGTTACATTACAGTTCATTCATTCACTAAAACTCATTTGAAATGTGAAGAATGTGGTTACCGTGTTGACTTCTGTCCTTTCCTCCACAAACTTCAGCATCCTGGCTTTGAGCTCATCGCTGAGTAGAACCAGGCTCTGTGATGGATTTATTATAAAATTTGTAAATTTGTAATGTGTAACTGACAACTTAATATATTGTATAATATATAATACACATGAGTCCTCTCTGCAGCATTCAGGGTCTTTTAGTCCATGGTTAGTGTGGCAGCAACAAGTGCAGAGGGAGAAGGAAGGCTCTGGGGACACAGGACCTGTGGGGTGGCTGTGGATCAATAGGTAGAGCAGTTGCCTGCCAATCATAGGATCGGTGGTTCGATTCCCGGCTGCCACGTCACATGCCAAAGTGCCCTTGGGCAAGACACTGAACCCCAAGTTGCCCCCGGTGAGTCAGGTCAGCTGCATAGCAGCTCTGCCATCAGTGTGCTTGTGTGTGTGTGAATGAGACGCAGTGTAAAGCGCTTTGAGTACCATCTAGGTAGAAAAGCGCTATATAAGTGCAGGCCATTTTACCTTACCCTATTCCCAAATTAGTCGAAAGTGCCTTTCTAAATAGTAATTCATGATTTTTTGCATTGCATTGCTTTATCCACACATTGGAGCTATATGTGATCAAGCAAATGTCAGAGTTGGCCTGACCATTAAACCAACTTCACCCCCCAAAGTCTCCAGTACAAGGTCAATGTAAGGTCCAGCTGTGTCTGTTAGTAAATTCAGCAGGTAAATGTCTGAAGAATTCACTGCAAGTGATTGGGCATGTTGACTATGTTCCTATAACACGACTGGTGCTGCCTCTATCTGCTGTAAATAAAACATGGTGATTTCCACAGTGGACTTTTTGTGTGCACTTAATGGAAATGGAATTTGGAATCACTGTTCTATAAGCACATGATAAAAATACATTTTCAGTCACCCTCTAGTCATCCCTCTGTTGTTGATCAAAGGAATTAGATAATGTATTGATCACTCTGAAACCTCAAGCATAAAAACAACTGAAAAAACACTGATGGAATGAAATCAGCGGGATGTGAGATAAGCTGTGTGTAACAATGTAAGAGCAATCAGAGCAGAACAAGGATTAGGACAGCAGTGCTGAGTTAGCAATAGAGGAGAAACATCTTGATCATTTTAACAAGACAAAATTACTATTTTTCCCCCTAAACAGACTTAATGGTTCAGTGAAAAACACTAAGCACTGCAGAATATGTCTAATGCATTTGTCATGTGTTTCATAGGGAAACACATATCTGACTTATGACGACAGTTAAGTTGTTATAACCTTGTACATAAAAGCCTTGTTAAGGACAAGGACGTGGAACTTTATTTTCAGATTTAGCGTCTCCTTTCAAAGTTTGTTGCATAAATGCGAAATGTGTTAATTTTCTCCTTTTAAAGAGTTTTAATTGTCTGGTCTGCAGCCTCCAGTATTAGTTCTTCATTGCTACTAACTAAAGGGCTGATTTGTGAATGGAAGAAATGACATGAATGTTGATGTCTTTTCAAAGTAAATAGATTAGAAATGGGAAGTGTTTGAAGTGATTGTGTTCTTGACAGTCTTTTACTTGGCTGTAGAGTTTGTTGAGGGATGACGTACCGTACTGCAGCTCTCCTCTTCATCGTTGTCTCCCATGTCAGCAGTAAGAAAGGCCACCAGCCTGAAATTCAAATAGAATCAATCCTTTACATTTGAATCGGGCCTTTAATACCTGCTCAACTATTGTATATTTAAAACCTGTACCATTGCTTTATTACCACTGCCCTGTATTTAAATGAAGCTTTTCCAATAGCAACATGAGTTTCTTGCTTCATCCAGCTGACAAACGGGTCACAGGCAAGAGCTTTGTGAAATATGAATCTGGACTAAAAAGCACCTCAAGAAAAGGAGGTCACAAGTGTTTGTTTGTAACCAGACACTCACAACCCTGCTCTAGGTCACTGCAGTGGTCGAAACAAACGGCACCTCTAGAGGAAAAGCTTCAATAAATGACAGGCAGCTTCAAATACTAGCAACTGGATCTTTGGCGCTGTACAGGACAACAGAGACCAGAGAGGGGGGCTTGTTTTGGACGGAATTCCGCTGAACTATGGTACAAAAGAGGCAAAAATAAGTCACACGTGTATAGTTTAATATTTATCTGTCGCTCACAGCACGTAGAGAGCCGGTATTTAACTTTTAACGAACACACGCTGTCACATCATTACTAATACTAAGTCTCACGGACTCTCTCCGCGGACTGAGTGAGTGCAGCCCGCTACACAACAACACGACAAGTGAATGCAAGCGAAACACGGTCCTAAAGAGCGAATTTTTAAAGAGGTAAAAAAGAGCAAGCACACATTTACCTTCTCCTTCTCGACTAAATCAACGCTAAAGAAACTTTCCCACGTACCTTTTAAGCGTCACGTTTTTTTGTTTTTTTGAGTTTGTGTTACATGCTTCAGAAGAGTGTGAAGACTGTGAGGTGGAAACAATCTAAACATCCTGACATACTGTCAAAATAAAAGCCTCACTTACAAAAATGTACGGAGACCCCAATGGGAATGGACTGTATTTAACAATGGTGTAGGGTGCAGCCTAGAGTATTTCACTTTGTAGTGCTACCACATTTACACAAAACGGTGATCTATTGATAGCTTGAATGATCGAGACGTAAACAATTTACCCTTATTCTGAAAGGTAATCGTGCGTGTCCTATGGTACTAGCTAGTTAAGAGTCGGCTACTTGACGCATCCCAATCACAGTTTAGCAGCAGTACGGCGGATTTTGATTGGTTGATGACGGTTTCTTTCGACCTATTACTGACTATTTCACTGCACAGTCAGACACATTACTTCCATTAGCTCGTCAGTGTGCTCAAGGTGAGAGGTTGCACGTTTTTTTAAATTAATAAAGCTATAGGCACTTGCTAACAACGTAATGCTATCTGCAATGTAATTATGGTAAATGTAAATGCACAATTAGCTTGCTAGTAGAAGGTTAGTTAGCTAGTTAACACGAATCATGCACTTGACAGTAGAAAAGAGCGGTTTTCGGTCAAATGTTAGATATGTTATTCGTTTTCCTTTGAACAATTTAAACTATGGATCAGTGCATAATAACAGGTAACCTTAACTTTAAGTACAACAAAGGGAGTCAGATAGTACTGGATGGCACTGGTGACAACTTAATTTCTAAAGACTACATTACTTTCATCACTGCCTCCCAGACGTCCTGCGTTTTTACAAATTTGAACTAGATGTCATCGGTCAGGTTAGAAATAAACACAATGAAAACATGTTAACGTTACTGTAGACATTGGCAGACTGTTGTCTTACAGGACTCTTCTTTAGAGCATAGGTTTAAAAAAATCGTTTCTTTCTTCTCCGCAGGTTTTCTCTGTCACGGAAGGAGGAAACAAGCTGGCATCATGGGAGTGTTATCCACACTGATGAGGGGTCTGGTGAGAGGAGCGGACAGAATGGCTGAGTTCACCAGCAAGCGCGGATCAAGGACTCATAACAAAGGCCGGGGTGCAAGGCCCACTGGTCTGCAGCTGTCCAGCAGAAAGTTTCTCACCATGAAGTCCATGATTCCTGAATTTGTGGTGCCTAACTTAGAGGGATTCAAACTTAAACCCTACGTCTCATATCGCTGTCCCAAAGGAACAGAGCCTCCTGTCACAGCACAAAGTCTGTTTACTGAGGTGGTGGCCCCTCAGATCAAGCATGATTTTAAAGAGGGCACTTTCAGCAAAGATCAGCTGGGGAAATATGGATATGAGCCCACACAGGAGGGGAAGCTCTTCAAACTCTATCCCAAGAACTACGTGCGTTAAATTGCATTTACATGATTTTGTATTCACAATGCAAAGACTGCTGAGTAACTGACTGAAAGCTGCAGAGCAACTGATGTAACACTTCCAGGAGAACCATTATACACAAGATTATATTTATATTTTGAAAAAAATGATTTCCTGATGTGATTAAACTTTCTGTTCCTCAATGATCAGAGAACATATAACTCAACGGGACATCATTCATTATTGTAAACAGTTTGACCTGCTTAAAACTGTAGTGTGCTAAAAAGCCACAGAAATGATTAAACATGAGCTCGGAATAAATGATACAACTCCAAACACTGAGATGCTTGTACTGAGTCATTCTATACATCTGCTGAAAATCTTCTATAGCTTTACATTTATCCTTAATCATTGTGCTCATATTTCAAATACCACTTTACCTGTGTCCAACACATGCGTGTTCAACCTAGAAGTTGTTTTATCCGTTGACTTTATTGGTTGGAAAGTGTAACAAATATGAACTGTTAATGAAAGTGTACAAAATCATGGAACATATGGTGACCATCTCCTCCTCGGGTATCTGGGGAGCAGCACAGAGGGTGACATAATGTAACACTCTTTAGACACAGACCTGTCTGAGCCTAGAAGGGCATTCAGGTTACTGTTTTGGTAACTAATTCATGTGTCACAATTGATGCCATATTAAAAAGCTATAATGAAGTGTGGCTTTGACAATGTAAGGTTTATAAACAAGTTGCTTAAATATAAGTTTATAAAAATCACTGTCGTTATGAAAATATATGGTTTTGCTGATTGCATATTGTCTGATAAGATATTTAACGAGTCTTTGTGATAAAGACAGTGAATGGTATCCTGCCCATGTCATAGCTGAGCTGTAGATTCTGCTTTACTTCAGTACATGTTATAATTTGATTTGATATGGTGTCATCTCAGATGACCATGGTGGTCAACACTGCTGTGATTCCTGCTAAGGGTCATCAGGAGTCCAGTCCCAGCGCCACACATGAAGCATGTGGTCGTAGAAGGAACAGCTTGCCAGCAGACAGGACAATGATGGGGCTTCACCTTCAGGGTTAGCATCAGGGGATGCAGTATGCGGAATGGAGCCCGCTGCAATGCTCTCTGGGATGTATCCTCCAGCATCGTCCTCCAGGGAAGTGTCAAAGCTGGCAGTGGGCGACTCATACTGAATCCTCAAGTGTCCTCCGCTCTCTCTAATGCTTTCCTTTGGTTCTGCAGGAGCAGGGGAGCTGGGAGAAGGTTTCTCCAGAGATAGTCGGGACCAGTCGGCTCCATACGCTAGGGAGTTGTGGAGAATATATGAGGCTGCAACAGGACAGACTCCTCCACCACCCCCTGGACAATGACAGGAAAACAACACTGTTACAGAAAAACAAATTCAGTTAATTTATACCATCTTTTTATTTGTGTTGGAGCAACTGACTATTCTCTTAAAACCAATACAGTTTCACCAAATACTGTATAAACATAATATACTCTATATAGAGAACATATATTTATATTTGGTTGATTTAGACAGCCAGGTGGTGGCTGTGTTTTTCCTGTCGCGTGCCAAGAAACTACTACAGAAGAAGACACATTAAGATGACATTAAAATAGCACCAATCAAACTTCTAATGGTAAAAAAATAAATGTAGACAACTTAATGGAAGCCATCTCTCTTTTTTATAACTCTTAAATGAGTTATAATGTTATAATGCAATGTGTATGACAACAATTTTCCAAAAATCTTATTAAAAAAACACAAATATATTACTGGGTGATGCAGCAGGACAATGCTTTGCTCGTAATATACAACATGTACTTTATGGTCATCTTGGTAAATTTACATTACTTTTACTCTGGTGCTTGTAGACACGCAACAAGTAGTTACTTATTATAACATTGTTATTGTAACTGTTATTGTAGATTTGCTGCTCACTATAATCTTCACAGCTTGTCAGCATGACAGTGTAAAGTCACAATTTGGGTACTTTAAGGACCAGTTTGTTTTTTTTTACCCCAAAAGTGCATAAAATGGGCACTTTAAAGTTAATCTAAATATTATGTTTGTGATATTTAATGGCCAATTTATACAGAAAACCAGGAAATTGCAAATTAGAAACAGATGATGCAACCTGCTGCTGCTACCAAAATGACTTGTGTACCACTCTGCTAAAAAGTGAGAACTGATAAATGTTTTGAACCGTCACACACAGTCTGTGTGTATTTACGCTGAATTTCACCTCACATTGCACTGTGAAATGCTGATGTAGAGCCAGCAGACATGAAAGAAAGCAGCTTTCCTATACAAAATACAGTAGACAACAGTGAAGAGCCCACTTTTAATTGAGTGTAATGGTTATCCACTGAAATGCATTAAATGCCTTTCCTATAAGGAAAATATTTCAACATTGCATCAAAGATACGTCTATCCTTTCTCTATGACACTCAAAGCTCAAATTAGGAATTCTGAACAAGTGTTTCCTTGTTTATTTCTCCATTGTACTCACCCAGGACCTGTCCGCAGTTAAGGATGTGGAAGTCATTATGCATGCAGGCTGCCAGCAGCAGGTGCTGATAGGTCGGATGCCACTTGAGTCTCCACACTCCCCCGCCCATGGCACTCTCACTGAGAGGCTGCTGCATATTCCTGCCATCCCATAGCAGAACCTGCTCGTCATAGCTGCCAAATAACAAGCCAATAACACAAGATTTACAGACAGTCACATGACTGACACAGTACGGCAGCTTACCGTTTAGAGTTATCACACCTGCTAGAGTTCACGGGAATATTTACCTGCCTGTAGCCACAATGTGTTCCTGATGCGGATTGCTGTGAATGCTGCACACGCCCATTGAGTGCCTTCAAGAGAACACACCAGAAACGGTCACTATACAGTGGCAAGAAAAGGTATGTGAACCTTTTGGAATTTCATGATTTTCTGCAATATTTTGTCATAATATCAGATCAAATCTTTATCTAATTCAGAGTATTAACAAATATAATATCATATAAATGTAATGTAATATAATGGGCCACCTCTAATGCTATGGGTCTCTTCAAGTTGTTCCATAGCATCTCCATTGGGTTGAGTTCTGGGCTCTGACTTGGCCACTCCAAAAGGTGGAATTTGTTTTTCTGTTGTGGACTTCCTTTGGGGTCATATCACCCAACTTCTAAAGAGTTTCAGCTGACTCATATTTTTTTAATTCATCTTCCCCCCAATAGATGCAAGCTGGCCAGGCCCTGTTGGGGCAAAGCAGGCCTAAATCATGTTGTTTCCTCCACTATACTTTACAATTGGGATGATGTTTTCATGTTTATAAGCTTTGCTCTTTTTACACCAGATGTAGTGCTGTGTGTTCTTTCCAAATAGTTCGATATAGTTTCATCAATCCACAAAACATTTTGGCAATACTGCTGTGGGGTGTCAATGTGCTTTTTCACAAACTTCAGGTGTGCAGCAATGTTCTTTTTAGTAAGCAGCAGCTTCCTTCTTGGTGTCCTGTCATAGACACCCTGCTAGTTCAATGTTTTACCTACTGTAAACTCATGAACACAGATAATTCAGTTCCAATAATAACTTTAAATCTTTCTTCGACCCTGAGTGACAGATGTCACATTTAATCTGTCACACTGGGTTGTTTCTTTACCTCATTAATGAGTGTTTGTTGTGCTCTTGGGGTCATTCTGACTGATTGCCCACTTCTTTGTAGAGTAGCCACAGTCCCAAAGTGTCTCCATTTGTAGATTGTTTGCCAAACTGTAGACTGCTATATTTCTAAAGTCTTTGACATCACTTTGTAACCCTTTTCGCCTTTATGTAAATGAACAATTATTGATTGTAGATCCTCTGAAAGCTCATTTTAGCCAGGCATGGCTCACATTACCACATTCTTCTTGTGCAGAGTGTTTTTTGTCTGTCAATGAAGCCTAGTCCACACAAACAAATTTTCTTAACAAGACTCCAAGTATGTCAGACCAAGAGCAGATCACATTTTATAACAAATTAATGCAGAAAACCATGAAATTCCAAAAGGTTCACATAATTTTTCTTGGCATTGTATATGACCTAAATGCACAGTCCACATGAATACTAATGACACCAACATCAAAACTAACTTTTCACTTGTGAAGGTAGGACGGGAGGGGCCGACTCTGAGATCCCAGCCTTTCAGTTTGCAGTCATCACCACCTGGTATGGAAACACATAGACAATTTATAAAGTTACAGTTACTTATGATAGAGCACACAAGTAGATAAACTTGGTGACATACCGCACATTCTTACCAGAGTAAACCAGCTGTGTGTCCCAGTATGAGAAGGCTGAGATCCACGCCTCAAAGTCATGGGCTTTCCACTGTGACAGAGCTGTCAGAGTACCTTCAGCCAGAGAGAGAACACTAACGCAGCCTGCAGAGTCGCTGCACACCACTCGTACGTCACTACTGCTGACAGGAACAGAGGATTACAGACCACAGAGAAATTTGTACAACATTTTGACACCAGATGTCATATTGCAAATTACAGCGTCTCTTGTTCTGGTTCTCTTACCTGTCCATTCTTCCAGTGGACCAATCTAATGATAGAGCCAGCCGCTCTACTCCCACCTCCAAGCTGCTCAGAGTATGCAGACTGCGACTGCCTTCCTACTGGACACACAAATTCATGAGAGCAGGAACCCACAACAGTACACACACATCCTGCACTTCATTTTAAATCATAATTAACTAACCACTTCTTGACTATAATATCATCTAATAATGCACAATGTGTACATATTTACTTTTAGCATATTCATATTTATGTTTAGCAAGATAAAAATGTTAAATATACACTTTTTAATCATAAATCATTTTCCTGTCATTTATGATGCTTGTGTTATTAGATCAGAGAGCAGCTGATTCAAGTCTTATTGGATAACAGTATGGTGTAGGGAAAAACAAATAAAAAACACTCACAGGTAAAATGAACTGCACTGAATATCTCATTACAATCACATCTGTCATGGGGTGACATATATTAAGCAACAGTGAATTCAGTTTCAGAAAAAATTATCTTTGACAAGAGCCAAGTGGTGTTCCTACTCCGATACTATACCTGGTGAACTAGCTGATACAATCCCACACGAAACCTAGTGTAGCACAAATTGCTAAAAATATTTACTACAGCCATAACCAACAGCAGTTATTATACACAGTGTGTCAAAGCATGTTTTGTGTGGGGGTGGGCATGTGTATGTGTCATTTATGGGTAGAGCTGGCATCAGGACACACTGTGGGAATCTGATCTATGGAGGCCACTCTACGCTACTTACAGACTTAAACATATACTGCTGTGATCTTGGTGCCAGAGCCCAAGGGATACCTGAGATTAGAGGATCTGAAAATACAGCTACGGTGTTGTGCTGCATGCTCTCTTCTCTGTGTCTGTGTCTGTGTTTCTGTGACTAAGCTCAGCTCCTCCACACAGAGCCAGCAGGAAAATGGGTGAGATGAGACTGTAGGTCATCTGTGTTTCAGAAACTTTTTAAATTCTGGAATATTAAAACATTTTTAATGTTTAATAAAGTGCAGCATTCTCTAATTTATAATTGTTAAATTGTTGTATTTTATCTGTAGCAAAAAGAGGAAAAACAACATCATCATATTTGCCTTTCAAATCAGCCACCTGCCTCACTGTTCTCCAAAGATCAGAACTGGCATCAATCATCAAAACACAGATTGGTTGACCACTACTCCTTAAACCTTACACAAACATCAGCTAAGAGCCTAATTAAAAACAAGACATTATGACTGTGTGTCTTCTGATGCCACACTCACCTGATTGTCTGACAGCGTGTACAGCTGCAGCGCTCCTGTGGCAGCTGCCATTCCCAACACTGCTCTTCCTGAAAGTGGCACATGGCACCTGAGAACGTGCAAAAAACAGAGTGAAACACTGAAAACAACAGACAAAGTGGTCAAACCTGACTTCTTACCATTTTAAATCTAAAATGGCTTCTGTGTCAATGCGCTGCAGTTCAGTAAGAGGAGGACTCATCGATCCTTCATCCCGAAATTCAAAAAGATACAAGCGTCCAGTGCGGCTAGTGGTGGCATCTTCTTCCCCTGCCTTCAGAAGGAATGAATAAGTGACGATTAGGAATCAACATCAGCAGAAATACAAGTGACTATCGAACCATTATGTACACACACACCATTATGTACACACACACCATTATGTACACACACACCATTATGTACACACACACCATTATTTTATAATAATCATGAACTGACGATGCAGACTTAACAAGAAAAACACAAAAAGTGGCACAGGGCTGGTTAGCAATTTAGAACCAACTCCGAAACATCCGGCGTAGAGGGTTAATATGATGATCAGTACAGAGCTACGACATATATTAACAGTGTGGCTTGATAAATTAAAGAAGTAAGCCCTTATTTCGCTGGCTCTGTACTGCAGTAGATCTGAGCTTGTCCAGGGAGAGGGGCTGATGCCTGCCGAGATCGGCATCCCCGACTCTAATCAGGGAGGAGGATGCAGATCTCGGCAACTCCGAGTTGCCAAATATTGCACCCCCTCCCTTATTAACTGCAACACACGTTATAACAAAATGCTGTCATTTGTCCATATTTTAGATTATTTTAAGCTATTTTAAGCTTAAGTGTGACAAAGTACACTACAGATCTTTGTCCTATTAAAAATGTTACAGCAGATTAGTAGTGTTGAGGTTAATGAAGGTTTTCATTGTGGTTCGTTGAATGTATTAATGTTATTGTTGGGTCAAACATTATCAAGGCAAGTTTAATCTAATAAAACATCTGCTAATAAAAACAAGATTTGCAAACGAATGTGAACTTACTATGATTTTAGCCACTCACACTTTTGCGTATGTGAATTTTCAATGTCAGCTTAAAATAATCTAAAAGATGGACAATTTACAGCATTTGGTTTGGCTATAACGTGTGTTACAGTTAATAAGGGAGGGGGTGCAATATTTGGCAACTCGGAGTTGCCGAGATCTGCGTCCTCCCCCCTGATTAGAGTGGGGGATGCCGATCTCGGCAGGCATGCAAAACTCGGCATAACACCGGCCGCTTGTTCAGGAGATGTTTGTTTTTGTGAGACAAAATAAACCAGGCAGCACAGAAGGAGACATGCTGTCCACAGGGCAGACAGTGAATGCAGAGGCACAGTGTGTTCTCTCACCCCTTTCTGTAGCTGGTATGTCCCGCAGGCCAGGACGTCGTGGCTACATGGAACAGGACACCACTCCACCGAGTCAGCACTCAGCTCCGTGTCAAACACCTGTAGGCTGCGGGTCCTCGACTTCCAAGCCATGGACACCGGCTCTGCATAACGTTACTGTGCTGGAACCGCAGCTGAAAAGTACACATTTACGTTTCAACAGCAAAGCGACAGGTAAACTGAATACCTGAATATGAATAACGTTTGGACATTAATCCTTTAGCAATATTGTATAGCTAACTTGCTAGCTAGCTTGAACATGTGTGGGATCTTGCTAACAAGCTGTAATTAATGCCAACTTACTATAGTCTCATTGAGTGTGCACAGTACGTGTCAGGTAGTAAAAAGATATTCAATGGGCGACAGAAATGTGCATTCACATGAACTTTTTTGTTACTGAATGTCCACAGAACAAACGATCATCAACAAAACTCACATGTAAGCCAGCTCCGACTGGACGATATAAGCACAACTGGATACGCTGATCAAAGATGGCGCCCAGTTACCCGAGTAGAGCTGGAGCGTATGTGTGGAGCACGTACAGCCCTCAGATCTGTGGCCAGGATCCCCCTGCGGGATGTGCGTCACTTCTGCTAGCGTCATCATTCGGGAGTTGCGTACTGCCCTCTAGTGGAGATTATGACCGAATTATAAATTGTATAGAAATATATTTATAATGTATTTAAAGTCTATAGTGTGAATACACAAATACATTTGGGAAAGTCAATTTGAATATCGTGAATTAGTCTTTTTTAAATACTAACATTTATTTTATTCATTTGATAATTAAATTTTTTGAGAATCAAACATATCAAATTTACTAGTATTTACCAGTAAAACTAAAACAGTACTTATTTAATGACCTTTTTTCTACACTTAGAATGTACACATACAATATTACGTCTCTTACACACACCTTTCTTTATTTCATTTTCACATTCAATAAATTCAACCTTAAAAAACACTGCATAATTCCATATCATAAGAAACTCATTGCATTGACAGATATTAAAATACCATTCAAAATCACCGTTCAAGTTGTCATTGTGATTGCTGTTTTGCCACAGAAGCTATGAGCGATACACTAAATAAAGTTGTGTGTGTGTGTGTGATTAAAAAAACATTCTTTGTGGGATGAACACCAGTCATCTCAAAACATGAAAGGCAAAAAGTGTTTTTGTTGTCTAAAAGATCAATCTTCATCCACATCGTCAAAGGCCACACCAGACGCTTGCAGCTTTCTGCAAAACAACAATGGTTGTTGGTTTACTATCAAATGTACACAATGATGTAAGTACTGTTGGAGGATCATGAGATGCACTGTACTTTTTAGTTCCAGGGTTGATAAGTGAAGCTCCTGGGAGTCGTCTCTTCACAGTTACTGATGGAGCACAGTTCTGCTTCTGCCGGGGCTCAAACTCTACAGATGACAATATAAACTCTGTAAGATGGTGAACCAACTTAGCTGAACTTGAAAATGCCATTCCAATGATGTCGTAGAATACCCCTCATCTCCTTTCAGCTTACACAAGTAAACACCTGCAATAAAACGTCTTCCATACACAATACACACAGCACAGCCTTTGTTCTACTCCAACCTGTATGTATACAGATTTAAAAATGTACCTGCAGGACCCCTTTGGTGATTTTTCAGTGGACTGACCGAGGGGGATCTACCTGAATGAATGAGAAAACACAGTCAGCATTAATTGCACAGTGAGTTTTATACAAAATAGTTCTGCACTCTATGTGAAACAACTGCTAAGAGTAACAAGACCAATTTACTGTCAAGATGAGTGAGACTGTCAGCCATCCTAAACAGCAGCTCTTTCAGTTCCTCTGTGGCCTGTGGCCCTTCTATCCTGGTAAGGGTAACACGCAGGACACCTGAACCGGAGCCTACCTGGAGCTCTGCACTGGAGTCTTGCACCACAACAGACACATTACCACTACCACAGGCTGACCTGATAGGAGGAGAGAGAATAATCAGCCTAACTTACCTGAAGATGATTTCGTAGGTACATCTAGTAATCTAAAGAACCTTCTGCTGCTGCCTTTGCAGCTTAGCTTAATGCTACTGTCTTAGAAACAATTTGTGTTACAAGTTAGAAAGGAAACTGTGATTGTACCTGAACTTTAGAATATAATCTTCTGTAGATGTCAAGGAACAGCTCTGTCTCTAAACAAAAAAACAGAGTTACACCCAATGGCAATAATAAAAGTTACTTTTAAAGATGCACGAGTGATAATCATGAGCGGGCTGCAGATGAAACTTACTGACTGGTTCAATGTGTCCTCTGCGTCTCCTGTGCTCCAGACATCAGCAGCATCTGTCAAACTACAACAAAAACATAATGATCAGAAAGGGTGGACGCACAGACATACATATAATAAAAACACACAGAGACACACAAGCCAAGTAATTACCAGCCTGTTAGTCTGTGCACCCCTGAACTTAAGGCTCAATTTATTAGGCTCTGTTAATGAGGCTCGTGATCCAAATTGCATGTAAACGTTGCTCATTATTATGTTTTCTTTAATGTTTTGTATGGAGATTTATTTCCACTTTTATATTCCCGCTGTCAGTCATTATTGTGGTGAATCATTGGTAGTGAGCACTAAACCCCTACATTTCTACACCATTTGCAGTTTTATGCTGCTGTGGAGTATCGGTAAATGTCGGAATAAGAGGCTACAAATCATTCACGAACACAAAAGTACGTTTCCTCATGCACGAATATAAAAACTGTCGAATTTTAAATAGAGACCGGCTAATCGTTGATCTGCATTTTAAGTGTATCTTTAACTCAGCTTTCCACTCACCAAATACAAAATACTCCATTTTTTCTTCGTGTGTAGCAAAGAAATTTAGACCGACTCTTTTGATCTAAAACAGTATAATATGACGTTTGGTTCAAATCCATGTTTACTGCTGTGTGCTGAAGACCCCGGAAGCACAACAGAAATAAGTCGGACACAACTTCTTCTTCTCTGGATTTATTGATGATTTGCAAACAAGCGTGTAAGCGCATTGGCGCCACCTATTGGCGCAGTTAGGACCAGTAGTGGAACAAACAAAAACTTGAACATGACAAAGAAAAGTGGATAAAGAGGAAATGTTGGCAAAAGGAAAATGTTGTGAAACTGAAAAAGAGTTCACAAAGATTAAATGTTGACTGTAAGAAAAAGTTGATAAAAAATAAAACTGATGGAAGAATGAGAAACAAAAATGAGTATAGAGAACAGGAGTTTCTAATTTCATCTGCTATAGTTTGAAAATCTACCGTATTTTACACATACTCATATACTATCAGGTTGCTTTGAATAGTCAAGCCACTTTAAGCCTTTCACCCGCAGCTTAAGTATCACTGTAACTCAGCAAGATGGAGACAGTTAGTTAAAGGAGTTAACCACCTCTCAACACTGTCAATAGGCTGTGACACTGTACAGTAGCTGGATTACAGCTGGGATGATGCTGATGATTGTGACTGTAGCTGTCTGTGCTTCAGTTGTTATGATTCTTATCGTCCACATACTGGTACTATCCAAACCTGAACCATAGTGAGCAAGCCGAAATTTGAGCGAAGTCGCCCTTTAACACAAGACTGCAAAAACCATTCAACTGCTGATTTAGCTAATTAAACAGAGACAGCGTGGTTGTTAAGTGTGGAGTAGATGATTCAAAGAGTTGAGCAATTAGTGTCAAGTGCCACTGCTGCTAGACTATATCCCCACAACAGCCGTCCAGTTCATGTCCTGCTGTCCCTCTGCTCCAGCTGCCCACGTCCTGCAGCTGTTGCAGATTACTTGTCTTGAAAGACGCTGCTGGAGAAACTTTGTTTTCCTATACCTGCCAGTATGAGCCTACCTGCGTTTGGATTGTCTCGCCTTGTTTAAAGACACATAGCAAAAGTGGCTGTTTATCAGATCTGTAGGTTTCCTGTGGGTTTACCTACCATGGCTGCATCCTGGACTTGATTACTAACTCCCTAAAGGACTTGGGGATTGGGAGTATAGAAGAAGAGGTGTAAAGGAAAATGATTAGTTAATATGACAATAGTTATAACAATAGCAATAATTAAGTAGTAAGAAGAGTAAAAATAGAAGAGAATCATAAAAAAAACATCTGCTGCCAGTATGTAGAGCTGACATCACTGTGGTAAGATTAGGGAAGTCCTGTTTTATTTTTGATGGGTTCTGTTAGAGGAACCAAGTGTGGGGTCAAGTGGCTCCATGATGAGGATAAAAGTTGTTTGACTGTGTAAAGAGGAAGCAGTAACTGATGACAAGATGTTGTGCTACATGGTTCTTCTAGTTCACAGCAACTTGGTTTATGGAAAGTGGAAAAAGGAAAGCAGCAGGGTTTTCTGTGACTTGGTCAAATATTGGTTTGAAATGAGACCTCACGTTCTCAACCGCTCTGTGGTTGTGACTGATGTGTTTGACACACACAATCTGACCAGAATAACAACAGAAGGTCTGTAAATAACTTTGTCACGTAATATCTTATTGTAGCTTTAATTATAGCTATGACACACTACACATATATTACATTCCTCACAGAAGGGGGGGTTAAAAAGAAAAACTGAATGTAAACACCAGAACAGAGAGCAGCAAAACACAAACAGAACAACACTCCCAGACACTGGCAAAAAACACAGTGAGAGCAGAATATACGAGGTTATGAAAGGACAGGAGAGCCAGAACACAGTAACACCACCTCAGACGGGTGGCTTGTGGCAAAGAAGGGAAACTAAACAAAGAGAGAGCACGGGAAGGGCAGATAGAGTGTGCGTGTGAGTGTGTATTTATGTGTGTGTGGCAGCAGAATGGGGAGAAGAAGCAGGACTAAATTAAAAAAAGTTTGAGACTGGTTTTGACTGGTTTTAGTTTTGCTGTTTGTTTCATGTTGAACTGGCCAGGTCATAACATCGAGTGGATTTCCCGGGTTGAATGAAATAAATAATAAAAAGCTGTAGCTGCTATGGTACTGGGACAAACACACGGCACACATGACTCATTCACACCCCTGGCCCTGGTCTCCCTGCCAAAACCTCATGCCACCTCTTTGTCACCTCATGTAAATTGTTAATCGACCATTGTATTGGAACAGTGGACATGGGCCGAAGTATATGGAGGGATTTTAGCTGATCACAACTGTCCTGACCTGCACTTGGTGAGAAATGCATGCTGACAAGCAGAGCACCAGGAACAAAAAACAAGCTGTGGGAGCCCCTTTCAGAAGCAGGGGGCAGAATTATATAGCTCCCCCAGAGCTAGGGCCAAATGCTGCAGAGACAGCAGAGAACAAATCTGAACAAAACATCATTTCAAACATACAGATGATTGAAATGACTTTACAGTGAGAGGACTGTGGCTATTATGTTAGTATTCCAGTAGTAACAGTACCTCAGTTGTTAGACAGAGTCCATCATTCTGAGGCTTTTCTCTAAACACACATAGCAGCACAGAGTAAAATTACCATGAGACTCAGCCCAGCCGACCTTGTCACTTGACCTGCTTTGACTAAAGCTGTGTGGATTAATGGCACACATGACGTGGGTCTGAACTAAAATCCAATGCTCAGCCTGTTCTTGTAAACGTACGCCCAGACAATAGCAGGAACACTCTCTCATGCCCTCAGTGCCCCTGCTATTGCGTCACCACAGGCAAAAGGGAATTTACAGTGGCAAGAAAATGTGGACCTTTTGAAATTTTGTATTTTTCTGCATTCATTTATTATAAAATCTGATCTGATAAGTTAAGAGTTTTAACAAATATAATGTGCCTAAATAATAAAACAAAAAAAAAAATTCTGTTCTTTCATGTCTTATTGAGAACAACCATAAAAACCTCATAGTAATAGTAGAGAAAGTATTTGAACCCTTGGAGTTAATAACTGATTGACCCCCACTTGGCCCAACCAGGCTCTTCATGTATCTGTGGATTAGACCTGCACATTCTTCAGGTGGTATTTTAGTCCATACTTCCTGCAGAACTGTTTTAGCTCTGTTACACTGTTTGGACATCTCATGTGTGGCTCTCTTAAAGTCATTCATAACTTCTCTATTTGGTTATTGAGGTCTGGGCTCTGACTCGGCCACTCCAAAAGACGGATTTTGTTTTTCTGAAGCCATTCTGTTGTGTGTTTTGGGTCATTACCCTGTAGCATCACCCACCTTCTACAGATGTTTTCGCCACAATACTACAAAACAGTTGGGATGATGTTTTCATGATAATATGCAGTGACATTTTTACGCCAGGTGTAGTGCTGTGTTTCACTTCCAAATAGTTTAATCTTAATTTTATCAATCCACAAGACATTTTGCCAATGCTGCTATGTGCTCTTTTGCAAACTTCAGGTGTGCAGCAATGTTCCTTTTAACAGCTTCCTTCATGGTGTCCTGCCATAGACGCCCTGCTTGTTCAATGTTTGACCTACTGCAGACTCATGAACACAAACATCAAGCATGCATATTTATTTCCCTAGATAGTTTCACTTTCACATCCCATTTCTTTGGTAATCCTATAAATATGAAACATGCTGACACAGCAACACAGAAGCACCACACACAGCAGAACATGGCTCCAGAAGTTCTACTATACAACACTATAATGTTAAGCTGCAGGTCACCGGAGAGGTCTTTTACTTGGGAACTACTTCATCATGAGGGTGCTGTTCAGAGTAAATTCTTAACTACTGTCTTTAAAGTTTAGTTTGGTCTGTAATTTTTGACTCCAGTCTAAGCAGACATCACGTGATCAAATGCACATTTCTTTGAAAAGGTCAGTGATTCCTATTAAAGGAAGTGGTCTTGCATGCTGGACGTAGACAAGAAAAAAAAAAGCAAGGCTGTGTAACTTGCAGATATTTCATTAATAATATGGTGAGCAACAAAATGCACCTTGACAAAAAAAGAGTAGGTTGCCCATTTTTATTGGACTTATAAGCTTCATGTCCAGATGCAGACAGGAAACATATGGAAACTCATAATGATCACACAAACTGAAAGAAGATCATTCCATGTCCCTGTGAAATTATTTACATAGTAGCATCACCAAGCACATGTTATTTTAAGTATGGTGGCTGCAAAGTTTGTCACAGAGTCCACGTGTCTGTGTCGTGTTTATGATGTGATGTTGAGCAAGTTGTGTTTGATTCGGGGAATTTCCCTGAAAAACACAAAAGAGGAAAGATCCAGGCAACAAATGTGAAACAGAAACAGCTACTTTCATTTATTCAGGTTAAGTAGGATTTCGTTTCTGTTGAAATGTTAAAGCAAACGATTAATGGAGGATTTAGTCAAATAAGATATGTGTAATTTCATTTTTCTTTTTAATTCACTCCACTTGTTGTGAAGCCACGTGCAGTATGACCATATGTGTGTTTGAAACAACAAATGATGAATGTTTTCTGTTTTGGAATGACTTATATTTTGTCATAGATTATGGTACAGTAAGTATTTTGGACATTAAATCCATCTTTAAGAGTTTAGACCTCTTTTCTTCATTTGCACAATATTAGAAAATCACTTCCTCCTGCAGCCTGACTTCCATTCTGTAGACTGATATGATCCTCTGAGCCAAAACCTCTGCACACACACTTCTCAGTTTCAGAGAAATTGGATGTTTGAAATAAAGAGGAAAGGACTGAGGAACTATTAGAAAGTGAAAGTGTCGTGTCATGTTGCACAGCAGCCCTCATGTATAAAAGAGTCAGGAGTCCCGGCTGCAGAAAGACACAGTGTGCTGAACCAGAACCAGTCTACAGCTGCAAATATGAATTCACTGGTCACCGTCGTTCTCGCCTGCCTGCTTGTCTTCTGTGCTCAAGGTAACTTGATGAGTTTGTCATTTGTTTGTGATCTGTTTTACTTCAGTATCCAGCATTACTGCAACTTAAACATGTGGATTATTCCAAACAATGTCAGTGAACGTCAGAAACAGGCAACACTTTGGTTTGTAGCTTAACACTGGTCAGACTGTTCTTAGAAGGAAACTGCTGTCAGTGGTTTAGAAGCTGGAATTGTTTGATTTCATGCTTATTTACTAATGTTTATTAGATGAATGATACATTGGTAAGAAGAACAACTTTAGGGTTGCCGGGTCTAAAATATCCCCCCAAGCCTGACACATCTCCTGGAAGATGTGATGGACTGTAGATCCTCTGATTCAGGATTCATTAGCATTAATTAAACATGATGTTTACTGATGACTTATTATAAATGGAGCAAGTCATTAGGTTTTATTAAAGTCCCATTCAGAGAGGACTAACATTCTGCAGGCACCAGGTGGGGGATGAAATCTTCTCTGTGGCACCTGGTGATTTCAACATTTCATCACCTGAGAATGATCACATTAGGAAGTTTGCTTCAGTATCACAGTCATCAGTGAGCAAGTGAAAAGCCTTAACTGTGTCTGTTCCCCCACCAGGACAACCAGCCAACAGATCGAGCAGGTGCAAGTGTGTCACCTTCATCGGCAGGTTCAACACAAAGCTCATCAAGACAGAGCCAGTCATATATGAACCAAGTGTCTTCTGTCCAAACACAGAGATCATGTGAGTAAACGAGCTGAACTCAACCACATGTACTGACAGGACGTTGTCCTGCACTTCTCAGCTTCTCTCTAACACGTCTTTGTCTCTTTCATTTGTCCCAGTGTCACAATAGCAAACAAGGAGAAATGTGTGGACCCTCAGTCGCCGCTCGGGAAACTCATCCTGAAAAACAAACACAGGTAAGATCAGCATCCCTGCTCACACTCTCTAATATCAAATCATGCTGTGATTGTTTCAGATCTTTTCACTAACCGTGTTCTACACTGATTCAGACAGATGAAGAAAAGAGCCAAGACAACGACGACAGCTTCTGCTCAGACTGACACCTGGAGATCAACAGCTTAAACAGTCCACACCAAGTCCAAGCTGTAGAACCCTGCACTGAAGACGCTGATGAGGAACTCAAACACTGTCTTGTTTTTTAAATAATAATTGTCATTGATCAAAATGTTGTCAGTGGCCAGTCTTGTATTTTTACTATATTTGTTTAAGTTATCTTTACTGTTTTTGTATATATGTTCTGAAACACTAAGAATAAAACACTTCTCATGAAACTTACTGTGTTTCTGGTTTGTTTCATCTCAACACAAACTAAACGTGATATATCACTCTGCTCCCTCACTGTAAAAAATATGACAGTAAAATACTGGCAGCAGGGACACCAGTATTTTACAGTCTTACAGTTCATGTACTGTAATTTATTTTACCAATAGAAGACAATAGATGATGATTAGATAACAGTATATGACAGTAGGAAAACTGGTCTTACTGTATTTTTACAATTTGTGCCAATATGTTCCTGTTAATTAACTAGGGGCAATAAAAATCTAGGAGAGCATCAAGAACTATAAAAAAGCTCTTAGTGCAGCTAGATCTGCGTATCTCTCGACTCTTATAGAAAATAACAAAAGATAACCCTAGATTTTTATTTAACACAGCAGCCAAATTAACTAGGAATAAGACCACTCCAGATACTTGAAGAGAATGAACTAATTTCACTCATCTCTTCTGCAAAATCATTAACTTCTACATTAGATGTAGATCTAAATGGCGATTACTCTACATGCTCTCCAGTGGAATTTGGTGTTCCACAGGGTTCAGTTTTAGGCCCACTGCTTTTTCTATCTACATAACACACAGAACATTATCCGTAAACATGGTATTAGCTTTCATTGTTATGCTGACGACACAGTTATATGTTTTATCAAAATCAGATGAGAAAGAAACAGCTTAATAAAGTTGAGCAATTTGTAAAAGAGATAAGAGACTGGATGCTAATTAACTTCCTTCTGCTTAATCCTGATAAGACAGATGTTCTAGTCATAGGACCACATGTAGCTAGAAGCAAGATTTTAGATTACACCGTAACTCTAGATGGCCTTTCTGTTCTATCTAGTGCAACAGTAAAAGACCTTGGTGTGATTCTAGATTCCAGTCTTTCATCACCTCTAGGTTGGTCTACTGAAATGCCTTACTGTCTGGTTGTTCAACTAGGTGCATAAACAAGCTTCAGTTAGTTCAGGATGCAGCAGCAAGAGTCCTCACTAGAACCAGAAGATACGGGCACATCACCCCTATCTTATCTACATGTCATTGGCTTCCTGTGAAATTTCGCATTGATTTTAAAATGCTTTTGCCATTTAAAGAATTAAATGTGGTGACTGGGGTTGGTTCCACACTACCATGAAGATGTGGCCTCGGCTGATGTCGACAGCTGTTTCTCTGAGTTCTTGACTCTACAGCAGTCACTCGATACTCCAGGACTGGAATTTCCAGGACTGGAATTTCCAGGACTGCAATTTCCTACAAGTCTACTAGAGCCTCCAATAACTAACTGGACTCCATATTAACTTAAAGACATTAACTGTTATACTGGACTGCTGCCTACATAGCATGTAATCACCCATATGAGGATGGGTTCCCTGTTGAGTCTGGTTCCTCTCACGGTTTCTTCCTGTTGCCTTCTCAGGGAGTTTTTCCTTGCCACTGTCGCCTTCGCCTTGTTCATCGGGGACAATCTGATGATTAAGATTCATACACATTCACTGCTCATATAAACTTCCATAGTTTCTTTGGTTGTTTAAAGCTGCTTTGCAACAATGACAATTGTTAGAAGAGCTATACACATAAAATTTGATTGAAAATTAAAATAAAGGATTAATGGAGGATTTAGTCAAATAAGATATGTGTAATTTCATTTTTCTTTTTAATTCACTCCACTTGTTGTGAAGCCACGTGCAGTATGACCATATGTGTGTTTGAAACAAAAAATGATGAATGTTTTCTGTTTTGGAATGACTTGTATTTTGTCATAGATTATGGTACAATAAGTATTTTGGACATTAAATCCATCTTTAAGAGTTTAGACCTCTTTTCTTCATGTGTGCAATATTAGAAAATCCCTTCTTCCTGCAGCCTGACTTCCATTCTGTAGACTGATATGATCCTCTGAGCCAAACCCTCTGCACACACACTTCTCAGTTTCAGAGAAATTGGATTTTTGAAAGAAAGAGGAAAGGACTGAGGAACTATTAGAAAGTGAAAGTGTCGTGTCATGTTGCACAGCTGCCCTCATGTATAAAAGAGTCAGGAGTCCCGGCTGCAGAAAGACACAGTGTGCTGAACCAGAACCAGTCTACAGCTGCAAATATGAATTCACTGGTCACCGTCGTTCTCGCCTGCCTGCTCGTCTTCTGTGCTCAAGGTAACTTGATGAGTTTGTCATTTGTTTGTGATCTGTTTTACTTCAGTATCCAGCATTACTGCAACTTAAACATGTGGATTATTCCAAACAATGTCAGTGAACGTCAGAAACAGGCAACACTTTGGTTTGTAGCTTAACACTGGTCAGACTGTTCTTAGAAGGAAACTGCTGTCAGTGGTTTAGAAGCTGGAATTGTTTGATTTCATGCTTAATACATTATTTACTAATGTTTATTAGATGAATGATACATTGGTAAAAAGAACAACTTTAGGGTTGCCAGTTCTAAAATATCCCCCCAAGCCTGACACATCTCCTTGAAGATGTGATGGACTGTAGATCCTCTGATTCAGGATTCATTAGCATTAATTAAACATGATGTTTACTGATGACTTATTATAAATGGAGCAAGTCATTAGGTTTTATTAAAGTCCCATTCAGAGAGGACTAACATTCTGCAGGCGGCAGGTGGGGGATGAAATCTTCTCTGTGGCACCTGGTGATTTCAACATTTCATCACCTGAGAATGATCACATTAGGAAGTTTGCTTCAGTATCACAGTCATCAGTGAGCAAGTGAAAAGCCTTAACTGTGTCTGTTCCCCCACCAGGACAACCAGCCAACAGATCGAGCAGGTGCAAGTGTGTCAACTTCATCGACAACTTCAAACCAAAGCTCATCAAGACAGAGCCAGTCATATATGAACCAAGTGTCTTCTGTCCAAACACAGAGATCATGTGAGTAAACGAGCTGAACTCAACCACATGTACTGACAGGACGTTGTCCTGCACTTCTCAGCTTCTCTCTAACACGTCTCTGTCTCTTTCATTTGTCCCAGTGTCACAATAGCAAACAAGGAGAAATGTGTGGACCCTCAGTCGCCGCTCGGGAAACTCATCCTGAAAAACAAACACAGGTAAGATCAGCGTCCCTGCTCACACTCTCTAATATCAAATCATGCTGTGATTGTTTCAGATCTTTTCACTAACCGTGTTCTACACTGATTCAGACAGATGAAGAAAAGAGCCAAGACAACGACGACAGCTTCTGCTCAGACTGACACCTGGAGATCAACAGCTTAAACAGTCCACACCAAGTCCAAGCTGTAGAACCCTGCACTGAAGACGCTGTTGAGGAACTCAAACACTGTCTTGTTTTTTAAATAATAATTGTCATTGATCAAAATGTTGTCAGTGGCCAGTCTTGTATTTTTACTATATTTGTTTAAGTTATCTTTGCGTTTTTGTATATATGTTCTGAAACACTAAGAATAAAACACTTCTCATGAAACTTACTGTGTTTCTGGTTTGTTTCATCTCAACACAAACTAAACGTGATATATCACTTGGCTCCCTCACTGTAAAAAATATGACAGTAAAATACTGGCAGCAGGGACACCAGTATTTTACAGTCTTACAGTTCATGTACTGTAATTTATTTTACCAATAGAAGACAATAGATGATGATTAGATAACAGTATATGACAGTAGGAAAACTGGTCTTACTGTATTTTTACAATTTGTGCCAATATGTTCCTGTTAATTAACTAGGGGCAATAAAAATCTAGGAGAGCATCAAGAACTATAAAAAAGCTCTTAGTGCAGCTAGATCTGCGTATCTCTCGACTCTTATAGAAAATAACAAAAGATAACCCTAGATTTTTATTTAACACAGCAGCCAAATTAACTAGGAATAAGACCACTCCAGATACTTGAAGAGAATGAACTAATTTCACTCATCTCTTCTGCAAAATCATTGACTTCTACATTAGATGTAGATCTAAATGGCAATTACTCTACATGCTCTCCAGTGGAATTTGGTGTTCCACAGGGTTCAGTTTTAGGCCCACTGCTTTTTCTATCTACATAACACACAGAACATTATCCGTAAACATGGTATTAGCTTTCATTGTTATGCTGACGACACAGTTATATGTTTTATCAAAATCAGATGAGAAAGAAACAGCTTAATAAAGTTGAGCAATTTGTAAAAGAGATAAGAGACTGGATGCTAATTAACTTCCTTCTGCTTAATCCTGATAAGACAGACGTTCTAGTCGTAGGACCACATGTAGCTAGAAGCAAGATTTTAGATTACACCGTAACACTAGATGGCCTTTCTGTTCTATCTAGTGCAACAGTAAAAGACCTTGGTGTGATTCTAGATTCCAGTCTTTCATCACCTCTAGGTTGGTCTACTGAAATGCCTTACTGTCTGGTTGTTCAACTAGGTGCATAAACAAGCTTCAGTTAGTTCAGGATGCAGCAGCAAGAGTCCTCACTAGAACCAGAAGATACGGGCACATCACCCCTATCTTATCTACATTTCATTGGCTTCCTATGAAATTTCGCATTGATTTTAAAATACTTTTGCCATTTAAAGAATCAAATGTGGTGACTGGGGTTGGTTCCACACTACCATGAAGATGTGGCCTCGGCTGATGTCGACAACTGTTTCTCTGAGTTCTTGACACTACAGCAGTCACTCGATACTCCAGGACTGGAATTTCCAGGACTGGAATTTCCAGGACTGGAATTTCCTACAAGTCTACTAGAGCCTCCAATAACTAACTGGACTCCATATTAACTTAAAGACATTAACTGTTATACTGGACTGCCTGCTGCCTAACACATAGCATGTAATCACCCATATGAGGATTTGTTCCCTGTTGAGTCTGGTTCCTCTCACGGTTTCTTCCTGTTGCCTTCTCAGGGAGTTTTTCCTTGCCACTGTCGCCCTCGCCTTGTTCATCGGGTACAATCTGATGATTAAGATTCATACACATTCACTGCTCATATAAACTTCCATAGTTTCTTTGGTTGTTTAAAGCTGCTTTGCAACAATGACAATTGTTAGAAGAGCTATACACATAAAATTTGATTGAAAATTAAAATAAAGAATTAATGGAGGATTTAGTCAAATAAGATATGTGTAATTTCATTTTTCTTTTTAATTCACTCCACTTGTTGTGAAGCCACGTGCAGTATGACCATATGTGTGTTTGAAACAACAAATGATGAATGTTTTCTGTTTTGGAATGACTTATATTTTGTCATAGATTATGGTACAGTAAGTATTTTGGACATTAAAGTCCATCTTTAAGAGTTTAGAACTCTTTTCTTCATGTGTACAATATTAGAAAATCACTTCCTCCTGCAGCCTGACTTCCATTCTGTAGACTGATATGATCCTCTGAGCCAAAACCTCTGCACACACACTTCTCAGTTTCAGAGAAATTGGATTTTTGAAATAAAGAGGAAAGGACTGAGGAACTATTAGAAAGTGAAAGTGTCGTGTCATGTTGCACAACTGCCCTCATGTATAAAAGAGTCAGGAGTCCCGGCTGCAGAAAGACACAGTGTGCTGAACCAGAACCAGTCTACAGCTGCAAATATGAATTCACTGGTCACCGTCGTTCTCGCCTGCCTGCTCGTCTTCTGTGCTCAAGGTAACTTGATGAGTTTGTCATTTGTTTGTGATCTGTTTTACTTCAGTATCCAGCATTACTGCAACTTAAACATGTGGATTATTCCAAACAATGTCAGTGAACGTCAGAAACAGGCAACACTTTGGTTTGTAGCTTAACACTGTTCAGACTGTTCTTATAAGGAAACTGCTGTCAGTGGTTTAGAAGCTGGAATTGTTTGATTTCATGCTTAATACATTATTCACTAATGTTTATTAGATGAATGATACATTGGTAAGAAGAACAACTTTAGGGTTGCCAGTTCTAAAATATCCCCCCAAGCCTGACACATCTCCTGGAAGATGTGATGGACTGTAGATCCTCTGATTCAGGATTCATTAGCATTAATTAAACATAATGTTTACTGATGACTTATTATAAATGGAGCAAGTCATTAGGTTTTATTAAAGTCCCATTCAGAGAGGACCAACATTCTGCAGGCGGGAGGTGGGGGATGAAATCTTCTCTGTGGCACCTGGTGATTTCAACATTTCATCACCTGAGAATGATCACATTAGGAGGTTTGCTTCGGTATCACAGTCATCAGTGAGCAAGTGAAAAGCCTTAACTGTGTCTGTTCCCCCACCAGGACAACCAGCCAACAGATCGAGCAGGTGCAAGTGTGTCAACTTCATCGACAACTTCAAACCAAAGCTCATCAAGACAGAGCCAGTCATATATGAACCAAGTGTCTTCTGTCCAAACACAGAGATCATGTGAGTAAACGAGCTGAACTCAACCACATGTACTGACAGGACGTTGTCCTGCACTTCTCAGCTTCTCTCTAACACGTCTCTGTCTCTTTCATTTGTCCCAGTGTCACAATAGCAAACAAGGAGAAATGTGTGGACCCTCAGTCGCCGCTCGGGAAACTCATCCTAAAAAACAAACACAGGTAAGATCAGCGTCCCTGCTCACACTCTCTAATATCAAATCATGCTGTGATTGTTTCAGATCTTTTCACTAACCTTGTTCTACACTGATTCAGACAGATGAAGAAAAGAGCCAAGACAACGACGACAGCTTCTGCTCAGACTGACACCTGGAGATCAACAGCTTAAACAGTCCACACCAAGTCCAAGCTGTAGAACCCTGCACTGAAGACGCTGATGAGGAACTCAAACACTGTCTTGTTTTTTAAATAATAATTGTCATTGATCAAAATGTTGTCAGTGGCCAGTCTTGTATTTTTACTATATTTGTTTAAGTTATTTTTACTGTTTTTGTATATATGTTCTGAAACACTAAGAATAAAACACTTCTCATGGAACTTACTGTGTTTCTGTTTTTTGTCGACCCAACTAAACATGTTTTGACACTTGGCTCCCAAACTACAAAAATTGAATAGTAAAATAACAGTAAAATACTGGCAGCAGGGACACCAGTATTTTACAGTCTTACAGTTCATATACTGTAATTTATTTTACCAATAGAAGACTGCTTGTAAGATAACAGTATATGACAGTAGGAAAACTGGTCTTACTGTATTTTTACAATATGTGCCAGCATGTTCCTGTTAATTAACTAGGGGTAATAAAACATTTCTATTTATATCCTGTAAAACAACAACATTAAAAAAAGATAATAGAAAATAAAATTGCTGTTTATCATCATCACTGTCAACCATCAATACAGGTCATGTTTTATGACAAATATACCAGTATAACCTCATATGTTGAAATAAAATCAGTCAGGAACAGAAATCAACAACAGTGCATCAAAGTCCAGGTTGGAATCAGGTCAACATGTAATGGGAACAGAGAAGACAGAAAGAGAGAGTGAACACAAAAAAGCAACTGCACTGCAGCGTTTGGTTGGTGTCTTCATTCAGCAATGGTGGTTAGTTAGTTGTTAGAGTGGGAGGGAGGGAGGAGGAG
This sequence comes from Anabas testudineus, assembly GCF_900324465.2. Taxonomy (NCBI): domain Eukaryota; kingdom Metazoa; phylum Chordata; class Actinopteri; order Anabantiformes; family Anabantidae; genus Anabas; species Anabas testudineus. Next base: position 2,122,808 of record NC_046618.1, on the reverse strand, counting down.
ATTACCTCATAAGCTAAATTAGGAAGTGGGTACCATTAGTGCTAAGTTAGAAAGTCTGATTTCACAGAACAGGTGATGCAACTGGAAGGGGTGCAGCAGGAACAGGAGCAGCAAGAGCAGCATTGGAGACAGGAACAGAACCCACTGCCGGGGCTGAAGATGAAGCTGAAACCAGGGCCTGGAAGGTTTGACGCCTCTGTCAAACCAGTTGCAGGTATCTGGCCCCAATGGAACCCAGAGGTCTCGTTCAGAGGGTCAGACAAGTTCCCTGAAAGGGTGAATCCTGGAAATCACCCATGTAGACGTAATCCTCCAGGTAGCTGGGCAGGTAAGCAAGTCTAGTCCAAAACTGCTCTGGAGTCAGTTTGGCTGCCAGACAGTTCTGTCATGAACTGGATAAAAGGCTCCATTGCCAGAAATACACTGAGGTAAGAATTAGTTTAGAAGGTTTATCTCACAAAAGAGCAAGTAAAAAAAGTCATTGAGAACAGCAGGACATCAGTCGGGAGGAGACGGCGTCGGATGAGTGTGGAGGTCTGGGTGTGAACCAGGAGTAGTAGCTGACAGGAAGAGGTGGTCTTGACGTCACGGCCAAGATGGAAGACTAACCGAGAGCACGTGGAGCAGACAGAGGCAGGTGGAGACAGTGTGGAAGCAGAATGGAGGCTGACAACAGTGGAAGAGTCCAAGGGAGTAATAACAGTTTTTGCAGAAGCACAATAAGAACTAATCCCAAATCCAAAACACAGATCCTGAAAATGATGAAATTCTACGTCCAATTAACAGTGTGATACTACAGTCCGAAGTCATACACACATCAGTTCAAATAACAGCACACACAGACAGGTCCACAAGGCTAAACACAGACTTCCAGTGATGGTCCCATATAATCCACGGGGTCCAACACAAAGACAGAGCACGGTGAATAAGGCGGAGCAGGAACAGGTCCGGTACTGAGAGGACGAGGGGGAGAGTAGACCAGGAAGAGAATAGATCAGGTGTGGGAGTAACACTCGCGGTAATGGAGGTTCAGACAGAGAATGTAAAGATGGAGTTCAGGTCCGGTGTGGATAATCAGGCAGAGAACGAGACAGAGAACGGACCAGGAGGGAGAGATGAACTCATGGTACCAGAGGGTCGGGCAAAAGCAGGGTCCAGGGCAGGGAATGAGGAACAGGCAGCAGGAGGAGCTGGAAATGTGACACACAGTGTGATTCTAATTATATGACCAGCACCTGTATAACTACTATGGAGTAGTTTATAGGTGAACTGTCTTCAGCACAATGGACAATGTTGGTACGTCAGGTTAGTTTATATACTCTTTAAAAACAAACGTCTAAATACATACATACATATACATATATACAAACGTTTATTGTGCCCCACAATATTTAACACTACATCCCTAGTAAATAGCAAACATTAACCTAAACCTAAACTAACTATAAAGTATAATCAAATGACCAAAATCTAAAATCTGAATATCCTGATAGAATTTCTGCAGATGTATTTTTCAACCAGTGTTTTCCACACATAGACTTTGGCAGCTCTATTAAAGGCTGTCTAAGTATGCTTAGTCATGCTTTTCATACTGTGTCTGACAGAACGATGCCATCTATGATCAATTAACTAGCTGACTCTTCCCGTGCTCTGATGTGTCTGTAGGTTACTAGTTTGCTTGTTGTTTAAAATGACAAAGCAAGATATTTTTCTGCAATGGTCCTTTTTCAAGATGCTCACTAGGAACAGATCTTTGTGTCTGGAGAAGAAATCTGCATCAGAGCTTTTGGGTTGCAGGACACTGTAGCAGAAAAACAAATGAAATAGTCGAAATAAGAAACTTTCCACCAGCTGAACACAATGTGATTATTTTGGAAGCTCTCACAACAAAAAGCAGTCAATAATAAATACATTCAGAAAATAAGTGACTCTGGTAAAAAAAAAGCCTTTTTAATTTACCAAAACAACCAAGTCAGAGTCCAGAAGTGAACCAAATGCTGTGGAATGACATGAAGACAGTGGTTCACAACACAATATAAAGCAGGTCAGTGAGGAAGAACGGCCCTCCTGATGTTGTGCAGGTCTAATGCAAAGATACAGCTGTGGATGACTCTATTGAAGGTTAATGCATTATTTACTAATGCTTTATAGATCTCTGTGTCATGATGTCTGTGCTGTGTTTATGATGTGATGTTGAGCAAGTTGTGTTTGATTTGGGGAATTTCCCTGAAAACACAAAAGAGGAAAGATCCAGGCAACAAATGTGAAACAGAAACAGCTACTTTCATTTATTCAGGTTAAGTAGGATTTCGTTTCTGTTGAAATGTTAAAGCAAACGATTAATGGAGGATTTAGTCAAATAAGATATGTGTAATTTCATTTTTCTTTTTAATTCACTTCACTTGTTGTGAAGCCACGTGCAGTAATGATGAATGTTTTCTGTATTGGAATGACTTATATTTTCTCATAGATTATGGTACAGTAAGTATTTTGGACATTAAATCCATCTTTAAGAGTTTAGACCTCTTTTCTTCATTTGTACAATATTAGAAAATCACTTCCTCCTGCAGCCTGACTTCCATTCTGTAGACTGATATGATCCTCTGAGCCAAAACCTCTGCACACACACTTCTCAGTTTCAGAGAAATTGGATGTTTGAAATAAAGAGGAAAGGACTGAGGAACTATTAGAAAGTGAAAGTGTCGTGTCATGTTGCACAGCAGCCCTCATGTATAAAAGAGTCAGGAGTCCCGGCTGCAGAAAGACACAGTGTGCTGAACCAGAACCAGTCTACAGCTGCAAATATGAATTCACTGGTCACCGTCGTTCTCGCCTGCCTGCTCGTCTTCTGTGCTCAAGGTAACTTGATGAGTTTGTCATTTGTTTGTGATCTGTTTTACTTCAGTATCCAGCATTACTGCAACTTAAACATGTGGATTATTCCAAACAATGTCAGTGAACGTCAGAAACAGGCAACACTTTGGTTTGTAGCTTAACACTGGTCAGACTGTTCTTAGAAGGAAACTGCTGTCAGTGGTTTAGAAGCTGGAATTGTTTGATTTCATGCTTAATACATTATTTACTAATGTTTATTAGATAAATGATACATTGGTAAGAAGAACAACTTTAGGGTTGCCGGGTCTAAAATATCCCCCCAAGCCTGACACATCTCCTGGAAGATGTGATGGACTGTAGATCCTCTGATTCAGGATTCATTAGCATTAATTAAACATTATGTTTACTGATGACTTATTGTAAATGGAGTAAGTCACTAGGTTTTATTAAAGTCCCATTCAGAGAGGACTAACATTCTGCAGGCGGGAGGTGGGGGATGAAATCTTCTCTGTGGCACCTGGTGATTTCAACATTTCATCACCTGAGAATGATCACATTAGGAAGTTTGCTTCAGTATCACAGTCATCAGTGAGCAAGTGAAAAGCCTTAACTGTGTCTGTTCCCCCACCAGGACAACCAGCCAACAGATCGAGCAGGTGCAAGTGTGTCAACTTCATCAACAAGTTCAACACAAAGCTCATCAAGACAGAGCCAGTCATATATGAACCAAGTGTCTTCTGTCCAAACACAGAGATCATGTGAGTAAACGAGCTGAACTCAACCACATGTACTGACAGGACGTTGTCCTGCACTTCTCAGCTTCTCTCTAACACGTCTCTGTCTCTTTCATTTGTCCCAGTGTCACAATAGCAAACAAGGAGAAATGTGTGGACCCTCAGTCGCCGCTCGGGAAACTCATCCTAAAAAACAAACACAGGTAAGATCAGCGTCCCTGCTCACACTCTCTAATATCAAATCATGCTGTGATTGTTTCAGATCTTTTCACTAACCTTGTTCTACACTGATTCAGGCAGATGAAGAAAAGAGCCAAGACAACGACGACAGGTTCTGCTCAGACTGACACCTGGAGATCAACAGCTTAAACAGTCCACACCAAGTCCAAGCTGTAGAACCCTGCACTGAAGACGCTGATGAGGAACTCAAACACTGTCTTGTTTTTTAAATAATAATTGTCATTGATCAAAATGTTGTCAGTGGCCAGTCTTGTATTTTTACTATATTTGTTTAAGTTATCTTTGCTGTTTTTGTATATATGTTCTGAAACACTAAGAATAAAACACTTCTCATGGAACTTACTGTGTCTCTGGTTTGTGTCGACTCAACTAAACATGTTTTAACACTTAAAACTGAATAGTAAAATAACAGTAAATTACACAAACCCCCTATGAAGAATACAAAATCAAGGACTGTTACGTCACCCGGATTGGCGTCACCGGGGCCCCACCCTGGAGCCAAGCCCGGGGTCGGGGCACATACGCGAACGCTTGGTGGCCGGGATCTTTCCCATTGGACCTGGCCAGGCTCAGCCCGAAGGAGCGACATGGGACCGACTTCCTGTAGGCCCACCACCCGCAGGAAGGAGCATAGGGATTATAGGGTGCAGTGTGGATTGGGTGGCAGCCGTGGGGAGGTGCCTCGACGACCCAATCCCTGGACAAGGAATCTGGCAATTGGGACATGGAATGTCACATCACTGGGTGGAAAGGTGCCTGAACATCTGTTGGAGGTTGAGCGGTATCGGCTAGAGATAGTCAGGCTCACTTCCACACACAGTCTGGGCTCTGGAACACAACTCCTTGAGAGATGTTGGATTCTCTTCTACTCTGGAGTTGCCCATGGTGAGAGGCGTCGGGCAGGGTTGGGCTTGCTTATAGCCCCCCAGCTCAGCTGCCATGTGTAGGAGTTCTCCCAGAGTTGTTTACCTGCGCCTTCGGGTAGGGGATAGGTCTCTCACTGTTGTTTGTGCCTGCGGGCCAAATAGCAGTGTAGAGTACCCGGCTTTCATAGGATCTCTGGAAGGTGCTCCGACTGGGGACTCTGTCGTCCTACCGGCCTCCCTGATCTGAACCCGAGTGGTGTTTTGTTATTGGACTTCTGTGCTAGTCACAGTTTGTCCATAACGAACACCATGTTCAAGCATCAGTCCATCAGTGCACGTGGCACCAGGACACCCTAGGTTGGAGGTCTATGATCGACTTTGTGGTTGTGTCATCTGACCTCCGACCATATGTCTTGGACACTTGGGTGAAGAGAGGGGCTGAGCTGTCAACTGATGACCACCTGGTGGTGAGTTGGATCCGGTGGCGGAGGAGGGAGCTGGATAGACCTGGCAGACCCAAACGTATTGTGAGGGTCTGTTGGGAACGTCTGGTGGAACCCTCTGTCAGAGAGGTCTTCAACTCCCACCTCCGGGAGAGCTACAATCAGGTCCCGAGGGAGCCTGGAGACATTGAGTCCGAGTTGACCATGTTTTCCACCTCCATTGTCAATGCGGCTGTTCGTAGGGTCTCTGGTGCCTGGTGGTCTGCCTCAGGGAAAATCTGGCAAACCGTCCGGCGCCTCGGAAGGGGAAAGCAGTTTCCTGCCAACACTGTTTACAGTGGAGGTGGGGAGCTGCTGACTTCGACAGGGGACCCTGTAGGACGATGGAAGGAATACATTGAGGATCTCCTCAACCCCGTCGACACGCCTTCTGTTGAGGATGCAGAGGCTGGGGACTCATAGGTTGACTCGTCCATTTCCCTGGTCGAAGTCACTGAGGTAGTCGGTAAGCTCCTCGGTGGCAAGGCACCAGAGGTGGATGAAATTCGCACTGACTACCTTAAGTCTCTGGATGTTGTGGGGCTGCCTTTGCAGCATCGCTTGGAGATCAGGGACAGTACCTCTGGACTGGCAGACTGGGGTGGTGGTTCCTCTTTTCAAAAAGGGGGACCGGAGGGTGTGTTCCTATGCCAGAGTGCTGGAGAGGAGAATTAGTCCGCTAGTCGAACCTCGGATCCAGGAGGAACAATGCGGTTTTCGTCCTGGCCGTGGAACACTGGACCAGCTCCATACTCTTGCTAGGGTGCTCGAGGGTTCATGGGAGTTCGCCCATCCAGTCTACATGTGTTTTGTGGACTTGGGAAAGGCATTTGACCGTGTCCCTCGTGGCATCCTGTGGGAGGTACTTCGGGAATATGGGATTCTGGACCCTTTGTTAAGGGCCGTTCAGTCCTTGTACGACCGGAGTAGGAGCTTGGTTCGCATTGCCGGCAGTAAGTCAGACTTGTTCCCGGTGCATGTTAGATTCCGACAGGGCTGCCCTTTGTCACCGATCCTGTTCATTATTTTTATGGACAGGATTTTTAGGCGGAGGTCGGAGGGAATTCGGTTTGGGGACCACATGATCTCATCTCTGCTTTTTGCAGATGATGTTGTCCAACTGGCCTCATCAGACCGGGACCTCCAGCAGGCACTGGGGCGGTTTGCAGCCGAGTGTGAAGGGGCTGGGATAAGAATCAGCATATCCAAGTACGAGGCCATGGTTCTCAACCGGAAAAAGGTGGCCTGCACCCTCCAGGTTGGGGGGGGAGATCCTCCCTCTAGTGGAGGAGTTTAAGTATCTTGGGGTCTTGTTCACGAGTGAGGGAAATAGGGAGCGTGAGATTGACAGACGGATTGGTGCATCGGCAGCAGTAATGCGGTCGGTGTACCGGTCTGTTGTGGTGAAAAAAGAGCTGAGCCGAAAGGCAAAGCTCTCCATTTACCAGTCAGTCTACGTTCCTACCCTCACCTATGGTCATGAGCTTTGGGTCATGACCGAAAGGACAAGGTCGCGCTGGGCGCACCCTTAGCAATAGGGTGAGGAGCTCAGTCACCCGGGAGGAGCTCGGAGTAGAGCCGCTGCTCCTCTGCATCGAGAGGGGCCAGTTGAGGTGGCTTGGGCATCTGTTTCGGATGCCTCCGGGACGCCTCGCAGGGGAGGTTTTCCTGACATGTCCCACTGGGCGCAGACCCAGAACACGTTGGAGGGACTTTGTCTCTCGGCTGGCCTGGGAACGCCTCGGTGTCCACCCGGAAGAGCTGGAGGAGGTGTCTAGGGAGAGGGAAGTCTGACCATCTCTGCTTAAGCTGCTCCCCCCGCGACCTGGCCCCAGATAAGTGGAAGAAAATGAATGAATGAATGAATGAATAAAATACTGGCAGCAGGGACACCAGTATTTTACAGCTTTACAGTTCATGTACTGTAATTTATTTTACCAATAGATGACAATATAACCCCCTAACCTTCATACGCTAAATTAGGAAGTGGGTACCATTAGTGGTAAGTTAGAAAGTCTGATTTCACTATAATTAATGAAAGTTTGGTATTTATAGCTTTTTAAGAAGTTACGGACATTTAACTGAATCAACATTAGGCCACTGTTGAAATTTAACATAGATATTTCATCAGGTTTACACTCATATAAATAATGTTATTTCAATGATGAAAAATAGAACAAGATGCACGTAAAAGCATTGTTATTTAACGCTAAGTCAATTGTTCATAACACTGAATAAACATTGACAAAATATCCTATATAATAATATAATATAATAAATCCTGCTTTATGTACATCAGGATCCTTAAATCATGTTAGCTTTGAATCCTTCAGAGACTGCTTTGGAAAGTTAACATGGTTTTACACTGAAAAAAGGTCACTGACAGTAAATAAAAAATCCTTTAGACAATGATTCCTAGATTTTTATTTACATATCTTACATATTTAACATTAAGTTCAAGATTCAAAAAAACATGATCAATTTCAGAGGGAAATTGTTTTGCCTCATTATAGTTGTTCTCAACACAGACAGAAAGAAACCACAACTAGAAAAGATCAACATAAGTTTTTTGAATCTTGAATCTTGAAATTAATAATACATTTAATAATTTCAATTTAATAATAAAACACATTTAAATAAAGATGATAAAAACAGGTTAAGTGTGTGTTGAGACAAACACACAAACCAGAAACACAGTAAGTTCCATGAGAAGTGTTTTATTCTTAGTGTTTCAGAACATATATACAAAAACAGCAAAGATAACTTAAACAAATATAGTAAAAATACAAGACTGGCCACTGACAACATTTTGATCAATGACAATTATTATTTCAAAAACAAGACAGTGTTTGAGTTCCTCATCAGCGTCTTCAGTGCAGGGTTCTACAGCTTGGACTTGGTGTGGACTGTTTAAGCTGTTGATCTCCAGGTGTCAGTCTGAGCAGAAGCTGTCGTCGTTGTCTTGGCTCTTTTCTTCATCTGCCTGAATCAGTGTAGAACACGGTTAGTGAAAAGATCTGAAACAATCACAGCATGATTTGATATTAGAGAGTGTGAGCAGGGACGCTGATCTTACCTGTGTTTGTTTTTTAGGATGAGTTTCCCGAGCGGCGACTGAGGGTCCACACATTTCTCCTTGTTTGCTATTGTGACACTGGGACAAATGAAAGAGACAGAGACGTGTTAGAGAGAAGCTGAGAAGTGCAGGACAATGTCCTGTCAGTACATGTGGTTCAGCTCGTTTACTCACATGATCTCTGTGTTTGGACAGAAGACACTTGGTTCATATATGACTGGCTCTGTCTTGATGAGCTTTGGTTTGAACTTGTCGATGAAGTTGACACACTTGCACCTGCTCGATCTGTTGGCTGGTTGTCCTGGTGGGGAAACAGACACAGTTAAGGCTTTTCACTTGCTCACTGATGACTGTGATACTGAAGCAAACTTTCCAATGTGATCATTCTCAGGTGATGAAATGTTGAAATCACCAGGTGCCACAGAGAAGATTTCATCCCCCACCTCCCGCCTGCAGAATGTTAGTCCTCTCTGAATGGGACTTTAATAAAACCTAATGACTTGCTCCATTTATAATAAGTCATCAGTAAACATCATGTTTAATTAATGCTAATGAATCCTGAATCAGAAGATCTACAGTCCATCACATCTTCCAGGAGATGTGTCAGGCTTGGGGGGATTTTTTAGACCCGGCAACCCTAAAGTTGTTCTTCTTACCAATGTATCATTCATCTATAAAACATTAGTAAATAATGTATTAAGCATGAAATCAAACAATTCCAGCTTCTAAACCACTCACAGCAGTTTCCTTCTAAGAACAGTCTGACCAGTGTTAAGCTACAAACCAAAGTGTTGCCTGTTTCTGACGTTCACTGACATTGTTTGGAATAATCCACATTTTTAAGTTGCAGTAATGCTGGATACTGAAGTAAAACAGATCACAAACAAATGACAAACTCATCAAGTTACCTTGAGCACAGAAGACGAGCAGGCAGGCGAGAACGACGGTGACCAGTGAATTCATATTTGCAGCTGTAGACTGGTTCTGGTTCAGCACACTGTGTCTTTCTGCAGCCGGGACTCCTGACTCTTTTATACATGAGGGCTGCTGTGCAACATGACACGACACTTTCACTTCCTAATAGTTCCCTAAGTCCTTTCCTCTTTATTTCAAACATCCAATTTCTCTGAAACTGAGAAGTGTGTGTGCAGAGGGTTTGGCTCAGAGGATCATATCAGTCTACAGAATGGAAGTCAGGCTGCAGGAGGAAGTGATTTTCTAATATTGTACACATGAAGAAAAGAGGTCTAAACTCTTAAAGATGGATTTAATGTCCAAAATACTTACTGTACCATAATCTATGACAAAATAAAAGTCATTCCAATACAGAAAACATTCATCATTACTGCACGTGGCTTCACAACAAGTGGAGTGAATTAAAGAGAAAAATGAAATTACACATATCTTATTTGACTAAATCCTCCATTAATCGTTTGCTTTAACATTTCAACAGAAACGAAATCCTACTTAACCTGAATAAATGAAAGTAGCTGTTTCTGTTTCACATTTGTTGCCTGGATCTTTCCTCTTTTGTGTTTTCAGGGAAATTCCCCGAATCAAACACAACTTGCTCAACATCACATCATAAACACGGCACAGACATCATGACACAGAGATCTATAAAGCATTAGTAAATAATGCATTAACCTTCAATAGAGTCATCCACAGCTGTATCTTTGCATTAGACCTACACAACATCAGGAGGACCGTTCTTCCTCACAGACCTGCTTTATATTGTGTTGTGAACCACTGTCTTCATGTCATTCCACAGCATTTGGTTCACTTCTGGACTCTGACTGGGTTGTTTTGGTAAATTAAAAAGGCTTTTTTACCAGAGTCACTTATTTTCTGAATGTATTTATTATTGACTGCTTTTTGTTGTGAGAGCTTCCAAAATAATCACATTGTGTTCAGCTGGTGGAAAGTTTCTTATTTCGACTATTTCATTTGTTTTTCTGCTACAGTGTCCTGCAACCCAAAAGCTCTGATGCAGATTTCTTCTCCAGACACAAAGATCTGTTCCTAGTGAGCATCTTGAAAAAGGACCATTGCAGAAAAATATCTTGCTTTGTCATTTTAAACAACAAGCAAACTAGTAACCTACAGACACATCAGAGCACGGGAAGAGTCAGCTAGTTAATTGATCATAGATGGCATCGTTCTGTCAGACACATTATGAAAAGCATGACTAAGCATACTTAGACAGCCTTTAATAGAGCTGCCAAAGTCTATGTGTGGAAAACACTGGTTGAAAAATACATCTGCAGAAATTCTATCAGGATATTCAGATTTTAGATTTTGGTCATTTGATTATACTTTATAGTTAGTTTAGGTTTAGGTTAATGTTTGCTATTTACTAGGGATGTAGTGTTAAATATTGTGGGGCACAATAAACGTTTGTATATATGTATATGTATGTATGTATTTAGACGTTTGTTTTTAAAGAGTATATAAACTAACCTGACGTACCAACATTGTCCATTGTGCTGAAGACAGTTGACCTATAAACTACTCCATAGTAGTTATACAGGTGCTGGTCATATAATTAGAATCACACTGTGTGTCACATTTCCAGCTCCTCCTGCTGCCTGTTCCTCATTCCCTGCCCTGGACCCTGCTTTTGCCCGACCCTCTGGTACCATGAGTTCATCTCTCCCTCCTGGTCCGTTCTCTGTCTCGTTCTCTGCCTGATTATCCACACCGGACCTGAACTCCATCTTTACATTCTCTGTCTGAACCTCCATTACCGCGAGTGTTACTCCCACACCTGATCTATTCTCTTCCTGGTCTACTCTCCCCCTCATCCTCTCAGTACCGGACCTGTTCCTGCTCCGCCTTATTCACCGTGCTCTGTCTTTGTGTTGGACCCCGTGGATTATATGGGACCATCACTGGAAGTCTGTGTTTAGCCTTGTGGACCTGTCTGTGTGTGCTGTTATTTGAACTGATGTGTGTGTATGACTTCGGACTGTAGTATCACACTGTTAATTGGACGTAGAATTTCATCATTTTCAGGATCTGTGTTTTGGATTTGGGATTAGTTCTTATTGTGCTTCTGCAAAAACTGTTATTACTCCCTTGGACTCTTCCACTGTTGTCAGCCTCCATTCTGCTTCCACACTGTCTCCACCTGCCTCTGTCTGCTCCACGTGCTCTCGGTTAGTCTTCCATCTTGGCCGTGACGTCAAGACCACCTCTTCCTGTCAGCTACTACTCCTGGTTCACACCCAGACCTCCACACTCATCCGACGCCGTCTCCTCCCGACTGATGTCCTGCTGTTTTCAATGACTTTTTTTACTTGCTCTTGTGTGAAATAAACCTTCTAAACTAATTCTTACCTCAGTGTATTTCTAGCAATGGAGTCTTTTATCCAGCTCGTGACAAACTCTTTACGCCAGAGACCAGTTTTGGACAAGTCTTACTTACCTGCCCAGCTACCTGGAGGATTACGTCTACATGTGTGACAGATTGATTCCATCTTTTATTTCAGAGCCATGTACCAACACAGAGGAAGGCAGTTATTTCAATGTTACTCCAGCACAATTGGACTATCTTGTTAATAGTACTGGTGCTTCACTTGGAACAATACTTGATACTGTTGCTCCTCTGAAAAAGAAGCTAGTGAGTCAGAGGAAGTTAACTCCATGGTACAATTCACAAATCTGTAGCTTAAAGCAGAAATCACGTAAGTTGGAAAGGAGGTGGCGTTCCACCAATTTAGATGAATATTGCCTAGCCTGGAAAGATAGTTTAATAATATATAAAAAAGCCCTGCGTAAAGCTAGAACTTCATATTACTCCTCATTAATAGAGGCAAATAAGAACAACCCTAGGTTTCTTTTCAGCACTGTAGCCAGGCTGACAAAGAGTCATAGCTCTGTTGAGCCTAGTATTCTGTCAACTCTCAGCAGCAATGACTTCATGAATTTCTTTACAAATAAAATCATAACTATTAGAGAAAAAATTGATCAGATCATCCCTGCATATAGCATGGATTGTACAACAACTCTAGATCCACGCTCGTACTTAGACTGCTTCCTCCCTGTAGATCATTCTGAATTAATTTCAGTAATTAATTCCTCTAAACATCAACATGTCTCTTAGATTCCATCCCGACTAGACTCCTCAAGGATGTCTTACCTTTGATCAGCACGTCCATATTAGATCAGATCAATCTGTCTTTACAAATAGGCTACGTACCACAGGCTTTTAAGGTTGCTGTAGTCAAGCCCCTACTCAAAAAGCCTACTCTGGACTCAGGGGTCTTAGCGTATTATAGACCAATATCCAATCTGCCCTTTATCTCTAAAATCCTTGAAAAGATAGTTTCTAAGCAATTGTACGACCACCTGCGTAGCAATAACTTGTATGAAGATTTCCAGTCAGGATTTAGAGTACATCATAGTACAGAAACAGCACTGGTAAAGGTCACTAATGATCTTCTATTAGCATCAGACAATGGTCTACTCTCTATACTCATCTTGTTAGATCTTAGTGCTGCATTCGACACTATAGATCACAACATTTTATTACACAGACTGGAACATGTCATTGGAATCAAAGGAACAGCACTAGAGTGGTTTAAATCGTATCTATCGGATAGATTTCAGTTTGTACACGTTAATGATGAGTCTTCCATGCACAGCAAAGTCAGCTATGGAGTTCCACAGGGATCTGTGCTTGGACCGATTCTTTTCACTTTATGTCCCCTTTAGGCAATATTATTAGGAAACACTCTATAAATTTCCATTGTTATGCAGATGATACCCAGCTATATTTATCTATGAAACCAGGAGAAACTAATCAATTAGTCAAACTTCAGGAATGCTTAAAAGACATAAAGGCCTGGATGACCTCCAATTTCCTTCTCCTAAATCCGGACAAGACAGAGGTTATACTGTTTGGGCCTAAAAATCTCAGAGACACTATGTCTAAACACATTCTCACCATTGATGACTTAGTTCTGGCCTCAAGTAATACTGTAAGAAACCTCGGAGTTATCTTTGATCAGGATATCTCCTTCACTTCATACATAAAAGAAATCTCTAGAACTGCCTTTTTTCACCTAAGAAACATTGCTAAAATTAGGAGCATCCTGTCCCAAAGTGATGCTGAAAAACTAGTCCATGCATTTGTTACTTCCAGACTGGACTATTGTAATTCATTATTAATAGGATGTCCCAATAACTCATTAAAGAGCCTCCAGTTAATCCAAAATGCTGCAGCCAGAGTTCTGACTGGAATTAGCAAGAGAGATCATATTTCTCCAACGTTAGCTTCTCTCCATTGGCTCCCTGTTAAATCCAGAATTGAATTTAAAATTCTTCTCCTAACTTATAAATCCCTTAATAATCAGGCTCCATCTTATCTTAAAGACCTCATAGTTCCTTATCTTCCAAGCAGAACTCTCCGTTCTCAGACTGCAGGTTTACTTGTGGTTCCTAGAGTTTCCAAATGTAGAATGGGAGGCAGAGCCTTTAGCTACCAAGCCCCTCTCCTGTGGAACCAGCTCCCAGTTCAGGTTCGGGAGGCAGACACCGTCTCTACATTTAAGACTAGACTTAAAACTTTCCTTTTTTATAAAGCTTATAGTTAGAGATGGATCAGGTGACTCTGAACCATCTCTTAGTTATGCTGATATAGGTTATTCTGCTGGGGGACCTCTACTGATAAACTGAGCTCCTCTCCTCTCTCCTTTCTCCTGTATCAATGCAAATGCCACCATTGCATGTCATTAACTTTGTGTCTTCTCTCTCTTTTAGTTGTGTTTCCTCCTCTCTGTCTCCCTCTCTCTGTACTTTTCTGCAGGTATCCTCGGCCTGGAGCTGTACATCTCCAGAATCCAGTTCATCTGCCCAATGTTCTTGATGCTTGTTGTTGTCTTTATTGCCTGCTGTTCTTTTCTCTCTTCTCTTTCCACTCACCCCAACCGGTCAAGGCAGATGGCCGCCCACTATGAGCCTGGTTCTGCTGGAGGTTTCTTCCTCTAAAGGGAGTTTTTCCTCTCCACTGTTGCCTAAAGCTTGCTCAAATGGGATTGTTGGGTTTTCTCTATAATTTTTTGTATAAATATTTTCTGTAAGGTCTTAAACCTTACACTGTAAAGTGCCTTGAGATAACTTCTGTTGTAAATTGGCGCTATACAAATAAAATTGAGTTGAGTTGAGTTGATTTCCAGGATTCACCCTTTCAGGGAACTCGTCTGATCCTCTGGACAAGACCTCTGGGTTCCATCGGGGCCAGATACCTGCGACAGTTCTGTCAGAGGCGTCAAACTCTCCAGGCCCCGGTTTCAGTTTCATCTTCAGTCTTGGCAGTGGGTGCTGTTCCTGTCGCATCCACTGATCTAGCCACTCCTGTTCCTGCCGCACCTGATCCTGTCACCAATGCTGCTCCTGCCACTCCTGTTCCTGTTGCAACTGCCACAGTCGCTGCTAACTTAGTTGCTCCTGCTTCTGCTGGTGCCGTTACAGTGCCTCCTGTCCAGTCTCCTGTTCCTGTTGCTGCGCCAGCACCTGCGGCTCGTGACGCATCGTTTCCTGATGCAGCCGCTGCACCCCTTACAGTTGCAGCTCCTCTTCCTTTAAATCAGACTTGGTGATATAACTTACCACTAATGTACCTACTTTCTAATTTAGCTAATTTACCTGATTCCAACCCGGACTTTGATGCACTGTTGTTGAGTTTTGTTCCTGACTGATTTTATTTCAGCGTATGAGGTTAAGCTGGCATATTTGTCATAAAACCTGTATAGATGGTTGACACTAATGATGATAATGATTATCATCATATTATTATATGATTACTTTACAGTATATAAATGTAAATATTGCAGATTTTTCAATAAATTTTTATGTGTATAGCTCTTCTAACAATTGTCATTGTAGCAAAGCAGCTTTAAACAACCGAAGAAACTATGGAAGTTTATATGAGCAGTGATTGTGTATGAATCATAATAATCAGATTGTCCCCGATGAACAAGGCGAGGGCGCCAGTGGCAAGGAAAAACTCCCTGAGAAGGCAACAGGAAGAAACCGTGAGAGGAACCAGACTCAACAGGGAACCCATCCTCATATGGGTGATTACATGCTATGTGTTAGGCAGCAGGCAGTCCAGTATAACAGTTAATGTCTTTAAGTTAATATGGAGTCCAGTTAGTTATTGGAGGCTCTGGTAGACTTGTAGGAAATTCCAGTCCTGGAGTATCGAGTGACTGCTGTAGTGTCAAGAACTCGGGGAAACAGCTGTCGACATCAGCCGAGGCCACATCTTCATGGTAGCGTGGAACCAACCCCAGTCACCACACGGGGCATCCAAGCGACGAGATCTCGGCCAAAAGCGGGCACCAGGACAAGTCAGATAGGTCCAGAGGGCATAGGGTGGAACGACATGTGTAGCTCGACAGAGACATGAAGAGGGAAAGAGAGAGAAGAGGAGAGTGGAGAGCAGAAGATGTATGAGGTGAATGTATATTTAGTGTAGAGTGCAGCAGGGACTCCGGCAGGACTAACTATGACAGCCTAACTAAAAGAGTGAGCCAGAAGGAAACACAGACGTGAGGGTTCCCTGGGATATAGAGCAACCAATCACTTCACCATCAACAACCCTGAGCGATCAATGAGAGTTGGGAAGACAGCATCTAAACATACCAGTTCACCATAATGCTCTATGTCCATGAGTCTTTCCCTAAGGCAAATCTATTTACAAAAATGCTTGACTAAATAAATAGGTTTTTAGCCTAGACTTAAATACTGCGACTGTGTCTGAGTCCCGAACGCTATTTTTCATGATACGAGGTACTGACAAGCAGCCTGCATCCTTTGAACGAAGTAGGCGTTGCAGGTGATAAGGTACTAGCAGTTCACTCAGATACTGCGGCGTGAGACCATTTAATGCTTTAAATGTCAAAAGAAGTGTTAGAGTAAAAATGATTTACTCACTGATTTATAATTTTCTTATTACAATGTTACTTCACTCATAAGGATAATTTCTTGTTTTTTACTTATTGTCATTATGAAGGATACATGTGTTTGATGTTTAATCCTGTAAGCAACAAGAGCATGTTGTACTGTGCTGAAGCTGCACTTTGCACACAGACAGGAAACAGGAAAGGTCAGGAAAGGTCAGCAGCCTTGGAGTTGAACAGTTCTTGTTGCTATATGCCTATAACCAATGTTTTATCCTTGTATGGAGTTGTTTTTCTTACAAGTGTGTTATCTTTCTATGGGGTTCTTTTTCTTGTAATATGATCACCATTTAACCACACCATACACCCACATCTGTAACTTCAGGGTGTGTCTCTGTCATGGTTCCAGCCTCGTTGCTGCCAGTGCTTCCTGCCGTGCTTTTATTTTGGCTTTCCCGGTATGGTCACATGCACTCACCTGATTGGTTACACCTGCTTTCCCCTGGAGTATAAATACCGGCCTGCTCACCTGTTTCCCCTGCCAGATAGTCTGTTTTCAACGCCTGAACACTATCCAGCATTTATCTTGGACTGACTCTTTTGGATTTCTTGGACTCTGCCTGATCTGGACCCCGTCTCTTGCCTGACCCCCTGGTGCTGTGAGTTCTGTCTTTTCCCCCCTGCTCACGGTACCAAACCTGTACCTGGACCTGCCTGATTCCCTTTCCCGGACCTGTCCCCTTTCTACTCTGTCTACCCTGGATTCCCCCTTATTGGACCAGCCTGACCTGACCCTGCTTCCCCTCTGGTTCAGTGAGTTCTCCCTCTGTTCTGTTTCGCTCCCTTGTTGTCCCCTTTCCTGCTCTGTCTGTTTGGACTGCTTTTGTGTTTCGACCTGGATTGTCTTCCGTTGTGGATTTTGCCTGCCGGACTTAACTTTGAACTGCCTGCCTGTGTATGACCCGGATTACCCACGACCTCCGAGCTAGCTCTGTAGATACTGTTTGGACTATTTTCTCGTTGTGCTTGTGTGACTCTGGTGTCTCTGTCCATGTGCTCTCTGTCAGTCGGCCATTTTGGTTTTGACGTTGTCTTCCATTTTGCCCATGTGCTCTCTGTTGGTCGGCCATCTTGGATTTGAATTACTTCCGGTTTCCAACCAGACCACCATACGCACCCTACCTCATCTCCTCCCACCTGGTGACTGTTCCATTGATTTACTGTGTTCTGTCACTTCTAAATAAACATTGTTCGCTCAGTTCTGTCCTGTCTGCTCTCTGACCATGGAGTCCATCCGGCAGCTCATGACAGTCTCATCTTTAATAAAAAGCTTGTACAAAGGGGAGACGGACGGAGTCGGAGGTAGACATTCCTGGGTGAAGCATTTATGATGCTAAGATCTCAGGCCGGCTCCCCTTGCAAGTAAAAAGGCCAAAGAGTGTCCTTGTTGTGCTTTATTGTCTTCGTCTCTCAGCGTATGAAAAGTGTTGTGGTTATTTTAAACCCGACAAGAAGTATTTTAAAATTTCACAAGAAGCCAATGGAGTGTAGCTAAGATAGGGGTGATGTGCTCATATCTTCTGGTTCTAGTGAGGACTCTCGCTGCTGCATTCTGAACTAACTGAAGCTTGTATATGCACCTGGTTGAACAGCCAGACAGTAAGGCATTACAGTAGTCCAACCTAGAGGTGATGAAAGACTGGAATCTAGAATCACACCAAGGTCTTTTACTGTTGCACTAGATGTGACAGAAAGGCCATCTAGAGTTACGGTGTAATCTAAAATCTTGCTTCTAGCTGCATGTGGTCCTATGACTAGAACTTCTATCTTATCAGGATTAATAATTGTCATAGCTTCGGCCTTGGTTTTCCTTCCTCACTCTCCCTCTGGACTCCGCCCACCAGCCCCTTCTCTCCCTCTGCTCACAGCAACCAACTGAACATTGGACTCACCTGTGTTCCCTTCTCCCTACAAAACTCTCCTCAAGCCTTCCCCCTCTGTCAGATTGTCTTCATGTTTCATAGATGAAAGTAAGCAGACCTGGTGATGTTGTTGATGTGGGATTGGAATGATAATGAGCTATCGAGGATGACACCAAGACTCTTAACCTGGGGGGTGGGGGAAACAGGAAACTGTCAATATGCATAGAAAAACTGTCAACTTTGGCAAGTGTAGATTTTGTGCCGACAAGGAGGAGTTCCGTTTTATCACTGTTTAATTTCAAGAAGTTTGAGGTTAACCAGAGTTTAATATCAGCTAAACAGTCGATAAGGGCGATGGGAGGGAGTGTTGAATTTGGCTTGCTGGAGAGGTAGAGCTTAAGCAGAAGAGAGTTAATTAGTATCCAATCTCTTATATCTTTTACACATTGCTCAACTTTATTAAGCTGTTTCTTTCTCATGTGGTTTTGATGAAACATATAACTTTGTGTCGCAGCATAACAATGAAAGTTAATACCATGCTTACGGATTATGTTGCCCAGAGGAAGCATGTAGATGGAAAAAGCAGTGGGCCTAAAACTGAACCCTGTGGAACACCAAACTCTACTGGAGAGCATGTAGAGTAATCATCATTTAGATCTACATACTGATAATGATCAATCAAATAGGATCTAAGCCAGGAGAGGGCCGTTCCCTTAATTCCTACAACATTTTCTAATCTGTGAAGGAGAATAGTATGGTCAATAGTGTCAAAAGCTGCACTGAGGTCAAGTAGCACAAGCAAACACTATCTCTTTTAGAAAATGTGTCGTATAGAGTCTAATGTACAAGTTAATGACTTTGCAGAAGAGATGAGTGAAATTTGTTAATTCTCTTCAAGGAGAGTAAAGTATTCTAGATTCTCCTGGAGTGGTTAGTTTATCATCTGCCTCAATTAAATTGTCTGGTTTCAAAACCTAAGTTTTTTACCCAATATTTACAATTTTGTTATTGAAAAAGTTAATGAAGTCCTCACTACTGCACAACATTGTTGTAGAGATATCTGCAGTGGTCTTCTTCCTGGTTAATTTGGCTGCTGTTGTATTAAATAACAACCTAGGCTTTTTTTTTTTTTTAGTGTTACAAAACTGTTAAACTGTTACAGTGTCTGTCAAAGCTGTTGCCTCCACTGCTCCTGCTCCAACTGTTCCTGTCGCATCCTCTGTTCCATGAAATCAGACTTTCTAACTTAGCACTAATGGTACCCACTTCCTAATTTAGCTTATGAGGTAATCCCCTCCTCCCTCCCTCCCATTTTAACAACTAACTAACCACCATTGCTGAATGAAGACACCAACCAAACGCTGCAGTGCAGTTGCTTTTTTGTGTTCACTCTCTCTTTCTGTCTTCACTGTTCCCATTACATGTTGACCTGATTCCAACCTGGACTTTGATGCACTGTTGTTGATTTTTGTTCCTGACTGATTTTATTTCAACATATGAGGTTATACTGGTATATTTGTCATAAAACATGACCTGTATAGATGGTTGACAGTGATGATGATAAACAGCAATTTTATTTTTTTATTCTCTTTTTTTATTGTTATTTTACAGGATATAAATGGAAATTTTGCCAATTTTTATTACCCCTAGTTAATTAACAGGAACATGCTGGCACATATTGTAAAAATACAGCAAGACCAGTTTTCCCACTGTCATATACTGTTATCTTACATGCAGTGTTCTATTGGTAAAATAAATTACAGTATATGAACTGTAAGACTGTAAAATACTGGTGTCCCTGCTGCCAGTATTTTACTGTTATTTTACTATTAAATTTTTGTAGTTTGGGAGCCAAGTGTTAAAACATGTTTAGTTGGGTCGACAAAAAACAGAGACACAGTAAGTTCCATGAGAAGTGTTTTATTCTTAGTGTTTCAGAACATATATACAAAAACGCAAAGATAACTTAAACAAATACAGTAAAAATACAAGACTGGCCACTGACAACATTTTGATCAATGACAATTATTATTTCAAAAACAAGACAGTGTTTGAGTTCCTCAACAGCGTCTTCAGTGCAGGGTTCTACAGCTTGGACTTGGTGTGGACTGTTTAAGCTGTTGATCTCCAGGTGTCAGTCTGAGCAGAAGCTGTCGTCGTTGTCTTGGCTCTTTTCTTCATCTGTCTGAATCAGTGTAGAACACGGTTAGTGAAAAGATCTGAAACAATCACAGCATGATTTGATATTAGAGAGTGTGAGCAGGGACGCTGATCTTACCTGTGTTTGTTTTTTAAGATGAGTTTCCCGAGCGGCGACTGAGGGTCCACACATTTCTCCTTGTTTGCTATTGTGACACTGGGACAAATGAAAGAGACAGAGACGTGTTAGAGAGAAGCTGAGAAGTGCAGGACAACGTCCTGTCAGTACATGTGGTTGAGTTCAGCTCGTTTACTCACATGATCTCTGTGTTTGGACAGAAGACACTTGGTTCATATATGACTGGCTCTGTCTTGATGAGCTTTGTGTTGAACTTGTCGATGAAGTTGACACACTTGCACCTGCTCGATCTGTTGGCTGGTTGTCCTGGTGGGGGAACAGACACAGTTAAGGCTTTTCACTTGCTCACTGATGACTGTGATACTGAAGCAAACTTCCTAATGTGATCATTCTCAGGTGATGAAATGTTGAAATCACCAGGTGCCACAGAGAAGATTTCATCCCCCACCTCCTGCCTGCAGAATGTTGGTCCTCTCTGAATGGGACTTTAATAAAACCTAGTGACTTACTCCATTTATAATAAGTCATCAGTAATCATCATGTTTAATTAATGCTAATGAATCCTGAATCAGAGGATCTACAGTCCATCACATCTTCCAGGAGATGTGTCAGGCTTGGGGGGATATTTTAGACCCGGCAACCCTAAAGTTGTTCTTCTTACCAATGTATCATTCATCTATAAAACATTAGTAAATAATGTATTAAGCATGAAATCAAACAATTCCAGCTTCTAAACCACTGACAGCAGTTTCCTTATAAGAACAGTCTGACCAGTGTTAAGCTACAAACCAAAGTGTTGCCTGTTTCTGACGTTCACTGACATTGTTTGGAATAATCCACATGTTTAAGTTGCAGTAATGCTGGATACTGAAGTAAAACAGATCACAAACAAATGACAAACTCATCAAGTTACCTTGAGCAAAGAAGACGAGCAGGCAGGCGAGAACGACGGTGACCAGTGAATTCATATTTGCAGCTGTAGACTGGTTCTGGTTCAGCACACTGTGTCTTTCTGCAGCCGGGACTCCTGACTCTTTTATACATGAGGGCAGTTGTGCAACATGACACGACACTTTCACTTTCTAATAGTTCCTCAGTCCTTTCCTCTTTATTTCAAACATCCAATTTCTCTGAAACTGAGAAGTGTGTGTGCAGAGGGTTTGGCTCAGAGGATCATATCAGTCTACAGAATGGAAGTCAGGCTGCAGGAGGAAGTGATTTTCTAATATTGTACACATGAAGAAAAGAGGTCTAAACTCTTAAAGATGGATTTAATGTCCAAAATACTTACTGTACCATAATCTATGACAAAATATAAGTCATTCCAATACAGAAAACATTCATCATTTGTTGTTTCAAACATACATATGGTCATACTGCACGTGGCTTCACAACAAGTGGAGTGAATTAAAGAGAAAAATGAAATTACACATAACTTATTTGACTAAATCCTCAATTAATCGTTTGCTCTTCTTTAACATTTCAACAGAAACGAAATCCTACTTAACCTGAATAAATGAAAGTAGCTGTTTCCGTTTCACATTTGTTGCCTGGATCTTTCCTCTTTTGTGTTTTCAGGGAAATTCCCCGAATCAAACACAACTTGCTCAACATCACATCATAAACACGGCACAGACATCATGACACAGAGATCTATAAAGCATTAGTAAATAATGCATTAACCTTCAATAGATTCATCCACAGCTGTATCTTTGCATTAGACCTGCACAACATCAGGAGGACCGTTCTTCCTCACTGACCTGCTTTAGCTCAGATATATTCTGGTGTGAACCACTCTTTTCATGTTATTCCATAACTCTGTGCACAATTTAGTGATTAAGTGTGATGAGCAGTGTATTTTCTATTCAGTCCTCCATTGTGTCTATAAGTTCTTAATATGAAATGTATATATTAGGGCATTAAACTGTCTTAAATATGAATTGAGGTGGTGTTAAATTCAAGATTCAAGATTCAAAAAACTTTTTTAATTCCAGAGGGATTTTTTTTGCCTTGTTACAGTTGTTCTCAACACAGACAGAAAGAAAGGGAACTTAAACTAGTAAAGATCCACAACAACATAAATACACATAACATCAATCCAGAAAAGTTAATGTATATACAGAATTTGTGTGATGAATGAAAATAGGTCAATATTTATAGTCCAGAGTGAAATGACAGCAATTACTCAACAGAAATTGTCAGTTCCCCTGCCCCTTACTGAGGGGGGAGGAATTGTAAAGATTTATGGCCACAGGTAGTAAGGATCTCCTGTGAAGTTCTGTGGAGCACTTGATGTTGATCAGTCTCTGGCTGAGTGTCCTCCTCTGTCCAGCAGCACACTGTGTGTCACATTTCCAGCTCCTCCTGCTGCCTCTTCCTCATTCCCTGCCCTGGACCGTTTCCTGGTTTTTCTCCTCCCTTCCACATGACCTGCTGATTACTGATTGACTGCACCTGGTTTGGTTCCTGGCTTTATAAGCAGGGCCGTTTGTCACAGACACCTGTCAGACTGTCTCACTTCAACCTCAGAGTAACACTATCCAGAGATTCACTTCGGACTACCAACCTGATTAAACTGACTCTACCTGCCCTGGACCCTGCTTTTGCCCGACCCTCTGGTACCATGAGTTCATCTCTCCCTCCTGACCTGTTCGCTCCCTCGTCCTCTGCCTGATTCCCCTTCCCGGACCTGAACACCGTCTGATCCATCTCTGCCTGATTATTCACACCAGACCTGGTGTCTCTCTTCCTGGTCTACTCTCCCCCTCGTCCTCTCAGTACCGGACCTGTTCCTGCTCCGCCTTATTCGCCGTGCTCTGTCTTTGTGTTGGACCCCGTGGATGAGACGGGACTGTCTCTGGAAGTGTGTGTTTAGCACTGTGGACCTGTCTGTGTGTATGATGTTGGACTGTAGTATCACCCTGTTTACTGGACGTTTGGATTTCATTATCTTCAGGATCTGTGTTTTGGATTTGGAACTAGTTTTTACTGTGCTTCTCTTCCACTGTTGCCAGCCTCCATTCTGCCTCCACACTGTCTTCACTTGCCTCTGTCTGTGTCATGATTCCAGCTCTCTCCAGCCTGTCTGTTTCCAGTTTTCCCCCTCCCTGCCTTACTACCCTGATTACTCAATATCCACACCTGGGCCACTCCTACCTAAGCAGGTCCATGTGCTTCTCATCTCTGCCAGAAAGTCTCACATCAACATGAGAAAACATACTATCCAGCATTCTTTTGGACTGACTTCCTGATATTGATCCTGCCTCTGCTCATCCCTTCGGTACTGTGAGTGTTCCCTGCCTGACCTGTCCTTTCCTTCATCCTCCTTCCCCTCACACTACCGGACCTGATCCTGTTCCTGGTTCCTTCTGCCTCCTTCCCTGTTGTGTCTCTGAGTTTGGATATCTCTGTGTATGACCTGGACTGTCTCTTGACATTGCTAACAGCCTAGTGGACTTCTGCTTTTGGTACTGCTTCTGGTTATGACCTGAATTGTTGTTTGGACCTCTGCACTAGCTTACGGACTCAACTGTTTTGGACGGCTCTGTTATGTATGACCTTGGATTTGTCTTTCATTCAGCCTTTTTTGGATATCTGCAAACCTGTCTACTGACTTTGTGTTTAGCGTATTGTTCTTATACTACATAGCTCCCTCTCCAGGCCACATGTGCTTCACTCTGTCGGGCATTTTGGAAGCTCTGTCTTACTCTCCAGTCAACAGCCACCAGTCTACGGCACCTCACCACCTCCTATCTGGATCACTCCTCCCTGTACTCGACCACCTCTCACCAAGACTCCAGTGAGTTACCCCCTTAACACTATTCAAGATCCAGCCACAGACTCTGTCTCCTCTCCTAGACCACCATACTCCCCTGGCAACAGCCCTGTCCAGTTGCGGACTCCTGTGATGCATCCAGTGCACGTTTTTGCATTTTTTTCTTCATTTTTGTCAATAAACCTTCATTTACTTAGGGGAGGGGAAGGAGGTTCGTGTTTTGTGTGGTCTCTGGCAATGGAGTCAGATCCTAGGTATATGACAGACCTGTGCTCTCCGTTAGTCGGCCATCTTGGCCGTGACGTCAAGACCACCTCTTCCTGTCAGCTACTACTCCTGGTTCACACCCAGACCCCCACACACATCCGACGCCGTCTCCTCCCGACTGATGTCCTGCTGTTCTCAATGACTTTTTTTACTAGCTCTTGTGTGAAATAAACCTTCTAAACTAATTCTTACCTCAGTGTATTTCTAGCAATGGAGTCTTTTATCCAGCTCGTGACAAACTCTTTACGCCAGAGACCAGTTTTGGACAAGTCTTACTTACCTGCCCAGCTACCTGGAGGATTACGCCTACATGTGTGATTTCCAGGATTCACCCTTTCAGGGAACTCGTCTGATCCTCTGGACAAGACCTCTGGGTTCCATCGGGGCCAGATACCTGCGACAGTTCTGTCAGAGGCGTCAAACTCTCCAGGCCCCGGTTTCAGTTTCATCTTCAGTCTTGGCAGTGGGTGCTGTTCCTGTCGCATCCACTGATCTAGCCACTCCTGTTCCTGCCGCACCTGATCCTGTCACCAATGCTGCTCCTGCCACTCCTGTTCCTGTTGCAACCGCTGCTTTTACTGCACCTGTCCTGTCGCAGCAGTTCCTGTCAAAGCTACTGCACCTGCTGTTCCTCTTTCCAACGCCACAGTCGCTGCTAACTTAGTTGCTCCTGCTTCTGCTGGTGCCGTCACAGTGCCTCCTGTCCAGTCTCCTGTTCCTGTTGCTGCGCCAGCACCTGCGGCTCGTGACGCATCGTTTCCTGATGCAGCTGCTGCACCCCTTACAGTTGCAGCTCCTCTTCCTTTAAATCAGACTTGGTGATATAACTTACCACTAATGTACCTACTTTCTAATTTAGCTAATTTACCTGATTCCAACCCGGACTTTGATGCACTGTTGTTGATTTTTGTTCCTGACTGATTTTATTTCAGCGTATGAGGTTAAGCTGGCATATTTGTCATAAAACCTGTATAGATGGTTGACACTAATGATGATAATGATTATCATCATATTATTATATGATTATTTTACAGTATATAAATGTAAATATTGCAGATTTTTCAATACATTTTTATGTGTATAGCTCTTCTAACAATTGTCATTGTAGCAAAGCAGCTTTAAACAACCGAAGAAACTATGGAAGTTTATATGAGCAGTGAATGTGTATGAATCATAATAATCAGATTGTCCCAGATGAACAAGGCGAGGGCGCCAGTGGCAAGGAAAAACTCCCTGAGAAGGCAACAGGAAGAAACCGTGAGAGGAACCAGACTCAACAGGGAACCCATCCTCATATGGGTGATTACATGCTATGTGTTAGGCAGCAGTCCAGTATAACAGTTAATGTCTTTAAGTTAATATGGAGTCCAGTTAGTTATTGGAGGCTCTGGTAGACTTGTAGGAAATTCCAGTCCTGGAGTATCGAGTGACTGCTGTAGTGTCAAGAACTCGGGGAAACAGCTGTCGACATCAGCCGAGGCCACATCTTCATGGTAGCGTGGAACCAACCCCAGTCACCACACGGGGCATCCAAGCGACGAGATCTCGGCCAAAAGCGGGCACCAGGACAAGTCAGATAGGTCCAGAGGGCATAGGGTGGAACGACATGTGTAGCTCGACAGAGACATGAAGAGGGAAAGAGAGAGAAGAGGAGAGTGGAGAGCAGAAGATGTATGAGGTGAATGTATATTTAGTGTAGAGTGCAGCAGGGACTCCGGCAGGACTAACTATGACAGCCTAACTAAAAGAGTGAGCCAGAAGGAAACACAGACGTGAGGGTTCCCTGGGATATAGAGCAACCAATCACTTCACCATCAACAACCCTGAGCGATCAATGAGAGTTGGGAAGACAGCATCTAAACATACCAGTTCACCATAATGCTCTATGTCCATGAGTCTTTCCCTAAGGCAAATCTATTTACAAAAATGCTTGACTAAATAAATAGGTTTTTAGCCTAGACTTAAGACTATTAGACTATTTTTCATGATACGAGGTACTGTCAAGCAGCCTGCATCCTTTGAACGAAGTAGGCGTTGCAGGTGATAAGGTACTAGCAGTTCACTCAGATACTGCGGCGTGAGACCATTTAATGCTTTAAATGTCAAAAGAAGTGTTAGAGTAAAAATGATTTACTCACTGATTTATAATTTTCTTATTACAATGTTACTTCACTCATAAGGATAATTTCTTGTTTTTTACTTATTGTCATTATGAAGGATACATGTGTTTGATGTTTAATCCTGTAAGCAACAAGAGCATGTTGTACTGTGCTGAAGCTGCACTTTGCACACAGACAGGAAACAGGAAAGGTCAGGAAAGGTCAGCAGCCTTGGAGTTGAACAGTTCTTGTTGCTATACGCCTATAACCAATGTTTTATCCTTGTATGGAGTTGTTTTTCTTACAAGTGTGTTATCTTTCTATGGGGTTCTTTTTCTTGTAATATGATCACCATTTAACCACACCATACACCCACATCTGTAACTTCAGGGTGTGTCTCATCTTTAATAAAAAGCTTGTACAAAGGGGAGACGGACGGAGTCGGAGGTAGACATTCCTGGGTGAAGCATTTATGATGCTAAGATCTCAGGCCGGCTCCCCTTGCAAGTAAAAAGGCCAAAGAGTGTCCTTGTTGTGCTTTATTGTCTTCGTCTCTCAGCGTATGAAAAGTGTTGTGGTTATTTTAAACCCGACAAGAAGTATTTTAAAATTTCACAAGAAGCCAATGGAGTGTAGCTAAGATAGGGGTGATGTGCTCATATCTTCTGGTTCTAGTGAGGACTCTCGCTGCTGCATTCTGAACTAACTGAAGCTTGTATATGCACCTGGTTGAACAGCCAGACAGTAAGGCATTACAGTAGTCCAACCTAGAGGTGATGAAAGACTGGAATCTAGAATCACACCAAGGTCTTTTACTGTTGCACTAGATGTGACAGAAAGGCCATCTAGAGTTACGGTTCTAGCTGCATGTGGTCCTATGACTAGAACTTCTATCTTATCAGGATTAATAATTGTCATAGCTTCGGCCTTGGTTTTCCTTCCTCACTCTCCCTCTGGACTCCGCCCACCAGCCCCTTCTCTCCCTCTGCTCACAGCAACCAACTGAACATTGGACTCACCTGTGTTCCCTTCTCCCTACAAAACTCTCCTCAAGCCTTCCCCCTCTGTCAGATTGTCTTCATGTTTCATAGATGAAAGTAAGCAGACCTGGTGATGTTGTTGATGTGGGATTGGAATGATAATGAGCTATCGAGGATGACACCAAGACTCTTAACCTGGGGGGTGGGGGAAACAGGAAACTGTCAATATGCATAGAAAAACTGTCAACTTTGGCAAGTGTAGATTTTGTGCCGACAAGGAGGAGTTCCGTTTTATCACTGTTTAATTTCAAGAAGTTTGAGGTTAACCAGAGTTTAATATCAGCTAAACAGTCGATAAGGGCGATGGGAGGGAGTGTTGAATTTGGCTTGCTGGAGAGGTAGAGCTTAAGCAGAAGAGAGTTAATTAGTATCCAATCTCTTATATCTTTTACACATTGCTCAACTTTATTAAGCTGTTTCTTTCTCATGTGGTTTTGATGAAACATATAACTTCGTGTCGCAGCATAACAATGAAAGTTAATACCATGCTTATGGATTATGTTGCCCAGAGGAAGCATGTAGATGGAAAAAGCAGTGGGCCTAAAACTGAACCCTGTGGAACACCAAACTCTACTGGAGAGCATGTAGAGTAATCACCATTTAGATCTACATACTGATAATGATCAATCAAATAGGATCTAAGCCAGGAGAGGGCCGTTCCCTTAATTCCTAAAACATTTTCTAATCTGTGAAGGAGAATACTATGGTCAATAGTGTCAAAAGCTGCACTGAGGTCAAGTAGCACAAGCAAACACTATCTCTTTTAGAAAATGTGTCGTATAGAGTCTAATGTACAAGTTAATGACTTTGCAGAAGAGATGAGTGAAATTTGTTAATTCTCTTCAAGGAGAGTAAAGTATTCTAGATTCTCCTGGAGTGGTTAGTTTATCATCTGCCTCAATTAAATTGTCTGGTTTCAAAACCTAAGTTTTTTTCCTAATATTTACAATTTTGTTATTGAAAAAGTTAATGAAGTCCTCACTACTGCACAACATTGTTGTAGAGATATCTGCAGTGGTCTTCTTCCTGGTTAATTTGGCTGCTGTTGTATTAAATAACAACCTAGGCTTTTTTTTTTTTTTTAGTGTTACAAAACTGTTAAACTGTTACAGTGTCTGTCAAAGCTGTTGCCTCCGCTGCTCCTGCTCCAACTGTTCCTGTCGCATCCTCTGTTCCATGAAATCAGACTTTCTAACTTAGCACTAATGGTACCCACTTCCTAATTTAGTTTATGAGGTGTTCTATTGGTAAAATAAATTACAGTATATGAACTGTAAGACTGCAAAATGCCGGTGTCCCTGCTGCCAGTATTTTACTGTTATTTTACTATTAAATTTTTGTAGTTTGGGAGCCAAGTGTTAAAACATGTTTAGTTGGGTCAACACAAACCAGAGACACAGTAAGTTCCATGAGAAGTGTTTTATTCTTAGTGTTTCAGAAAATATATACAAAAACAGCAAAGATAACTTAAACAAATATAGTAAAAATACAAGACTGGCCACTGACAACATTTTGATCAATGACAATTATTATTTCAAAAACAAGACAGTGTTTGAGTTCCTCAACAGCGTCCTCAGTGCAGGGTTCTACAGCTTGGACTTGGTGTGGACTGTTTAAGCTGTTGATCTCCAGGTGTCAGTCTGAGCAGAAGCTGTCGTCGTTGTCTTGGCTCTTTTCTTCATCTGTCTGAATCAGTGTAGAACAAGGTTAGTGAAAAGATCTGAAACAATCACAGCATGATTTGATATTAGAGAGTGTGAGCAGGGACGCTGATCTTACCTGTGTTTGTTTTTCAGGATGAGTTTCCCGAGCGGCGACTGAGGGTCCACACATTTCTCCTTGTTTTCTATTGTGACACTGGGACAAATGAAAGAGACAGAGACGTGTTAGAGAGAAGCTGAGAAGTGCAGGACAACGTCCTGTCAGTACATGTGGTTGAGTTCAGCTCGTTTACTCACATGATCTCTGTGTTTGGACAGAAGACACTTGGTTCATATATGACTGGCTCTGTCTTGATGAGCTTTGGTTTGAAGTTGCCGATGAAGGTGACACACTTGCACCTGCTCGATCTGTTGGCTGGTTGTCCTGGTGGGGGAACAGACACAGTTAAGGCTTTTCACTTGCTCACTGATGACTGTGATACTGAAGCAAACTTCCTAATGTGATCATTCTCAGGTGATGAAATGTTGAAATCACCAGGTGCCACAGAGAAGATTTCATCCCCCATCTCCTGCCTGCAGAATGTTGGTCCTCTCTGAATGGGACTTTAATAAAACCTAATGACTTGCTCCATTTATAATAAGTCATCAGTAAACATCATGTTTAATTAATGCTAATGAATCCTGAATCAGAAGATCTACAGTCCATCACATCTTCCAGGAGATGTGTCAGGCTTGGGGGGATATTTTAGACCCGGCAACCCTAAAGTTGTTCTTCTTACCAATGTATCATTCATCTATAAAACATTAGTAAATAATGTATTAAGCATGAAATCAAACAATTCCAGCTTCTAAACCACTGACAGCAGTTTCCTTCTAAGAACAGTCTGAACAGTGTTAAGCTACAAACCAAAGTGTTGCCTGTTTCTGACGTTCACTGACATTGTTTGGAATAATCCACATGTTTAAGTTGCAGTAATGCTGGATACTGAAGTAAAACAGATCACAAACAAATGACAAACTCATCAAGTTACCTTGAGCACAGAAGACGAGCAGGCAGGCGAGAACGACGGTGACCAGTGAATTCATATTTGCAGCTGTAGACTGGTTCTGGTTCAGCACACTGTGTCTTTCTGCAGCCGGGACTCCTGACTCTTTTATACATGAGGGCAGCTGTGCAACATGACGCGACACTTTCACTTTCTAATAGTTCCTCAGTCCTTTCCTCTTTATTTCAAACATCCAATTTCTCTGAAACTGAGAAGTGTGTGTGCAGAGGGTTTGGCTCAGAGGATCATATCAGTCTACAGAATGGAAGTCAGGCTGCAGGAGGAAGTGATTTTCTAATATTGTACACATGAAGAAAAGAGGTCTAAACTCTTAAAGATGGATTTAATGTCCAAAATACTTACTGTACCATAATCTATGACAAAATATAAGTCATTCCAATACAGAAAACATTCATCATTTGTTGTTTCAAACACACATATGGTCATACTGCATGTGGCTTCACAACAAGTGGAGTGAATTAAAGAGAAAAATGAAATTACACATATCTTATTTGACTAAATCCTCCATTAATTGTTTGCTTTAACATTTCAACAGAAACGAAATCCTACTTAACCTGAATAAATGAAAGTAGCTGTTTCTGTTTCACATTTGTTGCCTGGATCTTTCCTCTTTTGTGTTTTCAGGGAAATTCCCCGAATCAAACACAACTTGCTCAACATCACATCATAAACACAGCACAGACATCATGACACAGAGATCTATAAAGCATTAGTAAATAATGCATTAACCTTCAATAGAGTCATCCACAGCTGTATCTTTGCATTAGACCTGCACAACATCAGGAGGGCCGTTCTTCCTCACTGACCTGCTTTATATTGTGTTGTGAACCACTGTCTTCATGTCATTCCACAGCATTTGGTTCACTTCTGGACTCTGACTGGGTTGTTTTGGTAAATTAAAAAGGCTTTTTTACCAGAGTCACTTATTTTCTGAATGTATTTATTATTGACTGCTTTTTGTTGTGAGAGCTTCCAAAATAATCACATTGTGTTCAGCTGGTGGAAAGTTTCTTATTTCGACTATTTCATTTGTTTTTCTGCTACAGTGTCCTGCAACCCAAAAGCTCTGATGCAGATTTCTTCTCCAGACACAAAGATCTGTTCCTAGTGAGCATCTTGAAAAAGGACCATTGCAGAAAAATATCTTGCTTTGTCATTTTAAACAACAAGCAAACTAGTAACCTACAGACACAGAAAAGCATGACTAAGCATATTTAGACAGCCTTTAATAGAGCTGCCAAAGTCTATGTGTGGAAAACACTGGTTGAAAAATACATCTGCAGAAATTCTATCAGGATATTCAGATTTTAGATTTTGGTCATTTGATTATACTTTATAGTTAGTTTAGGTTTAGGTTAATATTTGCTATTTACTAGGGATGTAGTGTTAAATATTGTGGGGCACAATAAATGTTTGTATATATGTATATGTATGTATGTATTTAGACGTTTGTTTTTAAAGAGTATATAAACTAACCTGACGTACCAACATTGTCCATTGTGCTGAAGACAGTTGACCTATAAACTACTCCATAGTAGTTATACAGGTGCTGGTCATATAATTAGAATCACACTGTGTGTCACATTTCCAGCTCCTCCTGCTGCCTGTTCCTCATTCCCTGCCCTGGACCCTGCTATTGCCCGACCCTCTGGTACCATGAGTTCATCTCTCCCTCCTGGTCTGTTCTCTGTCTCGTCCTCTGCCTGATTATCCACACCGGACCTGAACTCCATCTTTACATTCTCTGTCCGAACCTCCATTACCGCGAGTGTTACTCCCACACCTGATCTATTCTCTTCCTGGTCTACTCTCCCCCTCGTCCTCTCAGTACCGGACCTGTTCCTGCTCCGCCTTATTCACCGTGCTCTGTCTTTATGTTGGACCCCGTGGATTATATGGGACCATCTCTGGAAGTCTGTGTTTAGCCTTGTGGACCTGTCTGTGTGTGCTGTTATTTGAACTGATGTGTGTGTATGACTTCGGACTGTAGTATCACACTGTTAATTGGACTTTGAATTTCATCATTTTCAGGATCTGTGTTTTGGATTTGGGATTAGTTCTTATTGTGCTTCTGCAAAAACTGTTATTACTCCCTTGGACTCTTCCACTGTTGTCAGCCTCCATTCTGCTTCCACACTGTCTCCACCTGCCTCTGTCTGCTCCACGTGCTCTCCATTAGTCTTCCATCTTGGCCGTGACGTCAAGACCACCTCTTCCTGTCAGCTACTACTCCTGGTTCACACCCAGACCTCCACACTCATCTGACGCCATCTCCTCCCGACTGATGTCCTGCTGTTCTCAATGACTTTTTTTACTTGCTCTTTTGTGAGATAAACCTTCTAAACTAATTCTTACCTCAGTGTATTTCTGGCAATGGAGCCTTTCATCCAGCTCCAAACTGACTCCAGAGCAGTTTTGGACTAGACTTGCTTACCTGCCCAGCTACCTGGAGGATTACGTCTACATGGGTGATTTCCAGGATTCACCCTTTCAGGGAACTTGTCTGACCCTCTGAACGAGACCTCTGGGTTCCATTGGGGCCAGATACCTGCAACTGGTTTGACAGAGGCGTCAAACCTTCCAGGCCCTGGTTTCAGCTTCATCTTCAGCCCCGGCAGTGGGTTCTGTTCCTGTCTCCAATGCTGCTCTTGCTGCTCCTGTTCCTGCTGCACCCCTTCAAGTTGCATCACCTGTTCTGTGAAATCAGACTTTCTAACTTAGCACTAATGGTACCCACTTCCTAATTTAGCTTATGAGGTAATCTCCTCCTCTTCCCCCCCCCATTCTAACAACTAACTAACCACCATTGCTGAATGAAGACACCAACCAAAAGCTGCAGTGCAGTTGCTTTTTTGTGTCCACTCTCTCTTTCTGTCTTCACTGTTCCCATTACATGTTGACCTGATTCCAACCTGGACTTTGATGCACTGTTGTTGATTTTTGTTCCTGACTGATTTTATTTCAACATATGAGGTTACACTGGTATATTTGTCATAAAACATGACCTGTATAGATGGTTGACATTGATGATGATAAACAGCAATTTTATTTTCTATTATCTTTTTTTATTGTTGTTGTTTTACAGGATATAAATAGAAATGTTTTATTACCCCTAGTTAATTAACAGGAACATGCTGGCACATATTGTAAAAATACAGTAAGACCAGTTTTCCCACTGTCATATACTGTTATCTTACAAGCAGTCTTCTATTGGTAAAATAAATTACAGTATATGAACTGTAAGACTGTAAAATGCTGATGTCCCTGCTGCCAGTATTTTTTACAGAGTGGGAGCCAAGTGCATTATGAAGCTATGAAAGAAGCATTACTCCACTACAATACGATGGTAAAGAATGCCAGATCTAAATACTTCTCAGACCTGATCACTGCTCACTGCCATAATCCTAAATTTTTATTTCAGACTGTTGACAAGTTAGTAAACCCAACCCCTCCTAGCATCCCAGCTGAAAGTGATGCAGATTGTGAGAAGTTCTTAACCTATTTTAATGATAAAATAGAATCAATCAGAGCTTCTGTCATCCCCAACTCCTCACCAGTCATAGTTTCACACCCTTTTAGAGAATGCACTTTAAGCCAGTTTCCTCCATGTCCGTATTTGAGCTACTACAAACTGTCTCTAAAATGAAACCATCTTCCAGCCCAGTTGATGTCATCCCAACTAAGTTCTTAATCTCGATCATTGATTCGCTTGCTCCCTCTCTCCTGAATATTTTCAATACTTCTCTGTCCACTGGGATTGTGCCAGATTATTTTAAAATTGCATCTGTGCAACCTCTTTTGAAAAAACCTGGTCTAGATC
The DNA here is from genome assembly GCF_900324465.2 of Anabas testudineus. Taxonomy (NCBI): domain Eukaryota; kingdom Metazoa; phylum Chordata; class Actinopteri; order Anabantiformes; family Anabantidae; genus Anabas; species Anabas testudineus. Next base: position 2,088,739 of record NC_046618.1, on the reverse strand, counting down.
CCTCATCCCCCGAAAACTACAGACCAATCTCCAAACTACCCTTCATATCAAAGATTTTAGAAAAGTACGTGTCTAAACACTTATTTCTAGCCGCAGAAAACTATAACATCTTTGACGAATTGCAATCTGGTTTTCGCAAACACCACAGCACAGAGACCGCCCTACTGAAGGTAACCAATGACATTCTGTTGGCTTCTGATGCTGGTTTGTGCTCTATTCTTGTCCTCCTCGATCTTAGTGCTGCTTTTGATACAGTAGACCACCAAATTTTGTTAGACCGGCTAAAGCACTGGGCTGGAATAGAAGGCACTGCACTGGACTGGTTCTCCTCATACCTGTCCAACAGATCGTTTTGTGTTACAGTTAATAACTACAAGTCGTCTTTTTCTCCTGTAAAGTACGGAGTCCCACAAGGTTCAGTGCTGGGGCCAATCTTGTTCTCTTTGTATATGCTCCCTTTGGGACATATTATTCGCAAACATGGTGTTTCTTTTCATTGCTATGCTGATGACACTCAGCTGTACTGACCCTTTAAGATATCAGACCACGGGGGACTGAGTTCCTTACATGAGTGTATAAATGAGATAAAAAACTGGATGGCTCAAAATTTCCTGCAGCTGAATTCTGACAAAACAGAAATAGTTGTCATCAGTCCACAACGTATAACCAAACACATTCTGCCCTGCACAGATTCTCTCTTAGCTAATTCTAAGCCCACTGCAAAAAGTCTTGGTGTTTGGTTTGATAGTAAACTTAACTTCGAGCATCATGTCAAAAAGCTTGTCCAGGCATGTTTTTATCATCTTAGAAATATCTCCAAAATACGTTCAATTCTTTCTTTTCATGACACTGAAGTAATCTTACACGCATTTATTTCCTCACGCCTTGACTATTGCAACAGTCTGTTCACCTGTCTCAGCCAGAAATCTATTAATCGGCTCCAGATTGTTCAGAATTCAGCTGCAAGACTCTTAACTAGAAAAAGAAAATATGATCACATCACTCCTGTATTAGCTTCCTTACACTGGCTGCCAGTATTTTTTAGGATTGATTTTAAGATTTTATTAATAACTTTTAAAGCTCTGCATGGCCTTTCCCCCAGCTATTTATCCCAGCTTTTAAAGCCTTATGAGCCTGCACGTAGCCTGAGATCCTCTGGTAGAAATCTTCTGTATGTCCCCAATGTCAGAATGACTACTAGAGGTGACAGAGCCTTTTCAGTTAGAGCCCCTAAACTCTGGAACAGCTTACCCGAGCATATAAGATCAGCTGACTCAGTAACATCTTTTAAAACTCTCCTTAAAACATACCTCTACCGGCGAGCCTTTTGCGATCTTCTGTAAGCTAAAACAAATCTGTCCTTGGGAAGACTCTCCATTAGATTACAATGTCTTTACGTTGGAACTGGTCTCCCCAAGGACCGATGTGGTAGTTGTTTGTATTATTGTTTTGTTTGTATAGCTGTTTCCTGCTCCCCAACCGGTCGAGGCAGATGGCCGTTTAACTTGAGCCTGGTTCTGCTGGAGGTTTCTTCCCCCAGGGGGAGTTTTTCCTCTCCACTGTTTGCCTAGTGCTTGCTCAAGTTGATCTTGTTGGGCTACATGTGTTTCTTGTTTGTCTTGTGAAGCACTTTGTAACATATGTTTAGAAAAGTGCTCTATAAATAAATTTATTATATTATTTATTAAATCATGTTTAGTTTGTGTTGAGACAAACACACAAACCAGAAACACAGTAAGTTCCATGAGAAGTGTTTTATTCTTAGTGTTTCAGGACATATATACAAAAACAGCAAAGATAACTTAAACAAATATAGTAAAAATACAAGACTGGCCACTGACAACATTTTGATCAATGACAATTATTATTTCAAAAACAAGACAGTGTTTGAGTTCCTCATCAGCGTCTTCAGTGCAGGGTTCTACAGCTTGGACTTGGTGTGGACTGTTTAAGCTGTTGATCTCCAGGTGTCAGTCTGAGCAGAAGCTGTCGTCGTTGTCTTGGCTCCTTTCTTCATCTGTCTGAATCAGTGTAGAACACGGTTAGTGAAAAGATCTGAAACAATCACAGCACGATTTGATATTAGAGAGTGTGAGCAGGGACGCTGATCTTACCTGTGTTTGTTTTTCAGGATGAGTTTCCCGAGCGGCGACTGAGGGTCCACACATTTCTCCTTGTTTGCTATTGTGACACTGGGACAAATGAAAGAGACAGAGACGTGTTAGAGAGAAGCTGAGAAGTGCAGGACAACGTCCTGTCAGTACATGTGGTTGAGTGCAGCTCGTTTACTCACATGATCTCTGTGTTTGGACAGAAGACACTTGGTTCATATATGACTGGCTCTGTCTTGATGAGCTTTGGTTTGAACTTGTCGATGAAGTTGACACACTTGCACCTGCTCGATCTGTTGGCTGGTTGTCCTGGTGGGGGAACAGACACAGTTAAGGCTTTTCACTTGCTCACTGATGACTGTGATACTGAAGCAAACTTCCTAATGTGATCATTCTCAGGTGATGAAATGTTGAAATCACCAGGTGCCACAGAGAAGATTTCATCCCCCACCTCCCGCCTGCAGAATGTTGGTCCTCTCTGAATGGGACTTTAATAAAACCTAGTGACTTGCTCCATTTATAATAAGTCATCAGTAAACATCATGTTTAATTAATGCTAATGAATCCTGAATCAGAAGATCTACAGTCCATCACATCTTCCAGGAGATGTGTCAGGCTTGGGGGGATATTTTAGAACTTGCAACCCTAAAGTTGTTCTTCTTACCAATGTATCATTCATCTATAAAACATTAGTAAATAATGTATTAAGCATGAAATCAAACAATTCCAGCTTCTAAACCACTGACAGCAGTTTCCTTCTAAGAACAGTCTGAACAGTGTTAAGCTACAAACCAAAGTGTTGCCTGTTTCTGACGTTCACTGACATTGTTTTGGAATAATCCACATGTTTAAGTTGCAGTAATGCTGGATACTGAAGTAAAACAGATCACAAACAAATGACAAACTCATCAAGTTACCTTGAGCACAGAAGACGAGCAGGCAGGCGAGAACGACGGTGACCAGTGAATTCATATTTGCAGCTGTAGACTGGTTCTGGTTCAGCACACTGTGTCTTTCTGCAGCCGGGACTCCTGACTCTTTTATACATGAGGGCAGTTGTGCAACATGACGCGACACTTTCACTTTCTAATAGTTCCTCAGTCCTTTCCTCTTTATTTCAAAAATCCAATTTCTCTGAAACTGAGAAGTGTGTGTGCAGAGGTTTTGGCTCAGAGGATCATATCAGTCTACAGAATGGAAGTCAGGCTGCAGGAGGAAGTGATTTTCTAATATTGTACACATGAAGAAAAGAGGTCTAAACTCTTAAAGATGGACTTTAATGTCCAAAATACTTACTGTACCATAATCTATGACAAAATATAAGTCATTCCAAAACAGAAAACATTCATCATTTGTTGTTTCAAACACACATATGGTCATACTGCACGTGGCTTCACAACAAGTGAAGTGAGTAAAAAAAAAAAAAAAATGAAATTACACATATCTTATTTGACTAAATCCTCCATTAATTGTTTGCTTTAACATTTCAACAGAAACGAAATCCTACTTAACCTGAATAAATGAAAGTAGCTGTTTCTGTTTCACATTTGTTGCCTGGATCTTTCCTCTTTTGTGTTTTCAGGGAAATTCCCCGAATCAAACACAACTTGCTCAACATCACATCATAAACACAGCACAGACATCATGACACAGAGATCTATAAAGCATTAGTAAATAATGCATTAACCTTCAATAGAGTCATCCACAGCTGTATCTTTGCATTAGACCTGCACAACATCAGGAGGGCCGTTCTTCCTCACTGACCTGCTTTAGCTCAGATATATTGTGTTGTGAACCACTCTCTTCATGTTATTCCACAGCATTGGGTTGTTTTGGTAAATTAAAAAGGCTTTTTTAACCAGAGTAACTTATTCTCAGAATGTATTTATGAAAAGCATGACTAAGCATATTTAGACAGCCTTTAATAGAGCTGCCAAAGTCTATGTGTGGAAAACACTGGTTGAAAAATACATCTGCAGAAATTCTATCAGGATATTCAGATTTTAGATTTTGGTCATTTGATTATACTTTATAGTTAGTTTAGGTTTAGGTTAATATTTGCTATTTACTAGGGATGTAGTGTTAAATATTGTGGGGCACAATAAATGTTTGTATATATGTATATGTATGTATGTATTTAGACGTTTGTTTTTAAAGAGTATATAAACTAACCTGACGTACCAACATTGTCCATTGTGCTGAAGACAGTTGACCTATAAACTACTCCATAGTAGTTATACAGGTGCTGGTCATATAATTAGAATCACACTGTGTGTCACATTTCCAGCTCCTCCTGCTGCCTGTTCCTCATTCCCTGCCCTGGACCCTGCTATTGCCCGACCCTCTGGTACCATGAGTTCATCTCTCCCTCCTGGTCTGTTCTCTGTCTCGTCCTCTGCCTGATTATCCACACCGGACCTGAACTCCATCTTTACATTCTCTGTCTGAACCTCCATTACCACGAGTGTTACTCCCACACCTGATCTATTCTCTTCCTGGTCTACTCTCCCCCTCGTCCTCTCAGTACCGGACCTGTTCCTGCTCCGCCTTATTCACCGTGCTCTGTCTTTATGTTGGACCCCGTGGATTATATGGGACCATCTCTGGAAGTCTGTGTTTAGCCTTGTGGACCTGTCTGTGTGTGCTGTTATTTGAACTGATGTGTGTGTATGACTTTGGACTGTAGTATCACACTGTTAATTGGACTTTGAATTTCATAATTTTCAGGATCTGTAGTTTTGGATTTGGGATTAGTTCTTATTGTGCTTCTGCAAAAACTGTTATTACTCCCTTGGACTCTTCCACTGTTGTCAGCCTCCATTCTGCTTCCACACTGTCTCCACCTGCCTCTGTCTGCTCCACGTGCTCTCCATTAGTCTTCCATCTTGGCCGTGACGTCAAGACCACCTCTTCCTGTCAGCTACTACTCCTGGTTCACACCCAGACCTCCACACTCATCTGACGCCATCTCCTCCCGACTGATGTCCTGCTGTTCTCAATGACTTTTTTTACTTGCTCTTTTGTGAGATAAACCTTCTAAACTAATTCTTACCTCAGTGTATTTCTGGCAATGGAGCCTTTCATCCAGCTCCAAACTGACTCCAGAGCAGTTTTGGACTAGACTTGCTTACCTGCCCAGCTACCTGGAGGATTACGTCTACATGGGTGATTTCCAGGATTCACCCTTTCAGGGAACTTGTCTGACCCTCTGAACGAGACCTCTGGGTTCCATTGGGGCCAGATACCTGCAACTGGTTTGACAGAGGCGTCAAACCTTCCAGGCCCTGGTTTCAGCTTCATCTTCAGCCCCGGCAGTGGGTTCTGTTCCTGTCTCCAATGCTGCTCTTGCTGCTCCTGTTCCTGCTGCACCCCTTCAAGTTGCATCACCTGTTCTGTGAAATCAGACTTTCTAACTTAGCACTAATGGTACCCACTTCCTAATTTAGCTTATGAGGTAATCTCCTCCTCTTCCCCCCCCCCCATTCTAACAACTAACTAACCACCATTGCTGAATGAAGACACCAACCAAAAGCTGCAGTGCAGTTGCTTTTTTGTGTCCACTCTCTCTTTCTGTCTTCACTGTTCCCATTACATGTTGACCTGATTCCAACCTGGACTTTGATGCACTGTTGTTGATTTTTGTTCCTGACTGATTTTATTTCAACATATGAGGTTATACTGGTATATTTGTCATAAAACATGACCTGTATAGATGGTTGACATTGATGATGATAAACAGCAATTTTATTTTCTATTATCTTTTTTTATTGTTGTTGTTTTACAGGATATAAATAGAAATGTTTTATTACCCCTAGTTAATTAACAGGAACATGCTGGCACATATTGTAAAAATACAGTAAGACCAGTTTTCCCACTGTCATATACTGTTATCTTACAAGCAGTCTTCTATTGGTAAAATAAATTACAGTATATGAACTGTAAGACTGTAAAATGCTGATGTCCCTGCTGCCAGTATTTTTTACAGAGTGGGAGCCAAGTGCATTATGAAGCTATGAAAGAAGCATTACTCCACTACAATACGATGGTAAAGAATGCCAGATCTAAATACTTCTCAGACCTGATCACTGCTCACTGCCATAATCCTAAATTTTTATTTCAGACTGTTGACAAGTTAGTAAACCCAACCCCTCCTAGCATCCCAGCTGAAAGTGATGCAGATTGTGAGAAGTTCTTAACCTATTTTAATGATAAAATAGAATCAATCAGAGCTTCTGTCATCCCCAACTCCTCACCAGTCATAGTTTCACACCCTTTTAGAGAATGCACTTTAAGCCAGTTTCCTCCCATGTCCGTATTTGAGCTACTACAAACTGTCTCTAAAATGAAACCATCTTCCAGCCCAGTTGATGTCATCCCAACTAAGTTCTTAATCTCGATCATTGATTCGCTTGCTCCCTCTCTCCTGAATATTTTCAATACTTCTCTGTCCACTGGGATTGTGCCAGATTATTTTAAAATTGCATCTGTGCAACCTCTTTTGAAAAAACCTGGTCTAGATCCCTCATCCCCCGAAAACTACAGACCAATCTCCAAACTACCCTTCATATCAAAGATTTTAGAAAAGTACGTGTCTAAACACTTATTTCTAGCCGCAGAAAACTATAACATCTTTGATGAATTGCAATCTGGTTTTCGCAAACACCACAGCACAGAGACCGCCCTACTGAAGGTAACCAATGACATTCTGTTGGCTTCTGATGCTGGTTTGTGCTCTATTCTTGTCCTCCTCGATCTTAGTGCTGCTTTTGATACAGTAGACCACCAAATTTTGTTAGACCGGCTAAAGCACTGGGCTGGAATAGAAGGCACTGCACTGGACTGGTTCTCCTCATACCTGTCCAACAGATCGTTTTGTGTTACAGTTAATAACTACAAGTCGTCTTTTTCTCCTGTAAAGTACGGAGTCCCACAAGGTTCAGTGCTGGGGCCAATCTTGTTCTCTTTGTATATGCTCCCTTTGGGACATATTATTCGCAAACATGGTGTTTCTTTTCATTGCTATGCTGATGACACTCAGCTGTACTGACCCTTTAAGATATCAGACCACGGGGGACTGAGTTCCTTACATGAGTGTATAAATGAGATAAAAAACTGGATGGCTCAAAATTTCCTGCAGCTGAATTCTGACAAAACAGAAATAGTTGTCATCAGTCCACAGCGTATAGCCAAACACATTCTGCCCTGCACAGATTCTCTCTTAGCTAATTCTAAGCCCACTGCAAAAAGTCTTGGTGTTTGGTTTGATAGTAAACTTAACTTCGAGCATCATGTCAAAAAGCTTGTCCAGGCATGTTTTTATCATCTTAGAAATATCTCCAAAATACGTTCAATTCTTTCTTTTCATGACACTGAAGTAATCTTACACGCATTTATTTCCTCACGCCTTGACTATTGCAACAGTCTGTTCACCTGTCTCAGCCAGAAATCTATTAATCGGCTCCAGATTGTTCAGAATTCAGCTGCAAGACTCTTAACTAGAAAAAGAAAATATGATCACATCACTCCTGTATTAGCTTCCTTACACTGGCTGCCAGTATTTTTTAGGATTGATTTTAAGATTTTATTAATAACTTTTAAAGCTCTGCATGGCCTTTCCCCCAGCTATTTATCCCAGCTTTTAAAGCCTTATGAGCCTGCACGTAGCCTGAGATCCTCTGGTAGAAATCTTCTGTATGTCCCCAATGTCAGAATGACTACTAGAGGTGACAGAGCCTTTTCAGTTAGAGCCCCTAAACTCTGGAACAGCTTACCCGAGCATATAAGATCAGCTGACTCAGTAACATCTTTTAAAACTCTCCTTAAAACATACCTCTACCGGCGAGCCTTTTGCGATCTTCTGTAAGCTAAAACAAATCTGTCCTTGGGAAGACTCTCCATTAGATTACAATGTCTTTACGTTGGAACTGGTCTCCCCAAGGACCGATGTGGTAGTTGTTTGTATTATTGTTTTGTTTGTATAGCTGTTTCCTGCTCCCCAACCGGTCGAGGCAGATGGCCGTTTAACTTGAGCCTGGTTCTGCTGGAGGTTTCTTCCCCCAGGGGGAGTTTTTCCTCTCCACTGTTTGCCTAGTGCTTGCTCAAGTTGATCTTGTTGGGCTACATGTGTTTCTTGTTTGTCTTGTGAAGCACTTTGTAACATATGTTTAGAAAAGTGCTCTATAAATAAATTTATTATATTATTTATTAAATCATGTTTAGTTTGTGTTGAGACAAACACACAAACCAGAAACACAGTAAGTTCCATGAGAAGTGTTTTATTCTTAGTTTTTCAGGACATATATACAAAAACAGCAAGGATAACTTAAACAAATATAGTAAAAATACAAGACTGGCCACTGACAACATTTTGATCAATGACAATTATTATTTCAAAAACAAGACAGTGTTTGAGTTCCTCATCAGCGTCTTCAGTGCAGGGTTCTACAGCTTGGACTTGGTGTGGACTGTTTAAGCTGTTGATCTCCAGGTGTCAGTCTGAGCAGAAGCTTTCGTCGTTGTCTTGGCTCTTTTCTTCATCTGCCTGAATCAGTGTAGAACAAGGTTAGTGAAAAGATCTGAAACAATCACAGCATGATTTGATATTAGAGAGTGTGAGCAGGGACGCTGATCTTACCTGTGTTTGTTTTTCAGGATGAGTTTCCCGAGCGGCGACTGAGGGTCCACACATTTCTCCTTGTTTGCTATTGTGACACTGGGACAAATGAAAGAGACAGAGACGTGTTAGAGAGAAGCTGAGAAGTGCAGGACAACGTCCTGTCAGTACATGTGGTTGAGTTCAGCTCGTTTACTCACATGATCTCTGTGTTTGGACAGAAGACACTTGGTTCATATATGACTGGCTCTGTCTTGATGAGCTTTGGTTTGAAGTTGCCGATGAAGGTGACACACTTGCACCTGCTCGATCTGTTGGCTGGTTGTCCTGGTGGGGGAACAGACACAGTTAAGGCTTTTCACTTGCTCACTGATGACTGTGATACTGAAGCAAACTTTCCAATGTGATCATTCTCAGGTGATGAAATGTTGAAATCACCAGGTGCCACAGAGAAGATTTCATCCCCCAACTCCTGCCTGCAGAATGTTGGTCCTCTCTGAATGGGACTTTAATAAAACCTAGTGACTTACTCCATTTACAATAAGTCATCAGTAAACATCATGTTTAAGTTGCAGTAATGCTGGATACTGAAGTAAAACAGATCACAAACAAATGACAAACTCATCAAGTTACCTTGAGCACAGAAGACAAGCAGGCAGGCGAGAACGACGGTGACCAGTGAATTCATATTTGCAGCTGTAGACTGGTTCTGGTTCAGCACACTGTGTCTTTCTGCAGCCGGGACTCCTGACTCTTTTATACATGAGGGCAGCTGTGCAACATGACACGACACTTTCACTTTCTAATAGTTCCTCAGTCCTTTCCTCTTTATTTCAAACATCCAATTTCTCTGAAACTGAGAAGTGTGTGCAGAGGTTTTGGCTCAGAGGATCATATCAGTCTACAGAATGGAAGTCAGGCTGCAGGAGGAAGTGATTTTCTAATATTGTACACATGAAGAAAAGAGGTCTAAACTCTTAAAGATGGATTTAATGTCCAAAATACTTACTGTACCATAATCTATGACAAAATATAAGTCATTCCAATACAGAAAACATTCATCATTTGTTGTTTCAAACACACATATGGTCATACTGCACGTGGCTTCACAACAAGTGAAGTGAGTAAAAAAAAAAAAAAATGAAATTACACATATCTTATTTGACTAAATCCTCCATTAATTGTTTGCTTTAACATTTCAACAGAAACGAAATCCTACTTAACCTGAATAAATGAAAGTAGCTGTTTCTGTTTCACATTTGTTGCCTGGATCTTTCCTCTTTTGTGTTTTCAGGGAAATTCCCCGAATCAAACACAACTTGCTCAACATCACATCATAAACACAGCACAGACATCATGACACAGAGATCTATAAAGCATTAGTAAATAATGCATTAACCTTCAATAGAGTCATCCACAGCTGTATCTTTGCATTAGACCTGCACAACATCAGGAGGACCGTTCTTCCTCACAGACCTGCTTTAGCTCAGATATATTGTGTTGTGAACCACTCTCTTCATGTTATTCCACAGCATTGGGTTGTTTTGGTAAATTAAAAAGGCTTTTTTAACCAGAGTAACTTATTCTCAGAATGTATTTATGAAAAGCATGACTAAGCATACTTAGACAGCCTTTAATAGAGCTGCCAAAGTCTATGTGTGGAAAACACTGGTTGAAAAATACATCTGCAGAAATTCTATCAGGATATTCAGATTTTAGATTTTGGTCATTTGATTATACTTTATAGTTAGTTTAGGTTTAGGTTAATATTTGCTATTTACTAGGGATGTAGTGTTAAATATTGTGGGGCACAATAAATGTTTGTATATATGTATATGTATGTATGTATTTAGACGTTTGTTTTTAAAGAGTATATAAACTAACCTGACGTACCAACATTGTCCATTGTGCTGAAGACAGTTGACCTATAAACTACTCCATAGTAGTTATACAGGTGCTGGTCATATAATTAGAATCACACTGTGTGTCACATTTCCAGCTCCTCCTGCTGCCTGTTCCTCATTCCCTGCCCTGGACCCTGCTATTGCCCGACCCTCTGGTACCATGAGTTCATCTCTCCCTCCTGGTCCGTTCTCTGTCTCGTCCTCTGCCTGATTATCCACACCGGACCTGAACTCCATCTTTACATTCTCTGTCTGAACCTCCATTACCGCGAGTGTTACTCCCACACCTGATCTATTCTCTTCCTGGTCTACTCTCCCCCTCGTCCTCTCAGTACCGGACCTGTTCCTGCTCCGCCTTATTCACCGTGCTCTGTCTTTGTGTTGGACCCCGTGGATTATATGGGACCATCTCTGGAAGTCTGTGTTTAGCCTTGTGGACCTGTCTGTGTGTGCTGTTATTTGAACTGATGTGTGTGTATGACTTTGGACTGTAGTATCACACTGTTAATTGGACTTTGAATTTCATAATTTTCAGGATCTGTATTTTGGATTTGGGATTAGTTCTTATTGTGCTTCTGCAAAAACTGTTATTACTCCCTTGGACTCTTCCACTGTTGTCAGCCTCCATTCTGCTTCCACACTGTCTCCACCTGCCTCTGTCTGCTCCACGTGCTCTCCATTAGTCTTCCATCTTGGCCGTGACGTCAAGACCACCTCTTCCTGTCAGCTACTACTCCTGGTTCACACCCAGACCTCCACACTCATCCAACGCCGTCTCCTCCCGACTGATGTCCTGCTGTTCTCAATGACTTTTTTTACGTGCTCTTGTGTGAAATAAACCTTCTAAACTAATTCTTACCTCAGTGTATTTCTGGCAATGGAGCCTTTCATCCAGCTCCAAACTGACTCCAGAGCAGTTTTGGACTAGACTTGCTTACCTGCCCAGCTACCTGGAGGATTACTTCTACATGGGTGATTTCCAGGATTCACCCTTTCAGGGAACTTGTCTGACCCTCTGAACGAGACCTCTGGGTTCCATTGGGGCCAGATACCTGCAACTGGTTTGACAGAGGCGTCAAACCTTCCAGGCCCTGGTTTCAGCTTCATCTTCAGCCCCGGCAGTGGGTTCTGTTCCTGTCTCCAATGCTGCTCTTGCTGCTCCTGTTCCTGCTGCACCCCTTCAAGTTGCATCACCTGTTCTGTGAAATCAGACTTTCTAACTTAGCACTAATGGTACCCACTTCCTAATTTAGCTTATGAGGTAATCTCCTCCTCTCCCCCCCCCATTCTAACAACTAACTAACCACCATTGCTGAATGAAGACACCAACCAAAAGCTGCAGTGCAGTTGCTTTTTTGTGTTCACTCTCTCTTTCTGTCTTCACTGTTCCCATTACATGTTGACCTGATTCCAACCTGGACTTTGATGCACTGTTGTTGATTTTTGTTCCTGACTGATTTTATTTCAACATATGAGGTTACACTGGTATATTTGTCATAAAACATGACCTGTATAGATGGTTGACATTGATGATGATAAACAGCAATTTTATTTTCTATTATCTTTTTTTATTGTTGTTGTTTTACAGGATATAAATAGAAATGTTTTATTACCCCTAGTTAATTAACAGGAACATGCTGGCACATATTGTAAAAATACAGTAAGACCAGTTTTCCCACTGTCATATACTGTTATCTTACAAGCAGTCTTCTATTGGTAAAATAAATTACAGTATATGAACTGTAAGACTGTAAAATGCTGATGTCCCTGCTGCCAGTATTTTTTACAGAGTGGGAGCCAAGTGATAAATCATGTTTAGTTTGTGTTGAGACAAACACACAAACCAGAAACACAGTAAGTTTCATGAGAAGTGTTTTATTCTTAGTGTTTCAGGACATATATACAAAAACAGCAAAGATAACTTAAACAAATATAGTAAAAAATACAAGACTGGCCACTGACAACATTTTGATCAATGACAATTATTATTTCAAAAACAAGACAGTGTTTGAGTTCCTCAACAGCGTCCTCAGTGCAGGGTTCTACAGCTTGGACTTGGTGTGGACTGTTTAAGCTGTTGATCTCCAGGTGTCAGTCTGAGCAGAAGCTGTCGTCGTTGTCTTGGCTCCTTTCTTCATCTGTCTGAATCAGTGTAGAACAAGGTTAGTGAAAAGATCTGAAACAATCACAGCATGATTTGATATTAGAGAGTGTGAGCAGGGACGCTGATCTTACCTGTGTTTGTTTTTCAGGATGAGTTTCCCGAGCGGCGACTGAGGGTCCACACATTTCTCCTTGTTTTCTATTGTGACACTGGGACAAATGAAAGAGACAGAGACGTGTTAGAGAGAAGCTGAGAAGTGCAGGACAACGTCCTGTCAGTACATGTGGTTGAGTTCAGCTCGTTTACTCACATGATCTCTGTGTTTGGACAGAAGACACTTGGTTCATATATGACTGGCTCTGTCTTGATGAGCTTTGGTTTGAAGTTGCCGATGAAGGTGACACACTTGCACCTGCTCGATCTGTTGGCTGGTTGTCCTGGTGGGGGAACAGACACAGTTAAGGCTTTTCACTTGCTCACTGATGACTGTGATACTGAAGCAAACTTTCCAATGTGATCATTCTCAGGTGATGAAATGTTGAAATCACCAGGTGCCACAGAGAAGATTTCATCCCCCACCTGCTGCCTGCAGAATGTTGGTCCTCTCTGAATGGGACTTTAATAAAACCTAGTGACTTACTCCATTTATAATAAGTCATCAGTAAACATCATGTTTAATTAATGCTAATGAATCCTGAATCAGAGGATCTACAGTCCATCACATCTTCCAGGAGATGTGTCAGGCTTGGGGGGATATTTTAGACCCGGCAACCCTAAAGTTGTTCTTCTTACCAATGTATCATTCATCTATAAAACATTAGTGAATAATGTATTAAGCATGAAATCAAACAATTCCAGCTTCTAAACCACTGACAGCAGTTTCCTTCTAAGAACAGTCTGACCAGTTTTAAGCTACAAACCAAAGTGTTGCCTGTTTCTGACGTTCACTGACATTGTTTGGAATAATCCACATTTTTAAGTTGCAGTAATGCTGGATACTGAAGTAAAACAGATCACAAACAAATGACAAACTCATCAAGTTACCTTGAGCACAGAAGACGAGCAGGCAGGCGAGAACGACGGTGACCAGTGAATTCATATTTGCAGCTGTAGACTGGTTCTGGTTCAGCACACTGTGTCTTTCTGCAGCCGGGACTCCTGACTCTTTTATACATGAGGGCTGCTGTGCAACATGACACGACACTTTCACTTTCTAATAGTTCCTCAGTCCTTTCCTCTTTATTTCAAACATCCAATTTCTCTGAAACTGAGAAGTGTGTGTGCAGAGGTTTTGGCTCAGAGGATCATATCAGTCTACAGAATGGAAGTCAGGCTGCAGGAGGAAGTGATTTTCTAATATTGTACACATGAAGAAAAGAGGTCTAAACTCTTAAAGATGGATTTAATGTCCAAAATACTTACTGTACCATAATCTATGACAAAATATAAGTCATTCCAAAACAGAAAACATTCATCATTTGTTGTTTCAAACACACATATGGTCATACTGCACGTGGCTTCACAACAAGTGAAGTGAGTAAATAAAAAAACAAAATGAAATTACACATATCTTATTTGACTAAATCCTCCATTAATCGTTTGCTTTAACATTTCAACAGAAACGAAATCCTACTTAACCTGAATAAATGAAAGTAGCTGTTTCCGTTTCACATTTGTTGCCTGGATCTTTCCTCTTTTGTGTTTTCAGGGAAATTCCCCGAATCAAACACAACTTGCTCAACATCACATCATAAACACAGCACAGACATCATGACACAGAGATCTATAAAGCATTAGTAAATAATGCATTAACCTTCAATAGAGTCATCCACAGCTGTATCTTTGCATTAGACCTGCACAACATCAGGAGGGCCGTTCTTCCTCACTGACCTGCTTTAGCTCAGATATATTGTGTTGTGAACCACTCTCTTCATGTTATTCCACAGCATTGGGTTGTTTTGGTAAATTAAAAAGGCTTTTTTAACCAGAGTAACTTATTCTCAGAATGTATTTATGAAAAGCATGACTAAGCATACTTAGACAGCCTTTAATAGAGCTGCCAAAGTCTATGTGTGGAAAACACTGGTTGAAAAATACATCTGCAGAAATTCTATCAGGATATTCAGATTTTAGATTTTGGTCATTTGATTATACTTTATAGTTAGTTTAGGTTTAGTTTAATGTTTGCAATTTAGTAGGGATGTAGTGTTAAATATTGTGGGGCACAAAAAACGTTTGTATATACAGTGAGGGAAAAAATTATTTGAACCCCAGCTGATTTTGTAAGTTTGCCCACTAACAAAGAAATGATCAGTCTATAATTTCAATGGTAGGTTTATTTGAACAGTGAGACACAACAATGACAAAAAAAATCCAGAAAAATGCGTTTCAAAAAGAGTTATAAATTAATTTGCATTTCCATGAAGGAAAGAAGTATTTGATCCCCTATCCGTCAGCAAGATCTCTAGCTCCCAGGTGGATCTTATACAGGTAACGAGCTGGCATTGGCAGCCCTCTCAGCTCGTTACCTGTATAAAAGAGACCTGTCCACAGAAGCAATCAATCAATCCAGATTCCAAACTCTTCACCATGGCCAAGACCAAAGAGCTTTCCAAGGATGTCTGGGACACGATTGTGGACCTACACAAGGCTGGAATGGGCTACAAGACCATCGCCAAGCAGCTGGGTGAGAAGGTGACAACAGTTGGTGCAATCATTCGCAAATGGAAGAAACATAAATTAACTGCCAATCTCCCTTGGTCTGGAGCTCCATGCAAGATCTCACCTCGTGGAGTTTCAATGATAATGAGAGCGGTGAGGAATCAGCCAAGAACCACTCGGGAGGAACTTGTCAATGATCTCAAGGCAGCTGGGACCATAGTCACCAAAAAAACAGTTGGTAACACACTACGCCGTGAAGGACTGAAATCCTGCTGTGCCCGCAAGGTCCCCCTGCTCAAGAAAGCCCATCTACAGGCCCGTTTGAAGTTTGCCACTGAACATCTGACTGATTCAGAGGAAGACTGGGTGAAAGTGTTGTGGTCAGATAAGACCAAAATCGAGCTCTTTGGCATCAACTCAACTCGCTGTGTTTGGAGGAGGAGGAAGGCTGCCTATGACTCCAAAAACACCATCCCCACTGTCAAATATGGAGGTGGAAACATTATGCTTTGGGGGTGTTTTTCTGCCAAGGGGACAGGACAATTGCACCGCATCAAAGGGAGGATGGATGGGGCCATGTACCGTCAAATGTTGGGTGAGAACCTCCTTCCCTCAGTCAGGGCATTGAAAAGGGTCGTGGTTGGGTACTCCAGCATGACAATGATCCAAAACACACGGCTAAGGCAACAAATCACTGGCTCAAGAAGAAGCATATTAAGCTCATGGAGTGGCCTAGTCAGTCTCCAGACCTTAATCCCATAGAAAATCTGTGGAGGGAGCTGAAGGTTCGAGTTGCCAAACATTGGAGAGGATCTGCAAAGAGGAGTGGGCCAAAATCCCCCCTGAGATGTGTGCAAACCTTGTGGCCAACTACAAGAAACGGCTGACCTCTGTGATTGCCAACAAAGGTTTTGCCACCAAGTACTAAAGCACGTTTTTCGAAGGGATCAAATACTTATTTCCTTCGTGGAAATGCAAATTAATTTATAACTCTTTTTGAAACGCATTTTTCTGGATTTTTTTTGTCATTGTTGTGTCTCACTGTTCAAATACACCTACCATTGAAATTATAGACTGATCATTTCTTTGTTAGTGGGCAAACTTACAAAATCAGCTGGGGTTCAAATAATTTTTTCCCTCACTGTAAACTGTTTTTAAAGAGTATAAAAACCAACCTGACGTATCGACATTGTCCATTGTGCTGAAGGCAGTTGATCTATAAACTACTCCATAGTAGTTATATGTGGTTTTATTTGAGCTGCCTGAGAGGAGGTGAACTGAGCTGAACACATCCAATACTATAAATAAAATGCAGACATGAATTAAGTCATCATATGCACAAGTTACTTAATTCTCAATTTAGTAATCTCTGTTCACAATTTAGTGATTAAGTGTGTTGAGCAGTGTATTTTCTATTCAATCCTCCAGTGTGTCTGTAGGTTCTTAAAATGAAATTAATATATTAAGGCATTAAATAGTCTTAAATATGAATTCAGAGAGTGTTACATTCAAGATTTAAGATTGAAAAAACTTCCAGAAGGAAAATAGTTTTGCCTCATTACAGTTGTTCTCAACACAGACAGAAAGAAAAGGAACCACAACCAGGAAAGATCCACAATAACACAAATACACATAACATCAACACAGAGAAACTCAATGTATATACAGAATATGTAAAATAGATGAATGAGAATAGGGCAATAATTATAGTCCAAGGTGAAATGACAGCAATTAAATGACAGAACTAGTCAGTTCCCCCTCCCTTTACTGAGGGGGGAGGAATTGTAAAGATTGATGGCCACAGGTAGAAAGGATCTCCTGTGACGTTCTGTGGAGCACTTGATGTTGATCAGTCTCTGGCTCAATGTTTTTTGACCTTAATAAATGAAATCATCATTTAAAAATAGCATTTTGTATTTATTCAGGTTATCTTTGTGTATTAGAGATTGTATAAGACATTTAGCCTTAGTTCTACAGAAGTAAATTATGCCACTTGAAATGTTTGCTTTCAACAGAGATGACTTGTGTGAATATTTTACATAAGTCTACAGTGTATTTCTGATCAATTTAATGTTAATTTTAGAAATAAAATCAGCTTTCCTTTCAAAAACAACACTCAAAAAATAGTTCTACAAAACCATATTATGTCAGTTGAAAGCAAAACATTTGCCCTGATTCACATGTGCATGTTCTGCCATAATACAATGTGTGAAAGCTGAAACACTGACTTTAATAAAAAATAAATCAAGGTTTTATTTTTTAAACATTTAGAACACTCAGGTGTACATTTTAATTGTACTGTAATTATTTGGAAGTACATTGTAAATTAGGTTTATATCATTCAACTGATCTAATCAACACTCAGGTACAACATTTTCTGTTCACATTTGCTTTTTATTCAGCTGTTTATATTAAATGTCATACAAAGCATGAAACCACTGTACAACTGCTACAGCTGATATGTTATTAATACAGTAAGACGTGATGAAGAAATGTTAGAGAAGAATTAGAAAAGAAACCGGATACAGAAATACTGAGTTTGTGATCATTTAAATCTAACATGGTCCACAATGATTTTCTCTAACCTCTATGTGTTTTGGCACACGATGCTTCATAAAACGGAAATACTGATTACACTGGTGCCTTTGTGACCCCCATGTCATTATTTTCCTTGCATGAAGCAAGATGTTCAAAGCAGACTTTCACTACACTGAACTCAGAGCACAGTGGAAATACTTTCTAGTATTCATAGCCTGCTTGGCATTAGAGACAGACTTATATTAGTTGTTGAGGGCTGGTTAAGACTGAAGAGAATTCAACTTCTCTTACTAAAAACTAATACTAGCCACTGCAACACAGCACACAGTAAGAGATGTTAGCTGCATCCCACTGAACAGTGACTGGTAAAAGGCACAGCTAGACACACTTTATAGCACCCATGATTTCCAAGACACAGGAAAACTGCTTTTAATACTGATGAAGTATAGAGAACGTATGGACGAGAAGTGGTGAATAAAAAACCATAAATACAGAGCTTTAACAATGGTAACAGACTTTTCATAACAGCATGGAGATAAAGAGGAGGCAGACTTAGTATGGAAGCAATGAAAAGCTGTAACAATCTGTATCCTATGAGAAAATCAACCAACCTGTACAAACTGAATACTGAATTTTGGAACTAAAATACCACTAAATGTCTGAAATCTAGTTCAAACACCAGCATTTATGCGGTTTAAGTTGACTTTGGTTCTCTCAATACTTTAGGTGTTGAGTTGCCTTGGCATTTCAAATCATCACTGCCTTTCTTCACTTTGCCAAGAATAAAGCTAAGCAGTTCATTTCACGTCTGTCTCAGATAAAAATAAGGTTTTTTCCTCTTTCAGTCAAATGGATTATAAGAGAAACAAAGGTTAAAAAGGTTGACATGTCTGTGTTAGCTCGGTTTCTTTGAACTGAGCTATGAATGAAAAACATTCTGCACAGAGAGTTCACTCTCCAAAGACACAAAGCCCAGATAACAATGACCACATGAGACAATACTGAGGTTACAACCAGGACATCAGGTTAAAAAGTCAAAGACACACAAGTGACGGTCAGGTGGTGCATATCCTCATATGAATTAAAGTTCAATCCAATTTTTACGAACTAATCTTTCCAAATTCTTTGGATAAAATAACGAGTCTCCTCTGTCACTTCAAAGCAGTGGTACAGCATCACTACACTGCTGTGTTAAGATCAAATGAGTTTTGTTAGTTTATACCTGGGGACAAACAAAGCTGAGAAATACTGGCAGTAGCTAGGCAAAGTGGTGTCTGGGCAGCAGCAGACGTTCTCCCTCACTGCTGTGGTGCATCTTGGGAAGTGGAGTCCCGAGTAGCCTGTGCAGTTTCTGTGAAGGAGTCTCGAGCCAGCAGCTGCTCTGGAGGTCGCAGGAAAACCACCATCACTGTGATGTTATCACTGGAACCAGCTGCCTTCGCGTGAGCTACCAAATATTGAGCAACTCTAAGTCCAACTGCCTCCTCAGACTGTTGAGTGTCGCCTCCTTCTTCTGAGTCACCAGGCTGCTGGAGTGCATTCAGGACCAGCTCTGGGACCAAGGAAGGTCTGACTGTGTCAAAGAAGCCGTCACATGCCAGTAGCACGTAGTCCTCGTCTCCAAGCAGCTGGGTTGTTGAGCAGTCAGCGTCTCCAGACACATAGGGCTTCTGGTCAAAGTCACCTGCATGTACAACAACACAATTAGCAGCAGCGGCTACACACAGTAGTGCAGGTAATGACAGCCGAGCGGCTCACACATGGCAGTAAGTCTGTCTGTATCTGGACTAATTGTCAGATTACCTATAGCTCTGGATACAGCATAGGTACCATTAACACGCCAGCAACCCATGAATGTGATACAGCCTCCAAGGTCCTCAATTCTCTGTTTCTCATCCTGGATAGTGGACGATAAAAGAAACAGACATTACCATCAGATCATCTACTGTTCATCTGCTGTTTAACCCAGAAACTGGGATGATAATGTTTCTGTGAACTGGACAAAAATATTCAGCACTGAAACACTACATGAATGTTTTTCATCAGTTTAGAACATTACAACAGCGCCCCCTGTGGGACCTTATTTTAATCACAGACTACAATATGCTATAACATCTTTTAAAGTAAATGTACACACTGTGGGTGTATCTGTGTGTGTTATGTCCTTACCTCTCTCTCTGGTTTGTGGGGGTCCATGACTGTTACAGCTTCTCCTTTTCTGACCAGTACAGCTTGAGAGTCTCCCAGCCAGGCCACAGTCAGCTCCTGACCCTGTATTAACACCGCTACACCTGTAGAGCCGCTCCGCAGACGCTAACAACACACAAAAACACACAGACACTTTTTTTACCTCAGGAAATCAGGTTTGTCTAATCCCCTACGCCGAAAACAGTAATCAGGTTTCTTTCTCGAGAAAGCTGCTAAGTCTGTACTTTGTGTTGTCTTTGACGCCACTTCTAAAAAGCAGACATCAGCTGTTTAGTGGTGACACTGAAGCCAAGTGTAGCCTGGTTACTTGACTTTTTTTGATATTGGTAGTAAAATTTCAGGGTCAGTGACCCACTTCTTTGATGACCTCACAGCAGGTTTGCAAATTTCTCAGTTTCAACATTTCATGCGTCACATTCAGGGTTTAACGATTTGCAAATCACAGCGTTCGGTTTTTATTCAAATCTGTATATTGTTTTGGGAGCAGGAAAGTAGCTATATGGCTATATTTCTGTTTATTCTAATGCATCTTGAAATAATTGATTGTGGCTATTTTAAATTGGTCTTTTCATTTAACAGTTTGTGGCATCGGTACCTGTTCTAGTGGCACACAGTTCACGTATATGTCGACTGAAACCAGTGTGTTTAGGATGCTGTACTGGGCAGACTCAGTACCTCTCTCCTGGCTTTGCTTCTGAACATGTTGTCTGTGTGCTTGAAGGCAGCTTTAAAGGCTGAGGCTGCATCACTCTGCAGTGTCTCCTGTTTACTGAGAACAACATGGAGGTGAGTGGCAGTGTAGGTGGCAGCGTCCACTCCTCCGTGGCCATCAAACACAGCGTAGAAGGCACGCTCCACTCCATCCTGGAACATGGCAGAAAGAGAAAGACCAAACATCAGTTTAATATGTTATTGAAGAAGCTTCAGGTTTTCTAAACCTTCTGAAATTATGCACATGAAAGACGGTGTCGAGGTGAAAGTCTTGCACCTGGATTCCGAAGAGCTGGTTGAACTCAGCTAGGGCCAAGTGTTTGTCCTCCATCTTCCTCCTTGTGTTTTTGATGGCATGAACAGAGCAAGGGCGGAAACAAGAGGGGTAGGGGTAGGGGCTGGGGAAGTTCTGATGCCATAACAGCGCTGCATTTATCAGCTTGTTGAGGAAGAGACGCTGGACTGGCTCTGACTGAAGTACTAATGATGAGATAAGAGAACCAAGAAAGTGGTTGTTACTGCTTTTTGTTCATAGTATATACAACATAATACATAACAGAGAAAAGAGAACAAAATCAAAGACCAACACCATGAACTTGGCATTGTTTCAGGTTTTTGTAGAACCTGAAACAAACACGCACTCCTTTCCTTTAATCCAACGGCATCTGAACATGTCAGCTCTGGGTCTGGATGTGCAGCCTTGTGGCTTTTTTTTTTATACAGTTTTGACAGCAGCCGTACAAGATCAAACCTAGTAGCATTTACAGGTCACTTTCAACAAGGCACAGGTCTAGTTTATGGACAGGCACCAATGTTATGATGTGTTCCATCAGCAACAGCAACACCAGTTTATAACAACTCTTTACACTGTATTTTACATTGAGAGGCTTGTTGGACTTTCCAAATCGGAAATCCAACTACAGGGAGCTGTTCAGTTTTTACCAATTCCCAAGTAGAATCTGCAGAATGATGATCCTGAACTAAAATGAGAACACAACGAAAACAAAATGTTCAGATTAAGTTCAGGTGGTAGTGATGGTGAGAAGAAGCCTCATTTAGGATGTCAGGTCTTTGCAGCTATTAGTGAGCTCATTATAAACTACTGACATCTAGTGGACATATCCTGACATCACGAGGTCCATGCTGTACAGCAGGGTTGTTATGAATGTGTAGCAACTAGTAACACTGCGGTATTTAAGCTACACTTTACTGGGATAGATAATTTGTTGGCAGTAAGTGCTTAAGTGTTATTACAGTATTAGGGCTCTGGAGGATTCTCTTTTTTGAGAGAACCTGTCGTGTCTTGAAAAACGTTTTGCAAGAGACAGTCATCCGTGAGAATAAGCCTTTACTTGATTCAATCAAAGCCTGGAGATAATATAACATTATTCCAGCAAAGTGAGGTCTCGTTTGTCATTACTCACATGACAATCAGAAAAACAACACATGCTTCTGGTTGAGGCACAAAAAGCCTCAACAGTGGGTGTAAATAACATAACATAACACAACACAACACAACACAACACAACGACCACAGTTTGTCTGAAACTCATGTTGTTGATGGAAGAGTGAAAAAACTTACAGACCACTTCCTGTTCATCTACCAGGTTGGTCTCCGCTTCCTGGGGGAAGTGGTAAGGGGACAGGTCATTCTGCAGCAGCTGGGACAGCGCTTCATGGCACAGGAGGGCACTGAAGACTGCAGGAGCACCCCTTAACCAACAAACACAGGCAAAAGACACACGGGATACTGAACTGGAAAGGATTTATTTTTACATCAAGTGACAAACTAACTGTAGAGCCACTTCAGTACTGAATCAAACAAGTAAAACTAGCAAAAAGCAATGGGGAAAACGTCACTGGTCTGTGAGAAGCTAGAATGCATGTCTAACTGTGAGATCAACTCTGTAATTTCCTTTACAAAATTGTATTTCTGTTGCAGGGAAGACTAGGCTCACGAAACAGGAAACAGGGAGAACAATGGTGTTTCTACAGACAGTGTTTCACAGGGCATACTACTGAAGGAAAATGTGTGCATAAGTGGGAACACACAAGCTGGTGACTCTTCGTCATCATGTTCATTTCAAACATGGATTTCTGTACCTATTCTGCAGCATGTAGTCAGGCAGCAAAGCTAACTGTACAGTTACAGACAGAATGAGCAGGGCAAGTGCTGAGCTGTCAGAAATGTGAGGAATGCAGCCACACACACACACACACACTTTTGTGTGGCAGTCAGTGTGAGGACACTCATTGACATAATGCATTCCCTAGCTCCTTACTTAGCCCATGTTAATCCACCCTGTTTGAATTTTTAACGTATCACATGTACTGTCTTACTCTAACCCTAACTAAAACCTAATTCTAACCTTAAAACCTAGTCTTAACCATGAAATTGCTCTTTAAACAACTCTCTCATTGTGAGAACGAGCTGAAATGTCCTCACTTTTTAAAGATGTCCTAAGTCTAATGGTTAAAATTCACCATACACACACACACACACACCCAGTGGTACCTGGCAGTCAGCAGCCTCAGGCCCAACTCCAGGCTCTCGCCCTGCAGCTCCTCCAGGGACACTTTGCGGCTCAGGGGGCTGACAGGCAGCGGACTGCATTCATCCAGGGCAGCGGGGAACTCTTCCACAAACCTCCCCAGGAAGCTCTTGACCTCCTTCTCGTCGTTCATGCTGCTGGTGAACAGGTGGTCTGGGTGTTACAGGTCAAAGGTGGAGACTTGAAGGACAGAGAGAGCACAGGCTTCAAATATCACTGACGGTCACAAACAGCCACACCTGGTGATGTAGTGACCTTAGCTGTATGAAATTAAGACAGGACAAAACTTCAAATCACCAGAAGCCCAACAAGGTGCACATCTAAACACGTGTACCGTCAGCTAACATCACTTCATTTGTTTTACGTTAGCTACAAACACTGCTTTCTGCATCCTCAAACCTTAACTGCTCTACTTCATACTTGTATTATGTATTTAGTAACGTTACCACAGCTGTGCCTGCCCCACGGAGTTCACTGCTATACATGCTGTCACCGACATTAAAGGGAGTTGCAGGCAGTTTTTAGATGTACGTTTTCCTAACGAGGAGAACATCCAGTAGTATCTTCACAGACACTTTTTAGATCTACGTTAGTATCTGTGTCTTACCCGTGTGGCTGCTTGCTACAGTCCCGCAGAGAGCTGAGAGAAACGCCCAATGACGAGACAAAGACTCCAACAGAGATGAAGTGATCAACAGGCGTGCACTAACACACATGCACACCTGCGCTGGGTGACTTGATGGTAAACACATCAACTCATGGCAGTAATAAAACCACTGTAACGTTACACTATCTGTCATGTACAAATTAAAAAAAGGCTGCATTTACTGATCACCACCCTTTTGCTCCTTCTTCCTGTACGTCACCATACTTCCGTTTTCCTTCCTGTGGTCCCTTAAAGGGCCAGTACAGTCCAGATGGGTGATTTGAGTACAAAGGAAATGAAAGCTGCAGCATGTATTTTTTTTTTTGTTTGTTTTTTGTAGAAATATTTTCCAAAAGTTATGTTGAAGTGGAGATGTGCTGTCAATGTTTCATCAAACTTACCAAACAACCTGGCAGCATTGCAGAGATATACCTTCTAAAGGTTTACAGTGAGGCTCACCCTTCTTACCAATCAGATAATTTTAAACATTTCTGCTATTTCTGCTTATTACATTTTAGAGCTCATTATATATTGTAATTTTATAATGACTCGTAATAGCTGAGAAGAGCATAGTGAGGGAGGGCAACATTGAGAAAATTATAGTGGATGGATTTAGAGCCTTATGCCACTAAAGTGCACCAAAGTGCATATTGTAGCTTGAAACATCAATGGTAGTACACAAATGATGCACACTGATTTTGATGCTGTTGATAACGTGTCTATCCATATTTGTTTTTGTTTGTTACAACAGTGACAATACGTAACATAAGTATCATGAAAATATACTGTATTACAAAATCCAAATTTAGGTAGAGTGCTATAACATTTCCCTGAAAAAAGGATTTTAAAAATAACATAGTATAACAAGCCTTCAGACCCACCAGCCTTCGCACACATCTTTGTGTTGTAGAACTACATTTAAATAGATCTATCTATAAAAATGTAAATCAAAAAAAGTTGCACATTTAAATACTTCTGTATATGAAAAATTTTTGTTAAGATGAACAACACAGAAACATTTTGATGCTGTTTTACTTCAGTGTAAGTAAACATACATGTAACACAAGTCCAATTACTTATTTATACACCTTCATACTACAGCATGTAACATGACATTAATCAGAGACACTATACAAAGTAGGCTGCCAAGGCAGCCATTTTGTCTTTTGGTTTTTTGGGATTGCCACGGCGTCCCCTGCCTCGTCCCCGTCCTCCCCGTCTTGCACCTCCACCGCGATGCATGGCGTGCCTCATGGTGGCATGTTTGAGCTCCACCAGATCCTGGAATACTGGATCACAGAAAACACAGCCAGTGTGTTGGGTCTCACCAGCAGGAAGTGGAGTGCGAGTCTTGTTAAAGTCGACAGCGACCAGAGAGGCGTCGCAGGCATTGCAACTCTCCTGAGCAACCTAAGTAGAAGAGAGAAGTACTTGTTTAAATATTGTATGGGACATTAGGTATATATTATACATATACATATGACGGCATAGGACTTAATATATTAACGTAAGAGAAGATCTTCTTACCTGCACTCTGTGTGCGTGTTCAAAGAAGTGCACCACCACGTTGCATTTATTACAGGCCATCCTCCATTTTGGTCCAGAGGTGGGATCCAACACCAAAACCCCACTGTCACACTCCACACACTGTCCAATGCCAAGAGAGTTTAGAGAGTGCTGACACGATGGATGGGTGCATTCATTGCATCCCATACCTGAGAACATATAAGGCCAGAATGAGAGAAGTCTAGAAAAGACCAACATCAGATTTATTAGGAAAATGGCATTGCGTAAATGTGTTTAATAAAATCAGTTAGTGGCTCCAGCTACTCAGTCACAACCTAACAATCAATTAGTATTTACATTATACTATTTGTTTTGTCCTACCTTTCTTCATGTCACGGAAAGGTGGATTGCTAAAGCAGTAGGGACACAGGGGATAGCTCTTGCCCCGGGCACCAGAGGTCCACAGCACAAGCTCAAAATCATCCAGTGGACAGCGGAGCTCCTTGTACAGCTTGATGGCTCCATTCTGGGGAAGACTGTATGTCTCATCACAGTGGGAGCAGTGGAGCCTGCTGGGCTTGGCCTGCAGATACATGTTTGAATCAGCTGTAATTAAAGGAGCATTCACTTCCAATGGGACAACTGAAAAAATATGTCCTCACCTTAACATCCCACATCTCTTGTACTGTAGTTGCTTATTGAGGAATTAATAATGAATTCATATTAATTGAACTATGTATTGTGTAACTGTTCCTTGAAGTTTGAAGTGTGCCTATAAATTAGAACAGTGGTTTTATTGTAGACCAGTTACCATGTTGATGAGGATACCATCTTGAATGCATGATGAGCCTTTAGAAACTTAATCTGAAACCTTTTTCATGGGTCTGTTTTAGGTGAAGACTTCTAGTTGAGATGCTAAGTTTGGAAAAATTGATTCACTAAGCTCAGATGACGTTTTTCATTAGCAAACAGAGCAGATCTCTCACTGAACAAAGCCTGATGAATTGATCTTCTGGTGGAGTGGCCACCTTTGATCTGCCTGTTCATGGAGTGAATACAACTGAAACAATTTACCCAAAACATTTCCCACAAGTCCCACACACTTCCCTCTTAAAAACCTTCAGTCCAGTCATTATTTAACACTTAAAAAGCAAATAAATGGAAATATATTCCTCATCACAAGCCATGAAATGTATATTAATTTGCATTGATAAAATTTACATCAGGAAAATATGTAATCAATGCAATATAGTGGTTGTTTTGGAGAGGGTGTGCCAGACTGCGCAACACATTATGGGCATGTTGATGGTCCAACTACAGTATGTTAAGTGGAAGTGATATTAGCAAAATATGAACAGTCTGCTGGACACCTTGGAGACTGTAAATGGACAGGTGTGAAAAGTGATGTGTCTTAGCTGTCCACTTGTGATCATCCTAGAGACGTTATTAAAGCAAGAGTAAACAGGGACATGGTGATAGGCCTCCTTGAAAGTGTAATGAGGCAAAACCAACTAAACACATATACTCAGTCCACATGGTGCAATCCAAATACAAGTTCCTAGTCTTCCATGGCTCCAAGAGGACTGCATACAAGAGTTACCTTGCAGTTTCCACCGGAACAAGCCATTTAACAGTACCATATAAGCCTCTACACACATATTCAGATACAATGACCATGACCAAAACATCTGCAGCCTCATGAGTCATTCATGAATTTAAAAGTGGTTTTGCTGTTAGCTAATGAAATGGAAATGAAGGAAGCATGTTTGTTGAAGTTTGAAGGCCAGAACTCAACAGGCAGACATGTGGTCTAGAAAGGAAGGCAATTGGTGCCCAACAGTTACTGGTTCATTATTGACAGCGACTGCAGGACTTTAAACAGCGACTGTCAGTGTACTGCATGTCAGCCCTGTAGTACAATAAGTCGGCAAAAACAGGATCACGGGCCTCATAATTACAGTGAATGTATTTTACATGGACATGAAATCCAGACTTCAGAAACAAAACTCTTATCCAATATACTCAATGATGGAAACATTACTATGTGACCAATCAATAAAACACAGGAAGTGGCTGTGATTTAGCAGCAACTTTCACATTTTATAAAGGTTTGTATGAGGTGCTTGTTTACTGTCTGTTTGCCCCAACAGAGAACAGCAGTGTTCATATTGGCTTTCTTGTGCAACAGATGCAGTATGCCTTCTTTGTATTCTAGCAGTACATTTGATTCCTCGACTGACCTGGATATACTTCATGAAGCGATGGCACTTGCCACAGCGGGACATGGGCTTCCCAGTGGCAGCGATAGGGGAAAATGAGACCTCCATTAACTCATCCATGCCTGTAAAACAAACCAGATAACATGAGCTAGAAGTGCATGGGAACTGTATTAGTTATTTTGGCTTATTAGGCAATAGTGTTCAGACTTGCATGTGAAATTAATTGTAACATTAATTTCAATCTGACTCATCAATAAATAGGTGACAAGGATACAAAAAAGCAAGTGCAAATCAATGTAACTGCTTTGTCAGCCGTTTGTCACTTAAAAACAGAAGACTACCAAGTGCTTCTTTACCTTGCCCAGCACAAGATAAAAAAACATTCAAGAGCCTGAACAAATTCCAACAAATATAGTTAGAAATAAATCTAATTCTTCATTTTTTCAGACAGTGAATTTACCTGTAATAGAATCCACAAAGAAGTGGAACTTCCTCTTGAAGATATCCAGCGTGTGCTGCAGGACCTGCTGGTAGTTGGCCTTGCCCTGTGCGATAAGGTTCAGCTGCTTCTCCACAGCGCTGCGTATGGTAGGCAGCACCAGCTCTGCATCTGCACAGAACGCACAGACAGACTCTCATTGGCATTATAATTATATGTTATAAAATACACTTGTAAATTTCTCACTAAGAGTGTGGCTGGTGATTTTTAATGAACTACTCTGTTGATTATATGGACTTGATTGTGCAAGAGCTGATAATGTGAAATGACCTGCATCGGCTGACATATCTTCTAAATCTGATGCAGGATGGTTCTGGAAACCCACTTACCTATCTTGTAATAGCCATGCACTAAGACAATGCCCAGATTGGTTGGCTTCAACTTGCGTCCACTCTCTACTGTCACATAGTTCCTCTGGCAGATGTTGTTAATGTGGACAGGGATGCTGGCATCAGTACCTGTAGGAGGTTAGGGCAATAGCCAACATCGGTGAAAATGTTATTCATTATTATTATTATCAACAAGTGAAAATATGTAGATAGCTGCCCAAGTCTGAGACCAAACCAAAGCTAAAATGAGAGTCAATATTGGACTTGCATACATCAGGTGGAAAAACATGACTTCAAAGAATAACAACATTGCTTTGTGTCTGCTGGATTTGTTCTTTAGAATTACTGTCATACTTTTTAACAGGTAGTTTGTCAATGGTTTTAGCTTGTTGCAATGTTCCTTCGCTCCCTAAAAATCCTTAAGGCTGCTTTATTTCAATGCTTTAAATTAAAGCGTCTTAAGGGTCTGTGTTTCATATCCACACTCTGTATATTCTATCATTGTAGTAGAATATACACTCTGTATATTCTATCATTGTAGTAGATTTGACAAATTGCAGCAATTAACTGACACCTTTTCTACAAATTCTTTTAATAAGAAGATATACACAGCAACAACATCCAACACACAGGGCTGCTATTTACCAATTCCATGTTTCTCCATGAGGGTGATGAGTTCAGCCTCAGTCAGGTAGTCTGGGGGGCTGGTCTGTTTTTCCACCAGCTTGATCTCATCTACCGTGAAAGTGTCTCCACGCTCACATGCTGGCATGGCCTCTTCCAGAGGGATGCCCTGCCAAGGCATCATAGTTGTGTAACCTGGGATAAGAAAATACACCCATGAAATATTGGGTTGTACCATCCTACAACCTACAGGAAGCCAGTGCAGAGGTCCTCCACGCTACGAAATTTGTAAGTGTACTCACTAGCTCACATGTTTAAAAATAGTGTTTTAGTACACTGTATGTCTGAAGTAATCTTGAATATCACTACGCTCTGACTTTGAAATAAAATCAAATAAAATCAGTATTTCAAACTGTGGATGGCGGAGCTGCCAAGTAAAGTGCTAGTCTGACCCACAGGGAGCATCTTGTGGTTCAGTTCTTCCCCAAGGATACTTTGACATGTACAGAAGGAGCAGGGAATCAATACACAGACCACTCCTGATCCACAGCCACCCCTAAATGCACTTTGGTACTCAAGAAGCAAACACAGTGTGGGAAGAGCTATAAGTACCTGGCGACATCAAGGTTTTGCCATTACATGAGAAGCCCTCCGTGCCAATGTTGAAGTCTATGGTGGTCTGTAGGTACTTGCAGTCCTGACTCACAGTGGCAATGAAATGTCGAGTGATGTACTCGTACAGCCGCCACCCATCACTGCCTGTGGAACAGCAGATGAAGAACAAACTGGATTAGAAGATGAACATGAGGGGCTCCAAGTGAGAATCTAAATGTCAGGTTATGTCATTGTTCAACCATGGATAGCAGGCCAAATTATTAACAGGTTGGAACAAGAGGGACACACTAAAATGTTTACCACCAACAGACACATTCATGTAAACATACTGCATTAAATTCTTAGCCTGTTCTGAAAGTGTTAGACTACCATACTAATTACCGGTACTCAAAATGAAGATAATAAACAACCAAAACATAAAATATTGATTGGTTAGAATCATGTCTAATATCTTTCATTAATGGTACCGGACAAATTTATGGGGCTATTGTTTTAGCAACATTATTTGCAGTTTTGTGGAGACCATTCTGTTCATTTTGTGAATGTGAAACTTAATCATTCTTTTACACTGGCAGGAAACTCAAGCTTGTGAATTAAATTAGTGCCAGGTTACTTTGCAATGTAGCTGTACTGCGTGCAGACCACAGGCGGTGGAACACCTAGTGATTGTGATCTAGACATTGGGTTGTAGTTGTGGTTACAGTGCTGCTTCAACAACTTAGGTCTGCAGCTGAGTCTCATTATATGCCAGTTGTTTTCAAAAGTAGAAATGCATGTGTATGTCAACAATGGGGTATGTAGAACCTGTGAAGTAGGTACCTCCTGCAATAAACTAACCTGATTGGTACTGTAGTTTTTGCTCTCACTGGAGTATCTTTGCTGTAGTTCAGCTACTTCCAGTGTGAATAATTAGTAGCTTGCAAAGCTGTGCTTTCTATGTAGCTTCCCCATCAGTGTATTTATGTGACAGAAGTTTGTCTAAAAGCTGTTGGCAATGAGATCTAAAGGTTATCCTGAGTAAAGGCCACATTGGTGTATTTCTTTTTTTCAGCTCCCACTACATGATAAATTAAATTCCATGAAGAGAGATGTGGATATCTCAAAGCCTGGACAAATAAAACCTGAACTATCAGCATGAATACACAGTCAGACATGCTGGAAAAACTCTTTGGAATTCAAGTATATCGACACTTAATCAATTAGATTCATTCAGTTTGTACTCGGCGATCATCAAATATGTCATCATTCATTGCTGTGAAACAATAAATCAAGTACATCCTCACTACATCATATATCAGAAAAGACCTGCTATGACAGCCAATATCGTACTTTTATTCAGAGAGCTAATATTCATTATCTATTATTTATTATCTATTATTTAATTACTAGCTGCCTGACCCACCCAGTTCTGCTTCTGAAGCAGCACGCATGGGAGTGATAGGTGGATGGTCTCCAGCATCGGTTCCTTTCCTTGGTCGGTTCAATCCTGTTGCGAGTAGAGCCTTCACCTGATGTGAGGTGGAAGAGAAATATAAAATACCATGAAATATTTAGAAATTCACATTCAAGAACTATACAGCTCTGGAAAAACCCAAGAGGCCACTGCAATGTTTTCAGAAAATAGCATCTATATGAGAATGGCATTCATTCCATACCAGTGTTTGTCTATTCACGAGTCTATTCACAATCTGCTTCACGAGGCACTGATAACCTCAATTCTGTTTTGATTTTTTGCAGAAGAAATACAATACAGCTACCACACAGCAATTAAAAAACTGGTGGGGAGCAGCCAAAAAGCTTAAAAGCAGTGATTGCAAATTGGGGTTATTCCATCAAATACTGATTTCTGAATGTTTTTCAGTGAAAATATTGTCACTACTCTGATTTCTTAGTTTAGAGTTTTCTTCAAATTCTGCAAACACTGCGTCATTTTTGTTATTTTGATGTGCTGTCATTTCCTTTAAATGTTTTTTCTAAATAAAAACATTTATTCAGATATTAGGAAAAATTTAAAAAAAGCTCTTCAATTTACCTGTAAAAGATAAAACCTAAGAAATTGATTATTTTGCAATAGTCTTGTTGTTCCCAGAGCTGTATATTTTAATCACCTACCTAGGAGCATAAACACAATGGTTTTGATTCTGTATGCATACAACTGGCATTGAATATTTTAGCACATTAAGCCTTTTATATACTTTTTGCTTGGCTCCACACAGATCCTTACCTCTTCCGCCCACATGGGATTGTTGCTCTGCTGCTTTAATGTTCCTTTCAGGTCGAAGTTTTCTGGGTAGTGTGTTGTCTCAGTACGTGGGTAGCTGATGTAGCCTTGTGTATACAGGCGCTCTGCAATCTGCATGGTATGCTGGGGACCCATGCCTGAGTAATACAAAAAGAGACATTCTTGGAGCTTGAAAACATTTTGAATTGGAGTTCTTATTAATTGATCTTTCTAGGTCTCAGTTTGAAATAGGATGATGACTGGACTTTGATGTCACCAATTAACTGCATGTCTTTGGACGGTGAGAGGAAGCTGGAGTACCCGGAGAGAACCCATGCAGACACAGTGAGAACATGCAAACTCCACACAGAAAGGCAGTGCTAACCCCACCACCATGCCACCCCATTATGGACTAACAGCTGTTAATATTATTTACCTAAAAATAAGTTCATATGGATCACTGATCAGCCACAACATTCAAACTAGCTGTTTGTTTTAATGTTGTGGTGGACAGGGCTCATCATGCACACTCTGACAGGTCTGCAGCTATGCAACCCTACACACAGTGAACTGTGATGCACTGTGTGCTGCGACACCTGTCAATCCTGGTCAGAATTACAGTTTTCCAAAGCTGGGCCCTGTCCAGATTTGTAGAGTTTGGAATGTTGGATGGAATAATATCTTTGAAGCTCTGAAACATTTGGAAGGTCAGTTTTTACTATTTTCTTACATTTATCAGACCAATGAAATAATCTAATCAAGAACATAATCAACAGATGAATTCACTGTAACAATAATGAACAGTTGCAGCCCTAATTCAAACAAAGTATCGCTTAACCGGTGAAGAAATCAGAAGGAAAAAAAACACCTGATGAAATGCTGTCCACTAACTATACCTAAGGCAGAGCTGGCCACTCTCAACATCTCCACTGTGTTCAAAGCCTGGGGCCTCTGCTTGGTCTTCTCTTTCTTACTCACTGACTCCACCTGTAAAAAAGGTGATATAGAGTGAATTGAGGTAAACTGTAACTTGGGTGAATCTAGCAGCTAGATGAAAGTGACTTTTGTTGCACTTCTACACATTTTCTCTCCAATTGTTGAGTTTATCACTTTGCTTGAATTTTGGAAAACCTTTATTCTTACCGTAGCCTCCCTGGATGTCTTAGCCAAGTTGAGGAACATCTGACCAACGTCCCTGTCAAAAACTCTAACCCTGTTCCAATCCAGTGTCAGTGGGCTCTCTTTTCCTTTGAATACCTGACCAAAACACAGCATGTCTGTCAGTATAGCACAGTAGGAAGAGAATACTGTGTAAGGGAGTGTGAAACCAGACATCTACCTTTGCCTGGAGGACCCAGTAAGTCTCTGGTTTAAACGACTGGATCTTGTCATGGCGTTCCACACAGAAGCCCAGCGTGGGGGTCTGGCAAGGTCCAAATGAGATCAAGGAAGAGTCCAGATTGCCATATTTGCCTTGGAAATACTTTGTCTGAAAACTTGAAAAAAAAAGTACATTACCGTACATTAATTCTAACACTCTGTAACACAGTGCAGAAATAAACAATTCAATAACACTTGAAATCATTTAGATGGGACTCAATCATGTATAACCCAGTGAGAATCTGATTAATCTGAATAAGATTTTTAATAATATTTTTTATTTCATGTGCATTTCTGACTACAATAGAGATCCCAGAGTCGATCCAAGGGTTTCAGATTCACACATATTTCAAATAATTGGTATCAACTAAAACAAAGCTAACCCAAATCTGATCCTTTATTCACTGAACTCGAGTGTGTTTTGTCTGTAACAACCTGCTTGTGTTGCAGCACTGCTCTCCTTCCCATGTTCTACATGCATAGATGTTTTGAGTGACAGTGAGTGACAGACATTTCAGTGACTGAAATGCAATACAAAATGCATAATTTGATAAAATTTTACTGTAGGTATGTAAATAAGTATTTTTTACAATTCTGAGAATGAGACCAGCCCAGTGGGTGGCTCTAGATAGTAGTGTACCGGGTGAAAGCGCAGCCAATACGCAGATCCAACTCTTGGCGTGCATCCACTGACAGGGCTTCATTGCGGTTTGGCTCTCCCAGGTGGTTCATGGCATTCCAGATGTCAGTGTCAGTAATGGAACTGAATTTAGCACGGTAAACACTGCGCTCCCTGACATTGCCCTTGTTCATCACTGGCTGGATGGCATCCAGTACCTGGGAAGAGAAATAGTAACTAGAAATAGGAAGATCAAATTTAAATACAGAAACTGTTTTCCCTGTGATCAAAGACCTTTGTCACTTTAAAGAGAAATTTTTAAATCTGAATTTGGGATGAACTTCACTGGCCTCCTAACACTTGACTACACCCAACATTACAGATAGCTGTGGTCAGATGTCATGAACACAGCACTCAAAGGTACTCAATTTAAAATATTATGGTAGATAGAGCCCAGTTTCAGTTCAAAATAAGATAAGAAAGAGTGATTATAATACCAGGTGTAAATACGACAACCCATTACCTATATGTCATCATCTAGTTACAGTTCAGTTCATGTTAATGCTAGGCCATATGATTACCTCAAAACAAATGTTTTCGCCTTCTTTATCACAGTCCAACCATAAAACCACGTAGTCGCAGCCTCTGGCTTCAACCTGACATGACACCAGAAACTCTGGGTGAGCATCAATCATACATCAAACATTAGGGCACAACATGCTGACATCCAAATGGCCATACAGATTGTACAGAAAGTACCAGCAAGTTGCGAAAACCAGGACTACCTGGAGGTACTTGACCATGTTGAGTTTGGGGGTGGCTTCCTTCTTTTCCGTGGGAGCTTTGCTAAAAAGTTCTGCAGGGTCCACCTTGTCCCAGTTGTTGTACTTCCCTTCAAAGACAGAAAGAAGCTGGTATATGTAACCATATTATAGTATGTCAGGTAAGATATCAGGATGGCCAAGATAATTTATTTTTATTTTTTCAGAAATATAATTTCTGAAAGCATGCAGGATGATAGATCTTCAGCAGCTTAGAAACGAACTCCAATTGTTTTTCTCTCTGTTTTAAAGTTTCAAGCTTATTTTAGTTCTTACCAGCTGTAGTCAGAGGTAGAGATGTCCTGAGGCTATCCTAAGGATGATACTAGGCATCATATCTAGCTAAAGACAGTGAGGTGTGAGCCAAAACTGTGGAAAGTCACAAAGCTCATTGAAAGATACTATTAAAAGAAAAGTTATAGTTTTTGACAGATGTTTTTCCAGATGCAACTTTCCCTGTAGAAGAACAGCTGAGGACTTTAAACAGACTTTGGTTGCTCCTATGGCACCACAGATAATAATTTCCTTTAGGCATATAGCCTCCACCCTAATTTATACTTTTTGGCTCTGGGTGTTGTAAAACAGTGATGTCACACATTTTCCTGTGAATTCGAGTTTTCATAGATAACCTTTATGTCCTATACTGAGGTAGGAGGATTTTTAGTTCTAGTTAGTTTAGTCTTAGGATTAAGATGCCCGATAAATACAGGCCCAGAAAGTTCATTAGCCACATGTTAAACTAAATGTGTAACTAACTTAATTGTTTAACGTTTACATCCATTGGTGGTGTACAGAGAGGCTTCACTGTCTGAATATTTCTGGACATGACTATATGTAAATCTGGAGGAGGAAAACACTTGATTTACTCCAAGGAGATACTATCAATGAAGGTTAGGTAAGACCTAATTTAGATCTTACTCACCAATGAAATCCAGAGTCATCACATGTCCACAAACAGAAGTCATCTTAAAGCGTACAGTTTGGCCCTGGAAGCTGCCAGCGTATTCATGCACTGAGCATGCTCCATTGAGCCCTTTACGACTTGTACAATTTCCTAAAGGCAGAAAAGAACAAATGTGGAAGAAATTAGTTGATGAAGTCAGGTATAAACCTCTTTGGTTGCAGCTTGCACTGGTGGGAAGATTGGTCAAAACAGGTGTGGGGGGGGGGTCAATGAAATGAGGCAGCACAGAGCATGCTGTTGATATTATGGGTAAAAATTTACCTAACATTTTAAGTTGAGAATGTCTCAGAACCACATCTTTATACTTTTAATAAACCCTGCAGCCATCTGAAGGCAGTAGGACATATATTCTGTGCCCATCTACTGTGTTTACCTTGATAAAATACATGCAAATGTCAGGCTACTACATAATAACCTCACACAATAGTCTATTCTGTTGGTTTATGCAGAATATGTGAGATTACAGTAGTTTATCAATTCAGTTTTGCCTCCTTTCTTCCTTTTTAACAAAAGTGGCAGTTGATGTTTTATTCTTACATAATGGTGCAAATAGTGCTGTGTCATGTTTTGTGGCCATTTACAACATCAAGTAGATGTATGGGAACCTTTTGGTTTTCTGCATCAATTTGCCACAAAATGTGATCTGATCTTAATCTAAGTCAAATGCATTAACATATATAATGTGCCTAAAATAATACAAAAATTCTGATCTTTCGCGTCTTTATTAGGAACAACCATAAAAACCTCATGGTGCGAGTGAAAAAAGTATACTTTTTCTTGCCACTATAGATGAACGGATAAAAGAGAAAACTGACATACATACATCCAACTGATCCATCATCAATGTACACAGAAAATAAAAAATCACACGACCCATCTGGTCCCGTATATTGAGGATGTTGTGTATCATCTTACTTGGAGACATCTAGCAGTTTACTTCAGTTAATATGTAACACTCCTTGGGGAGTATCTCCAGAAGTGTGTGTGCTAAGGGATACCAGAGCTATCACTCTTCTACTTTCTTCCCTTTTTGACCCCTTGTATACAGTATCCAATTTTCTTGATGTCTGCATTGTTATGTTTGATACCCCTTCTCTCTCTCTCTCTTTTTTAATCCATCTGCCATCTTCTCTTTCCAATTTCCTATTCTGCTGGTAGTTTTTCAGTCCTGGTCTATAGAATGTTATTGTTGATTTCAACTGGCCAGTGGAAATTAAAAATTCCACAGGCCAAAACATAGTTCTGTCTGAAGATTTCTTTTTTTGTTTGCTGATGTATCATTCTCGAACGCCAGATGTTTCTGAGTTGCAGAAAGACCATCCTTGATATGCCTATTCTTGCTCTGATATGAGCATCTGTACATTTGCACTATCCAGAAGTAATCCTATATAAAAGCAATTCTGCAAACATTAGACTGGTTAGTTTTAACTCCAATGTGAGAGATGTGGATTACAGTGGGCACAGCTTTAACACATAAACACGCTCTATCCATTTTGTCTAAATGTTACATATTCTGTTTTTTGATTTTTTTGAAGAACACTCTAAAACTTTGCATAAAATGCCAATGACTCAGACCTGGAAACAGTGTGGTGCAACGACATCAGACCTCTGATGGCCGTGTCCCTTTTCCGGTCAGTCAAGGGGGAAGTGAGGGGCAGCTCTTGTCTCAATGCTACACGCTGATGTCATCTCTGAATAAAATTATTCTTTCAAGGCTGAATACTGATGACAAGACCATGGACACTAACTACTAGGATGGAAACCAGACTAAGCAATTCACCTTCCTCCATCATCCCACACAAACACACAAACGTCATACCAAACTTTTTGACAGTATGACAGTAAGCCAATCCAATTGTCAATACCTCTACCAATCCAAACTCACTTTCATTGGAAGACTATCAAGAAGATGATATATAAATAGAGGCAGATCCAGATGCAGGTCACAGATCAAGCCAAAGGACCCACTCAGGACCAAAGAGAAAAAACCCACCAAGATCTTAATCACAAAGATCTCCAGTCATTCGATTGTTCGAATCATGGAACAGCTCCAGGTAAGGAACTTGCTTTTATGTTACTGGTGAAGACACCGGCTTTTTACCAGTTGCCCCATTCTTCAACAACTCAGACCCCTGGGTGTATATTTTAATGTTCTTAATAGCTGTAACTTTTCTTGTTGTCAATACTGGCTGTGAGATCCCTGTCTGTTGTGCAATACAGTTGATGCGTTTCAGCAGCCTCACATCTACTTAGACAAATCACCAAGTTAGATGTTTAAATTTCATTATAACCACTTTTGCAACACTGGACAAACTGAATTGTTGGCTTGAGAAGGTCACTGGAACGTCGGACAATTACAGAAGTGATGAAATGGTAAATGGTCTGCACTTATATAGCGCTTTTCTACCTAGCTGGTACTCAAAGCGCTTTACACTGCATCTCATTCACCCATTCACACACCGATGGCAGAGCTGCTATGCAGCTGACCTGACTCACCAGGGGCAACTTGGGGTTCAGTATCTTGCATGCGACGTGGCAGCCAGGTATCGAACCACCAATCCTATGATTGGCAGACAACTGCTCTATCTATTGAGCCACAGCCATCCCAAATTAGAATTTGAGGTTAATCAAAGTCTGCATCATTCAACCTATCCAAAGGAGTTTTACCTGACTGGGACCCAGGAACTACGATTCTAACTAAGAAGCAACATGAGGGCCTCAGTACTGCTGTGGGGAAATGCATACTGCAATCAACATAATGTTCTTGATGTTAATGTTAAATGTTATGTCTGCTTGCTGTGCTTGTCAAATTTCAAAACTCTCTACTGTTAAATACACTATGAAATATTTGCCACTGAGTTTTCTCTGCCTATGACTTGATAAAAAGGGATTAACAAATTATAAGAAATTCTACAATGTAATTAGAGACAGATGCTTCGTTGATTGCAGCCAGTGGAGCATGAACATTAAGTATTTACCACATAGCAATGTGACGCAATGTTCCTTTAAAACGGGACGACAACTGTCTGCCAGTGACTCTTCATGTGATTACATATACATTAGGACAGCTCTGTGAGAGGACAAATACCGGTAATCAAACACTCAATATTCCACACTAATGTAAACTTGGTTTATTTGTGTCCAGCTGCTGCGTGTCGTTCTGCTGTGCCTGCTTGCCCTCCACCAGTGTCTGGCCATGCCACTGGGCAGCCAGTGTGTTGACGAATCTGTCTGTACCTTCAGCCTGCAGGACTACTACAGCCAGCTAGTCAACCTTCCCAATCGCATCAACGAGCGCAGCATCGCAACCTGGAGCTATGTGTGAGTTAATGTGCCGTGTGTCACTACAGCTCTTAATTAACCATCAAACAAAGAATTTATTGCTGAAAGGGTTGATGAACCCTGGCAAATATTGTCTGCTTTCAGCTTCTCAAATATGTTGATTTTTTCAATATGTTTTAATATCGGTCAGAAAAAAAAGTAATAAACTAGAATTTTAAAAAAATTATATATATATATATATATATATATATATATATATATATAATATAATTTTGTAATTTTTTTTTTTGACAAGAACCTTGCAAATGTTTGAATGAATGACAGCCTGTGTCTGACATCTCACGTCAGGGAGAACATCAACTTGAACAGACTCCCTCCGGTCATTCACGAGGCCAGCTGCCACACCGACCACTCCTGCAGGGGACTCGACAATACTTTCAGTCTAGAGACCATCCCTTTGTCCCTGAGAATGCCTGTGCTCATGAAGAACCCCAGCTGCTTACCCACATCCAGCTACTCTCTGGAGTTTGAACTCATCACCATAGCTTGTATATGTGCCATCTCCAGGCACAGCTGAACACAACTGGCTGCTCTAATGTCACTTTAGAACATGAAGAATATGTGGTTGTTTAGATTATGAGGTAAAGATGGTGGTTACTGATA
This sequence comes from Anabas testudineus, assembly GCF_900324465.2. Taxonomy (NCBI): domain Eukaryota; kingdom Metazoa; phylum Chordata; class Actinopteri; order Anabantiformes; family Anabantidae; genus Anabas; species Anabas testudineus. The sequence continues at coordinate 2,048,949 of NC_046618.1, read as the reverse complement.
TTAGTTTATCTCACTAATTGTTGTTGTTGTTTTCCAGTGGACACTGAAAATGCCATTATCCATTCACACCTGTTAAACCAGTTAATCAAAGTAATTAAACCCATTTTACAGTGGCAAGAAAAACTTTGTGAACCTTTTGGAATTTCATGGTTTTCTGCATGAAGTTGTCATAAAATGTGCTCTGATCTTCATCTAACTCACAACAATACAAAAACACAGTCAAAATAATAGTACACAAACATTATATATTTTCATGTTTTTATTGCACATAAGATGTAAACATTCACAATGCATGGAAAAAGTATGTGAACCCCTAGCCTAATGACTTCTCCAAGAGCTAATTGTCCTGCCCTTTAAAAACACACACCAGTCATGGGTTTACTGTTGCAGCACTGTTGCCACTCTCCCTAGGCGTGGTCGTACTGTAAAGATGACTGCAAGAGCACAGCGCAGAATGCTGAATGAGGTAAAGAAGAATCCTAGAGTGTTAGTTAAAGACTTACAGAAATCTCTGGCACATGCTAACATTTTTGTTGACATGTCTACAATAAGGAAAACATTAAACAAGAATGGAGTACACTGGGGGACACCACGGAGGAAGACATTACTGTCCAAAAGAAATATTCCAGCACATTTGAAGTTTGTGAAAGAGCACCTGGATGTTCCACAGCACTACTGGCAAAATATTCTGTGGACAGATGAAACCAAAATTGAGTTGTTTGGAAAAAACACACAACACTATGTGTGGAGAAAAAAGGCACAGAACACCAACATCAAAACTTCATCCCCACTGTAAAACATGGCAGAGGGAGCATCATGGTTTGGGGCTGCTTTGCTGCCTTAGGGCCTGGACGGATTATTGTCATTGATGGAAAGTTAATTCCAGAGTTTATCAAGACATTTTGCAGGAAAACGTAAAACCATCTGTCCCCAACTGAAGTTGCACAGAGGATGGGTGATGCCACAGGACAATGACCCAAAGCATACAAGTAATTCAACAAAAGAATAGCTTCAACAGAACAAAATACGCCTACTGGAGTGGCCCAGTCAGAGTCCTGACCTCAACCTGATTGAAATGCTGTGGCATGACCTTAAGAGAGCCAATGAACACCACACATCCCAAGAATATTGCTGCACTGAAACAGTTTTGCGAAGAGGAGTGGTCCAAAATGACTCCAGATCGTTGTGCAGGTCTGATCTGCAACTACAGGAAAACGTTTGGTTGAGGTTATTGCTGCCAAAGACGGGTGAACCAGTTATTAATCTAAAGGTTCACATACTTTTTACACCCTGCACTGTGAATGTTTACATGTTATGTTCAATAAAAACATGAAAACATATAATGTTTGTGTACTATTATTTTCAGCAGACTGTGTTTTGTATTGTTGTGAGTTAGATGAAGATTAAAGTACATTTTATGACAAATTCATGCAGAAAACCATGAAACCACATAGTTTTTCTTGCCACTGTACATTAACTGGTATCATTGTATCCGTGTGGAGTATTTGGCAACAGTTGAACATACAACACAAGCCCCCAGGATCATCACAGGGCAGTGAAGCTGTTTTGGCAGAGGTGGCCAGCATTGGTATTGCGACTGGCGATTTGATCACACGATGAACACTGTCCCAAAGCTTGTATCTATAGAGAATCTTTGCAAACTAAGCAGTTATAAAACCTTAAATATATTTTTTAGGCTCACAAACCCCACAAAATCTTTATTTTTATTATCAGAATTGAATTATTTCTGTTTCATATATTTTAGAAAAAGCTGTAGGTTTATTTTTATTTTATAAAACATCTATGCATTCCAACATATACACAGCAGAAACAGAGCTAATATATAATTACTCACCATCACAGTCAAGTAATAATGCCAAAAAGAATAACATGGCGTCTTTAATACATGCTGCTGTGCTTAATCAACTGTCTCACATAGCACCCATTTAATTCAAATCACACAAACCCTTTCTCATCTCACCGTAACATTTTAGATCCTTTAATATTTAATTCTAACTGCTCAAAACAATCTGTCATATTCCAACTCGGTTTCTGCTTCTTTCAGTATCTGCAGTTATAATCCTAAATGTCACACTCATTCGCTGCTTATTAGACTGGGATTATCTGCTGCAAATCATGTTTCCTACTTAAGTAAGTTTTTAAAAGATCTCTCTCTCTCTGAGAAGCTGTGAAAACAACAAACCTGTGTTTAGTAAGTAGGAACATGATTTGTAGAAGATAAAAAAGTCAGAACAAGGCACGACGTCTAATGAAATAAATATTTTCAGAATTGAGCAGTGGAGTGAGACAATCTTCTGTTCTTTTGGAAACGTCGTGACTCTTAATGTAACGTTAGCGATAGTAGTTACATGAGAAGGATCATTTATGTTTGTGTGGTTAATAGAGTATCCTATCACAAAACGAAACGAAAACGTTCAACTCCCTCTCTCCTGCTGTTGGAGCATATTATATTGGTATAAATTCATACCCACCTTTCGAGAGGATTTTGGCAATCGACTGAGCCAACGAAGGCTTCTCTGCCACCATCAAAACAGTCCTCATTCTGAATGAAGTGCTAACAGCTCCTCCAACTCCAGTCAGCTCACAAGCAGCAGCACTGGGAGTGCAACGTTACTGTTGTTGTCTTGAACCTTGTCAATACGTGCGAACAACATCCACTCCAATATCTGGAACACTATGAATTCTGTATATAACTGATATTTATGATACTATGCTATGTTACAAAGCACGAAAGTAGCCATGACAGTTTATATATGATTCACTTCCGGGGTCACGTTGACGGGTTTTTTTTTTTTTTTCAACTTTATTAACATCACAGGAAAAGACAACAGACAGTAAAACTAACTACATGATAGTATTTTAACCAGTGTTGATAGAAGTAACCTGTTAGTGTACTTACGGCCCACCTTAATGTTCTCATACTAGTACAGAATATTTATTTATTTATTTATTTATTCCACTGTAATTATCTCACAGAAATCAGTTGTTAATGGAGTACCTATACTTTTGTACCTAAAGTAAATGTTAGAGCATACAGTTCAGTTTAAGTAAAGACTTTCAAGTGGTACTTGTCCATGTACTTGCACCTTTACTTGAGTATTGAATTTACAGACCAGTGGCTCTGACCTCACATATTCCAAAGGCTTTTGAGAGGCTGATCCTGGAGTTCCTCTGATCTCTTGTCAAACCCTACTTGACCCCCTTCAGTTTGCCTATCAACCTCATCTTGGAGTGGATGACGCCATCATACATGTGCTCCATCACACCTACACCCAATTGGAGGAAGATGTTTTTTTGATTTTTCCAGTGATCTAAACACCATCCAGCCTGCATAAATTACAAAACCTGCAGGTTGACACTCCCCTGATTTCGTGGATCATGGACTACCTCACAAACTGCCCAAAGTGCAACCGCCTGCAGAACTGTGTGACTCAGACTTCATTATTCCTTCTGCCTCTTTTCAATAATAAAAGATACCTTACTAACACTCTTCCAGAGTAAGACACAGAAAATATTTTGTTCAGCTTTCACTGGTCTAAAAACATTTTTTTGAACAAGTTTGCTCCGTAGATTGTGAAATGGTTCTAGTTTAATGTCCAGTCCAGCACACTGCCTAACAGACAAGGGTCGACCTACAGACTGCTCTGGACATTGGCCACTAGATGGCAACAGAGGACATGAATTACTCCAGCGACGCCCAGCAGCAGAGGAGGAACCTGCTCGGCAGAACACAGGCTCTGATTTTGAAGTCTCCTTTTTTGCTGTTGTATATTATTAAAAGTATTAGCAGTGTTTGAGAAAGCAGAACCGAGGTTCTGAACGTGTTGAACCGCGTGCATTATCCTGAGGAGTTTGTCCCAGATCACAGCTGCATGCAGGGACATCCATCATGCATGCAGCTGCAGTTGGGTGCATCAGTCCACCCATCTACTCCACGCCGCTCTTTCTGGGCTTAGCCTAGGTCACTGAGGGCAACAGGGTGAGAGCTTGAAAAGATGGAGGGAGCTGTGCGTGAAGCCGGCGGGGGGGGGGGGGGGGGGGGGAGGCTCGCCTTTCGGGATGTTAACCCTGAGGCAGATGGTCTGAGGAGAGACGTGTGGCTGTGAGTGTGTGTGGCTTCCATCCCCTCCTCCACACTTCAAAGTGGGTAATCAATTAAATGCATCCTAACCACCACCATCCCCTCACCTCCCAACCCCTCCCTGCCGTCCATCAAGTCAGCAGATCCCCCTGAGCAGATGCAGGCCTATGGATATGACTCAGTGGGGATGTTTTGCATAACCTGGGGTGGGGGGACTTGAGCTGTGCTTTGGGGGAAGTATGTATAGAATGGCCTCAGGGGCTCAGCAAACACAATATGAATATATTTACGTGCCGTGTATGGTGAACAACTTTATCATGTTTGGGAAAACCTCCATCAGTACAGGCTGTAAACCAACGTGTGGCACTGAGCTGCTCCTTGAAGCATACTGTCGCCACACGTTGTCTTCTATCACAGCACACTGAAAACATGGTGCTGTGATAGAACAGTCAATTGTTTCCAGGGATAACTGTAGTGGAGGTGAAGATTTTCTATGTTTATGTAATATTTCTCCTCAACAATATTAAGTCACTATGTAGGTACATTTACACAAGACCTGTACTCACGTACAATTTGGAGGTACTATTTATGTATCACATACATTTTTCCATTTTATGTTGCTTTCACTCAATAATTGACTTATAAAAATAATAAGCAATTAACGACTAAATGATGTGATATTATGGACGAAGCAGCTGTGAGCACATGACGTGGTTCGAATCAGCTCCATGATTACCAGCTGCTGTTTGTGGTTCACACCAAACAGCAGAGATTTGATCCTTTTTTAAAAAAATGTATTACCAGAAATCTTCTTTGTCATGTTCTTCACTTTACTTCACGTCACTCTCGGACGTTTGTTTTACAGGACAAATGTGAATAAGCAAATGTTTTTATAAGTGAGTGAAGCTCCAGGTTTGACTCCAGTCAGCTTTAACATCAAATGTCACTAGGCTGCTCCTTTCACTTTCTTTATCCACCATCACTCTGTATGTTTAATGGCTGTGTTCAATAAATACGTGAAAGATCAGGACTGTTTGTTGATTTTACATTGTACACTCTCTGCATACTTCTCTGTGATATTGACATTGGACATTGTTTAGTGTAGTTTTTATATATTTCATTTCTGATTGCATATTTTTTTTCTGTAAATCCATCCATTTATTTTCTTTTAGACATTGTGCATCATACATTGTAAATACCTACATCATTTCATTTAGTTTTTTTCCTGTGTATTTTCAATGTAAAATTTCCATTTCTGTATTTTCATTTCCTATCTATCTTGTATCCCCTCTAAGCAGACAGTGATTAAAAAGCATTTCACTACATGACACACTATGTACGATACCGTAGGTATATATTGAAATTGTGACTTCTTTGAAGATCAAATCACATTTTATGACCTATTTACACAGAGACTCAAGAAATTGCAACTTATTTGTCAGACATTTGCAGCTGCACGTAGAGCATAAGAAATCACACTTATGGGCTCTCATTTGTACACATCTACGGCCCTGCTTCTGCTCTGGCTCCTGTTGGATCTTTCATGACGTTCAGGCTGTCGACACCCGACAAACCTGCTTCTTTTCAGACACCTCCACCACTCAATGAAGGCGCTGCTCAGACCGAGTGAACCTTGCAGACTGAGTGTACATTAGTCTGCAGTGCTCCTCTCTCCCTATATCATGCGAACGGCTGTGGCAGGTGGCGTTGCTATGGCAACACGCCCCCATTTTCCTCCACAATGCCAAATCCATCCGGAATGGAGCTCAGATAGCAAGCTCAGATCCGGAGCTGCAGGAGAATGGGAGTATTATGGTATGGATCCCATGCAGACAGAAGCGGGTGGGTTTTCAGTGACGTGTGCAGGCAGCCAGTGATTTCTGTGCAACGTACAAGATCACACACACACGCACGCACACACTTCACAAGTCTTTGCACACAGCATAATGCATGCTGCTGTGCATGAGAGATCTTACTGTACCTTAACCTGTGTGTAAAGCAGAGGATTGAACTGAAGAAAGGCTAATGTCTCTTTTCAGTTCCTGTTTCCAAGATGACTTGGCACCATCATTCAGTAAGAACTCACCTTGTTAACTGCTGAGATCTGGGATCACACGAGCAGTTAGACAGGTTGTAAACCCCTCAGGTAAGGCTGATTTGGAAGTGAAAGCAAACTGTCTGTTACTATCACATTTTACAGACTTCAGGATTCAGCTGAGGTCTACCATACATGTACTCTGGCTTATAGAGGATTGTGAGGACACAGGTGACAGTAACGCCCTGGTTGACTACAGTATAATAGAGAATAGAAATGTGCTTATATATTCATTGTATTGAAAATCTCTTTATTACTTTACATATATTGTAGGTGCAGTTTACTGGTGCTGTGATTGTAAATACAGATCAGACTTGTCTTCTGATTTGGCTCATTAACATCAAAGTCTCATTCAGACTCTTTCTGCTTTTCTGCAGCACTGTGCCTTTTTTCTCTAGTTCTACTACAGGTTTCCATTTCTCACTGATTTCATCTGTTTCCTTGTCTCCATCAGTCTCTCTCATCACTGCGACTCGACTGTTTCAGTTTCTGTCACATGTAGTAGCCACACTATAAATCATTTCATCTTTGTCATGTAAGTTCCCCGGCATCCTTGAACTGAAAGCTTCTTTAATCTTGGGCTCTGAAGAAGTCGCTGAAGAGTTGAATATTTTTGTACAATTTGTTTGTAGAAATATGCATGAAACGTATTTTGGAGAACAGAAATCAAACTCACAGACCAGTCGGGCAGCAACACAGAAATATTCAATTTAAAATGTTTCTTGGCCTTTGAACCAATCTGAGGACTTTAATCATTTCTGCTTGATTAGTAAGTTTTGCAGCTTCTTCTTTATTGTAATTGGATAATATCTAATATCTGAAGGGTTGTAAAGAACGTGTTGGAGCAAAACAAGGAGAGAGAGAGAGAGAGACGAAGAGACGGCAGAAGAGACTAAAATGATAGAACTATCATGCTAGTGCTAGCTTAAGTTACACAGTGCAGCTTTAAGTTCAGTCAAAATAGACAATATGTAGGCAAAACTACTCCCATTAATACTAAATGTCTGGGAGTATGGACGGCATCAACACTAACATTAATTATGATTAGCATTCTTTTTATTGTTATAAAATTACCAATACTATTTAATATGTATTACAAACAAAAAGAAAGTTTCCATCATGAATATTTTCATCTTATTACAAAAACAAGATTTTAACTCTTCAACACTGCATTCTGAAATTCTGTTAATTAGTTTATAAAAAAAAAGAAAAAAAGAATTAATTGAGTCAAGTAATTTACTCAACTCATCATTTCAAGACAAAAGATGCAGGTGAAGTCAGAACAAATCATGATTAGAGAATAGAAATTGGTTTAAAAATTAAAACTGGACATTTTAAGTTGAATAAACGTTGCATATTTACCTTAAGTCAATGAGAAAAGCTTAGTTGATTTCATTAAATTTCTGTATAATGTTTTAGTTCAGAATGAATTTTAAAATTAGTTTGAATAATTTGAAAATATCCTATATTATTTCACTGTAGTAACTATGGACAGTTGAGAAATAATGGAAAACCAATGAAATGGGAGTCACAAACTCTTCCTCAACTTCCTTTGTATTTAAAAAACTTTAAAGCCTACTTGGGTTTTTTTGCAAGTTGCTTTAGATAAAAGCATCTGAAAGTTTACAGTAGTTTAGCAATGAGAATAAGTCGGATTTATTCACGTTTTTCTCATCGAGCCTTGTATCACAAACGCACCCACCTGCATTCGTATTCCACCCACCAGCAGAGGGCTCAGAACTCCCCGCTGGGCCAGGCTCAGATACCCTCCTGGACAGGGCTCTGCCCAGATCTGCTCCAGTCTCAGTCAGAAAAATCACTTGTCATACATGATGTATGATATATGATGATGTTAGAATAGTGAATGCAATCGATTTTGACATGGGAAAGTGGAAATGGAGCTAGAAAATAATACTGGTCTCCCTCTTTGACCTTTCACTCAACTTTGCTTCAATGGCTACACGTATGTCTACCCAAAATGGTGGCATACACTGAGCAACAAATCAGCCAAAACAAGACTCTGACAACAAGAAACACAGAAGCACAGTTCATCCAGCCACACCTCAGCACTATTGCCCTGTCTACACTGTGTGAATGTACTTTGTACGTGATGTCAACGGGTACATTATTCAGACAGAACAACACTAGCATGTGGACATTTTGATTGGATCCATGTTGAATGAACTCAACCCTTTCAGCTCAGCTCCTCTCACTGCTGCACTCAGTCCCTCTTTCATCACCTGCCTTTCTCTTTTTCTTCCCAACCTGGAATTCCAGGGTTGTCTGAACTGAGTTCTCCCAGTTCTTCTGTGACAGGCGACCTCTGACCTTTCAGTCCAGGGTAAGTGTGGTATGCAGGTACCGATGCCTGGACTAGCATTCTCTACATGTCTGAGCTGTAAACTCTTCTCTGGGAAGAAGCCGAGCCGTGATTTACACTGATGAAGATACACAAAAAACAAGAACATGGACTAACAGACTCCACGTATTTCAAAATCATATGGATACAGTTTCATGTGCACGTGCTACATTGACTCCTCTATAGTTACCTGGGAGCTGTAGTTACTAATTATTTTTCATATTTCACATCCAAAACATGAAATAATTATTTGAATAACTATGATCTGTTGTTTCAGACACAAGATAAAATCAAACAGACCATTGTTAATGTAATGTCATGTTATTACTGACTGATGTCATTCTGCCAGTAAAATAAATATTTTTACTATGGACAAGAATAAATCTGTGTTTTTTTTTAGGTAAAATATTGAACGTGGGACTTATACTGGAATATTTTAAGTGAAGTATTACTACAGTTGCTAAAAGATGATGAGTACTTCTTCCAGCACTGACTCTATGCTGTGATGCAGAGATCAACAAACAACAGCACGACTGCTCTGTTGAGCTATTCCATTAGAGCTGTTTTTCCATTTTGTGGAACTCGATACTTTTACTCTTCTAAATTAACATGATTGTAATAACAGCTTTATTACTGCAACTTCACAGCTAAAGGTTTTGGCTCATACAAAACACATGACTGCAGTACAATAAATTGTCTCTAAATTAACTCTCTAAAGCCTTATTAGTACTTTTTCCTTTCTTGTTCTAACTGCCAATACTTTGAATGAGAGGTGAAATAAATATTCATATCGTGATTGGGGGTATTTGAATAGAATAAACTGTAAACTGAATAGACTAAAGGACCTAAACAATTACTCCATGTGATCCTTCTGAGAACCAAAAATTCCAACTGTCTGTAAATGCACTACTGTTCAAAAGTTTTGGGTGCAGAAATTCTTAATTTCCTAATGGACCTCTGTACACCTATGTAAATATATTCCATGAACATTAATATGTACACTGTCCTTCTCACATTAGACTTAGTCTTTTCTTTCAGAAACAAGGACATTTCTAAGTGAACCCAAACTTTTAAACAGTACTCTATAGCTATGGTTTATATATGCTGACCAAATCTGCTGCAAGATATAAACACAGTTCATGTCAAGGGTTTTTTTTTTTTTGTTTGTTTTTTTTTTGCAATGGCAAACACTAATATGCCAAATAAATGAGACGTTCAGGACACAGCTCCACATAGTCACGGCTGCTAAATAATTAACACAAGCAGTGGGATGTGTGTAGCCATCACAGTGATGTCTCTGTCTTTGTCATTGATGCTTAAATTTAACCAGAGTAATTTGTGGATTGCTTTGCTTTCATTTGTTCTGTTTTATTTCTTTCTTTAATACAGACTTTACACTAAACAATGATGGGCCTGTTAATCATCATTTCTAAATGTGCTCAACTAATTGACATTTTTACCAATATGGAGAAATATATGCTGCATTTCTGTCATTATTTAAATGCCATTTCCTCTTGGTAGGCCTGTAATAAATTGTGTGAGGCACATAGGCCTATTAAAAATGATTATTTCTATAAAACAATTATTCTTTCACTTACAATGAACAAATAATACAAGAGACAGTTTTATTCCACAGTGTTAACCATTTAGATCATAGTATCATTACATGTTGTCCTTGGAGAATCCAAAGAAGAAACTGATAGTGTTTGATTTCTTCACTCAGGTCAAAAACAGCAGGCCTAACATTGGAAAAGCGTGAGAATAATTTCATCAAGGCTTTTGGCGTTTTGAAATTCGTTAATAATAATTCACTCGGACATATTGACACGACAATCTCCTGCTGTGGAAGCAGTAAAGAAATGATTGTTGACCTTTTCTAGTTTTATTCACAGCGTTAATCCTGTTAAGTCCATTAGTTTGGCCTGTCTCGGGCTAAATGAAGCTCTGGTTGATCTAAACTGGTTTGGTCAGCGCCCAGCTCCTTCCCAACATGTGTGGTCCAGCAGCTTCCCGGTTTAACCCTTTCACTGGCGGCTCGCACCGCGGCACCCGGACGAAGGATGTTACTCTATTCGTTTTATTCGTTCCCGTTCGTTGAACCAGATCATTTAACGTGGCTGCACCGTTTCCTCCAGGCGACACACCGCAGAGACACGGCACAAACACGTGTGTACGTCGGGGATGGCTCACCGTGGCCACAGCCATCCACTCTCCAGGCTGCTGTAGCCTGTCGCTCCGCCGAGAAATATAGTCCCCGAGCGGAGGCTACAGAGATGGGCCATTTAAAGAGTTGGGAGCTCAAAACACGTGTTTGCTTTGAATGTGGAGCTTTATAGATTAACGTTGCATTCGCGTAACACTAGATTAACAGGATTAAGGAACTTTTTGATATTAGCACATGGACCACAATTAGGAGGAGCCAGTGTGTTTTTACAGCAGAATTATTTTAGTAAGGTGGTTTAGTAAGGAGCATTTAAACCTAATAATCTAAAACAGTTGTGTTTGACTATGCTGATGTCAACAACAAAGAAGGAACTAATGACTGAGCTGGTCATTGGAACATCACAAAATGTTTAGTTAATTGCTGTGAATCCGGCCAAACCTCAAAAATTAGTTCTCTGCACTGTTACTTCATATGGAAAAGAAGCGCATTACCACATTAGCCCACCAAACTAAGTCATATCTTTACCAGACGCCTGTTGGCTGCTAATGGACACTGAACTCAAAGGTATGTCACCAAAACTCTTCATTTCCCATTTTTCCTATGTCACATGAATGCAGCATTTAGGAGGCTCTAACGTTAGGCCCCGCCTCTTGGAATGCTATAAGGCCGAGCCCCGCCCCCTACGGGAGCGCCATTCAAATCCCCAGGTCTGGGTGCGTGTATGGTCCCACAGCCTTCAAGTGAACTGAAAGATCTGCACTGTCCTAGTCAGAAAACACACACAGAACCGTTTAACCTGTTGAAATGGATCGAATTTGAGCAACTAAATGTTCATAGTCATGAAAAGTTTTTAAAACAAAAAAAAAAAACAAACAAACAAAGTAATTCATAATTATACTGTTTCATTTTTAAACAAACTGTTAAGGACAACATGTTAAACAGTTATGTCATTGCAATAATTATAATTTATTTGAATTGTTAATATTTTATAGTCATAATGAATCAATTCCTTAAAAAGGAATAATCAGAGAGTCACCATAACCAGATAACTGAGAGGTTGAGGATTTAATTAACAGCAACTTCACTATGGGAGAATATCTCTCTTGACCTGTTCTATAACACTGCTTTATATTATCCTTGTACCTACATGAGGCAGCCACACCTGTGCAATATTTTTTTTTTTTTCAGTCTTTCACAAAAATCAAATATCAGAGTAAAGCCCAAAAATCTCTTCACATCTCATAAACCCTCAGCTGGATCTATGATCTTATAGGTTGGAAACTACTAGATCATTAATTTACACACTGATGCATCGGCATTAATCAGTTCATATAAAATCATATTTATCATATATGATCATATATAGTAATATATCAGTCACAGAGGCCGCTCTTCTTCAATATGAGTGATTTTACTTATATTGTACATTGTAATGTAGCAATGAAGTATTTTCTGTGTTGTTGTAATTTTTGGAATCCAAAATGATCTCCAAATGATTATATGTATATATATGTATATATATATAATAATCTAATACATTTTTGCTAGTACATTGTGTAACATACTTATGTGTACTGAACAGTAAAAGACTTGATTGGTGGAGGAGTTTGTGGTTTAGTAACAAATTAAAGCAGAAGAAGAAGAAGAAGAAGAAGAAGAAGAAGAAGAAGAAGAAGAAGAAAAAAAAGAAGAAGAAGAAGAAGAAGAAGAAGAAGAAGAAGAAGAAGAAGAATTAACTATGTACTATGTACTATAGTCACGTCTGATGTTGTGACTGTTCCTCACATGTATGAATACTCTTTCGTTGGCTAATTCAAGAACAACTGTTCAGATTTCCCCTGAATTATCTGTGGAGAATCTGGACAGGACACACACATTGATGCACACAGTGATATCACTTGAGAAACAAATCATTTAAATAATTATTTTAATATACAAGAAGCGTACTGAGTAAATTGACATAAAATACTGTGACACTGTATTATACAGTACTGGTACAGTATTTTCCTTATTTTTATTTTTTGTTATTTTCACTGTACAGTAAGTGTAGCACCGTATTAACTTATACTATATATTTACCTATAATATATACTTCTATATTTATTTTCTGGACACTAGATCTGGAAGAAACCCACTGTAGACCGTAGTAATGTGAATATTACAGTTAAAGTATGAGGGTTTAAATCATAAACTGCAAACTTTTGTGTGCATACCTTGGCCAGTTTCTATACTTTATTTATGAACACTTAAGTGACTGGGGAAGAGGGCCTCACGAAGCTCCCCCCTGCCTTGGTAAGAAGGCCTGTTGTGGCCCCAGGTCCCGGGGCTCCGTACATACTCACCATTCCCTCTCACTTCTCACCTTTCCCTCTCTTTTGCTTCCTGCCTTGCATAAAACTCTCCCAAGTGCAAAGCAACCACACCCCCACCCTGACATCTGGCATCTCTGTGGCTGCTGACCCCTTGAGGTCACAGGTCAGATGGTGTAGGAGGGACAGGGGAGTGGGAGGAGTGCTAGTAGTTTCCTTTTCAGTGCCAGTGTAAGGCTTAAAGAGGGAAGAAGGGTAAAAAAAACTGGTGAAAAGCCTCTGTGTGCAGCTGATACTGATGTTAACATTCATTGACAAGAGGCGACGTTGGTAATAATATATCCTATATAATGTTGTTGCTTTTGTTTTTCACCACTCTACCAACTTTGAGCATATTTACAAGGGAAGCATACACTTACTAAAACAATTTCTAATTATTACTATGATGATGTTACTCCTCCCGCTACTACTACTACTACTACTACTGCTGCTGCTGCTGCTGATGAGGATGTCCTTCCTAAATCTTTACATGTTCTTGGTGGTGCTGAACAGACCTGAGCTACAATATTAACACAAAGGAGACTCAAGGAGGCTGAACCTCCTAGAACGTGTTGGTTGCTCTGTTTTGTGCACATGACATTGAATAGATGTAAAGAAGGAGCCAGGAGGGTTGTTGCAGTGGAAGGGGACATGATAAGGGAAGAACCTGCAGCCAGTCGAGTTTGCTTCATCTGGGGACAGACAGGAGCCCTGCGTTCTGAGAGCAGAGAGCATGGGACAAAGGATAAGGTTTAAGGAGTTTGGAAATGAAGAAGAATTTATATTATGATGTCATTAGGAGCGCCTTAAAGTCCTGTCTGACATGTTTAACATGAAGGCCATTTGAGAGAATCTTGATTTTGGCAGAAAGCAGTAGAAGGAAGTCGTGTACCACTTTGCTTAAGTGAGTGCTTTTCGACACGAGGGAAAATTTATAGCTGTGGTCGCTGGCTTCCCAGCTCCGTATGACATGTCATGCAGAGGAGCGTGTGGAAACAAATCGTAAACATTGTTGGTGTGCCTGGTGCCACTAAGAATAGCCAGACTTTCTTACCCCAACACTAAGGATGATTTAAATTAACAATCAATTATGTGACATTAGCACAAAATGAGTATTAGATCCTAGATCATAGATAGAGCTATTCTCAACAGAGGCTGAGAAATCAACAGAATAAATAGGAACAATTACAACAAGGAACAGACAATGTTAATGATCCCATTTAATAACATGATGTGCACTACACATGCAGCATCACAGGAAATGGAAGCTACAGTATACATTTACTACATTTACCTGCTATTGTACTACTGCTACAGCTCCTGCTCATGTATTATTGTAATTCTAATGAATAATTCTATAACGTTCCCTGAACCTTTATGCAAAACAGCTACAGTAAATGTAAAACTGAAACCCTGCAACAAAGTCCTGAATTACTGTGTGAAAAAAGCTGATCCTAATGATAGAAGCAGTCAAAGTAGTTGTCTTCTAACTTCCTCTCCTGGAGTAAGAAGTCTCAGAGCTTCAGTGTCTTGCTCAACACACTTCAGGAACAGGGCGTTGTGTGTGGCTGATCTGGGCCATCCTGTTGCACCCAGTCACGGGTGTCATGTCTAGTTGTGACATTCTGAAGCAAATTCCCTCCGAATCAATTTGCTCATTCTAGTCATCCTACACCTATAACTTTCACTTCAAGTGTCTGCAGAGCACCATCAGTTCCCGTGTTAATGTTACTAAATGGAGACACGGTCTTGGTTGTTTTCCTGTGACAGCCAGAGGTGTGTCTGCTGCTGCTGGTGACTGATCACATGATCAGCGCCAGGGGCCAGCCTAGGACTAACACATGCTGCCGGGCTGAATTCTTTCAAATGTGATTGGCTCAGAGAAACAATGTGAAACACTGGTAAATGACAGTCAGCATTGCTATGTCTTTAGTTTGTATTTTTTCTGCTTTTGACTCTATTAAACAATCAGCTGCTCAGCAGAACAGAGGAAACTATTGTAAGAACAGGTTCTTGAATTTTTTTTTCAAACATCTAGTAATTTCCTTTTGCATTTGATCAACTACGGCATAACAGAGCAAGGATGGAAACATAAAAATACCACAAATCAGTTTCAGGTACATGTCAAAGGTCGTGTGAAATCATTGTTGATGAACCATCAAGCAGGAAGGTTTTGTACTTGGAGGATTTTTATGATCATGAATATTTTAATAAGAACATTTGACGCCTAGTATGGAGTTAGCAGGAAAAGAAATAATGCATTTCCCAACATGTTTTACATCTTCATTTCAATGTATTGTCTTCTCAAAGACACATTTTTTTCCATTAGATTTGGTACATTTCTGGGTGAGTCCACATGCTCCAGTCCTTTTTTTCTTTTTCACTTAAACGAGTATGGGTTCCTTTCACATCACATCTGAGACCTCCAAGGTGTTACTGTGGTCTTTTTCCTATTCATTTCTCACTCCACAACATTGTTTGCAAAACGAAAACTTATCAGATGTCTTTGTTACTGCTACAAACAAGTGTGGGTTTTTACGTATTTGTGTGTAAGGACCCATCACCTTTGATTATATAGTTGTGAATTGTTTTTTGTTAAATACTCCTTGTGCTGCTAGCTTTCCAGAACATAATTTTGATTGTTTCAAGCAAGTCCACCATAGTCCACAAGTTGCCAGACCTTATCTCAGCGGCTAGGCTTGCAGCAGCAGCAGTCATATGGAGGGGTCACCACTGAGGTGAAGCAAAGGTGTACTGCCACACTGTTCAAATATTCCAGATCCTCTGTTGGAAACTCTCCAAGTCACTTCAGTGACAACAGTTTTTTATTCTGAAATTAAAGTTCTGAGTGTCAAGATTACACTTTGCACGGGCCATTAAATATCTCAAATGGTTTGTTCTAAATTGCATAAAAGATGCAGTGAACTCTGGCTCTTGAACACAAAGCATGTCATTGTGCAGTTGTGTAAACAGTGAGCAGTTACAATGCTACTACCTATGTTAACTTCTGCTCTGTGCAATCTGTTGCACAATTTTCTGTAAAAATTTAACCTACTGCAGCCTGCACTGACAAACAAGTTTGGACCCTGGCCATGCAAGACCTGTGCTCACAGCAAAATGTAGCTCATTTCTCTGTGTTTAGAACCACAAACACATATTATCACTAAATTTGGAAATCTTTAAGCCTTCGGTTACCTTATACTGTACATCAGAATGGATGTAAAGCTGTAGTTAAAATAATATTTGTGGATCATCAAGAATAAGTATTAAGATAATGTGTGCTTTAAATTGGTAGAAATGTTTAATAATATAAAGACAATAAATTAAAGGGAAATAATACAACAAACAGACAGAAGACTGTGATGACCCAGCTGGTCATCATCACAGCTTTTTTCCTGTAAATTGTTTTTTTTTAAGTATGTGGCAACACACCATTAATGTGAGGATTATACACCTCTTAACAACCACTATATGGACTAGTGCAAAACAACACCCGATAAAGATGTCCTTTCCCTGCAGGTTAGCATAAAATAAATTCTTTAAACTGCAGAAATGATCGCACACAAGTCAACTTGCAAAGAAAAAAGCATGTGGACCTCTTCTAAAAGGCATTCACAGTACTTTTTTTGACAATGTATTTGTTTTATTTTCTAAGCTGTGATTAAACCAATACAGTGTTTTTTTCCACTTATTTAAATTATTAATATATAGTATTAATAATGTTCCCAATTAAAATTTAGTGGTATTGTGCATGCTGCCCCTTTTCAATATACTTTTTTTTTTTTTACCTTACTACTGTCTGCCATATTGATTTTACAAAGGCTGAACAACACTTCAGTGAAGCAACTATTCATTAAGTGATACCTAAAACACCTAAAACACCAAGTTTAAAGGTTGCACTTTCATCCAATGAATATGTTCAACATACTGTATCTGTTCATCAAAATTCAGTCTGACATTTATTAGTTTTGGAAACTTTGGGATCCGTGTAGGATTCAGACCCTCAGTTTGCTGACTGTAGTCCACATCAAAATGAAGGCACTTTCAGACACAAAGATGAAATGTTGAAACATTTTCTACCAACAACAAATTAAATATTTCCATATTTGTATTATGCATATATAGAACGTGCAGCGTTGAACTGATAACGAAGAATGCATTATTGCATTGTTTCACTGTGCACTAACCACAGTGAGCTGCCTACCACTGCCCAGGTCCTCGGATCTTTAAAGTAACCAGCACGTCAACCTGATCACTCAGCCGTCACGGCTAAATATGGGCATAACGCTTCCTGCCGGCGCGCGGGCGCAGCTATACAGCATAAGCAGAGGCGAACGTGAGCGCGCATTCCTTACATAGCATCTACAGCACGTCATGGCGGCCAGGTTTCTTCACAAAACTCTAGGCCATAGCAAAGATAGTAAAGAAGAGGACTGTAGAAGGGTTTGCTTCTGCGAGGTCGTGTGTTTGAAAAGTTTTTTTTTACAGCCTATGAAATGGGTTAAGCTAAAAAATGTAGGCAACTGAACTTCACCTAGCTGGGGTTGGGTGGAGTGGAGTGGAGGCCTTTCTCCTCAGCTCATGTCCCGCAGGCTGTGTTAGCACATGCGTTAAAAGCCATTGTTTTACGTGCTTCTCGATGTGCATCAAATAGCCAAGCCCCCGCCCGAGGCTGTGGGCTCCAGTTCCAACAGGCTATATTTTTAGAAGTGGGTAAAGACAGAATAGTGTTATGGGTCTATTTATAAATGGACAAGTGTGTATTTTTCCAACGTGGGAATTTCGCACTCTTTGTAACGACACCAGCCGCGCAGCATGACACCGTCCACCGTCCGTCCCCGCGCTGCAGCGGAGAGGAAGAGGAGGGTAGCTGGTGTGGAGGTGGGTCTTTTCCGCTGGACAATGCAATGATTTCAGCTCCATTGGTCAGGAATGCCAGATTTCACAGGCCGCTGCCCTCCTCCGAGCGTCGACCACAGCACCTAAGTGAGCCCCATCGCCTTTAACCTTTTCCCACCCCGGGCCGTCCTCTGCTGCTGACCACCTTCTCTCCAGTGGAACTCTCTCTGTTGTGGCTACAACATCCAGCAGAAGTGGATCTGGAATAAGTGGCGTGCTCACACATGGAGGCTAGTGGCTGAGCCCTTGTAGTAGAGGTCGGGCTACTGTTACTTCCTGAACTTAAAGAAATGTTTTTCGTCCATGAAAGTAGCTTAAGTTATAAGTTGTGCGGCCTGCTCAAGTTCAGAGCAACAAACGTGTCTTTCACCTAAAATGGAGCAGCGGGAGATTGTATCCACACGTAGTGCTTTTATCTCAGGGTGGTCTCCAGTGTGGAGTTGCCATTTTCTGTCCCACTCAGAGGACTCCTGCAGTTGATCAAGTTGCTGACTGTTGATTTTTTCGTTCCTTTGAAGCACAATAACACAATGTAGTACCTCAAAGGCGGGTAATGAGAAATTTGTGAATGGAAGAGAGAATTTGTGTTCATTGTTAAAATTAAACTATACAGTGACGTCCCCCTGGTATGTGACCAATCCAGACTGTGATGAGATGAAATTTCAACCAATGAGCGCAGACACAAGTGCCGAAACGGACCAATGGTAGACTGGCATGCAAATAAGGAATTTGTCTCGGCAAGAGCTGAATGTCAACTAGTCAAAGATGGAGTCCGGAGCTTCGAGGCCGTGAGGTTGCTAATGGACGAAATGCCGTTTTTCTAACTGAGGAGCCTTTACACCCCGCTAAGCGTTACCGGAGGCTAAAGGGACGTATGCGTGGGAGATAGATGGAAATGGACAAGATGTTTCCCCGCAAAAGTGGGGGAACTTGGCTTCGGTGTGCTTCTTCTCTGTGTTGAACTGTGGGGACCGGCCTGCCTCCGCCAGGTACCGTTCACCAGAGCCTCTGCCTCTGCGCGATAGGAGCGCTGCTGCTGGTGCTGCTGCTGCGGGGCGGAGATGGCGTGGAGCTCGCAGATGGACGTGAGTGTCGTTGGGTCTGATTGGCCGCGGAGATGTTCCGCGAGCAGCCGTAGCTTAAAACTGTTAAAGCAGCTATTGTGTGTGTGTGTGTGTGTGCAAGCGTGCGTGCGTGCGTGCGTGTGTGTGTGTGTGTGTGAGAGAGAGGGAGATTGGGAGGCAGTGGGAGCGTGATAACGTGGGTGATTGACAGGTGGGCGCCCATGCAAATGATCATTACTGTCTGCAGATATCAAAACTAAGTAGGTGACATCATATGAGGTAATCCGCATATTTCAAAGTGGGGTCCAGAGACACCTCCACAGTTCGACGGGGCTACCAGAGGGCCCCAGCCAAACGACAAACAGAGCCATTAACTACTCTACAATATAATAACCTAGTCAATATGCCAATTAGGCTAGTTAATGTTTTCTCTTTCAGGAAGGCTACTTCTTCTCCGTGCACAACACAATTTTACAATCAATAAGTGCAAAAAAAAAAAAAAAAAAAAAAACATGTAAAACTTTGCATTAGGTTATTGAGCATTTCTTTGCACTTAAAGGTTAGACAAGAAACATGTAGGGTAATGAAATCACTGTAACCTAAACTATAAAATGTGCTTTAAATAAATGCTTCAAAATGAACATTTTACAAGGTTTCCCAAAGAGTAGGACAGCAATATGCCCCCTCCTCCACAGAAGCCCACATGTCCTTATGTTTGCTGGAGCTGGCGGTTGAAGTTTGTCGTTGCAGTGTGGCTGCAGCCTCTTATTTTACACTGACACCAATAACTTCACGTATAGGAGGGTTTTCAGTGCTCAATCAAATCTTCTTTAACTAAGCTGAGTGGAAAGGAAAAAGTTGGCTTGTCTAGCTGGGTGGTGCTGCTGGTTTAATTGGGATGGAGTTTAAAACGCGTCGGCGGGTTGTTTCTTTATTTCTTTCTTTATGTATTTGTCTTTTTTTTTACCTGGGTCTCTCTGGATCGCAGCTCTCTGCTCTCTGATGGTAAACTTTTCTCAGCGTTGGAAATAACAAAGCCCCCCCCCCCCCCCCCCCCCCCTCCCTCATAAACCGCCACCACCACCTCTTAAACGAGGAGGGTTTCAAATTGCCACTTTGGCTAAATGGACAGGAATAGTAGGTATTAAATGAAGGTTTCTGGTGTATCGCGGAATGTGCTCTTTGCCCTATATATGTTTTCTCCACCCTCGTTTCCTCCTGGTGAAGCGGCCTCCGCCCCCTCCCCACACCACGAACACGGAGCCCACTGCTGACCGGAACAAATGAAAGAGGCGACAGAGCTACACAGGACTCACCTCAAGACACTGGCCTTCACAAGCCACCATCAACATGCATTAGCCACATTGGGAGAAATCAACTTGTTTAAGTTCCCACATATTCACAGTTCCTTCCTAAACTCCTGTTTACGCATTTTACGCCATATAAGACACAGTGCATTGTGAACCTGATAAGCCTCCTCGGTTGTTTCACGGCTGCTGCTTTGCTTCCGACATGTTAATAGCTGTCTGGCGGTAGCTCCCATACAGGCCTATAGGCCCCGTACTGTCTGCATAGTTCAGAGGACTGGAGCTGACGGCTCTCACGCTGGGCTCTGAATAGAAACTCAACGGATTTGAGGAAGAGCCGTGTTGTCCAAGGCCCTTTTTCTGTTGTACTACTGTGAAATCAGATGAGCAGTGCAATATTAAAAGGGCATTGGCTGACAACTCCCCCCAAACACACACACACACACACACACACACACATATACACACACTCCCCTCCCCCCACGTCTCTACTTACAAATCTCCTTTAAACATCACAAAGATATGGAAAGGCCTCTCTGTTAGCCTCACATGGGTTGGACGGTTAGCTAGCAACAGTGTGTCAAGCTACGGTTGTGTCGCAGCGTTATTTTATTCCAGCACCTCAATTTGTCGTTGTAGCATGAATGTAGTGCGGTGAATGTGTGAAGTGTAGCTGCCGTAAAGTGTGTAGCTGTAGGTGTGTGTGTGTGTGTGTGTGTGTGTCCCAGTGTGCAGAGGTCAGCTGCTTTGACGATGTTGCACTACTGTACCATCCGCTAAAGTAGTGCAATAGTATTGTCATAGCATTCGGCCTTCGCCCTATACTCCAGCTGCAGCGCAGCAGCGGTACAGCGGAGAGGACAGATGCTGCTAAATGGTGGAAAAACAGCACTGCAGAGCGGAGAAACCACGGAGGAGCCTCCGTAGGTGATCGTTGGAAGGCAGCCCACCCTCCGATTCACACAGACGCACGTTTCCAGCACCAGTCGTATGACACTGGCCATACATGTAGAGAAGAGCGCGGCCATTTTTTTTTTACCGCAACCAACATAGCAAACATGGATCAAATTGTAATAGTCAGTTAGCATCAAAACGTATATTATGAATAGCATACATTTCTATGGAGTCAGTCTATATCGAGTCAATAACTGACACACTAACAATTTACAGAGATAATTAACAGATGAAGCCATCTTTATAAAAATACTTCCTAATCTGTGGATCATTTTTGCTCTATATTAAAATTGCAATCGTATTAAGTACATTAACAACTTATTATAATATTGTTTCCCATTTACAGCTCATACTGAGAGGCTGTTCTCATAACACTGTTCAACGTCTTAATTTCAAAAATTCAAATATAAAAAAACCTCTTCTATATACATTTAATGCTTAATACTCAATACATTTGTCCTTTGTTTTGGATCCTCCCCCATGTCCGCTGTTTGAGGAGCAGAGGGTTCCTTATGACAGGAAGAGTCTGTGGCTTTTCTGTTCCTCCATGCTCCATTAATAGGCTGCATTTTACCCTGGGATATATAGGCCTCCTGCACCACGCCTTCTTTCTAAAGAAAAGGGGAAAAAAGAACATTTTGTTCACAGAACTTCAGAGGCTTTCTCGGTTTGCATTGCACACCACGTGTCAGATTAAGTAACGTGCATTGAGGTCAACTTTCCCAACTTTTTTCACACATTTTGTTAGACAGTGTAATGTGTTGCTACATGCTGGCCCACTGTGTGAAATCCTATATAGTAAATACTGGATCAAATTTACCTTAAATTCCCCTGCTGGATTTTACCTTGATCCAATTGCACCAATCTAGAACCACAACTTTGATATCCATATTTTTAATTTACATATACAAGCTACATACTGTAAATGTATGTAGTGAAATTGCTGAATGGAAGCCAAATAGGCAGATTTTAAATACATGTAAATAGTTTGTATTTTAGTAGTGTAAAATGTGTAAAAGGAGAGTTGTGCTAAAATTATTTTTAAATGGAACTAATAATTTTTTTAGATCATAAAAACAGGCCTTTTAAAATATAAATTAGCATTTGAAAAACATCAGTTTCAATGTTTGGAAAATGTAAAATAAAAACATGTATTTTAAAGGTCCATTTGTGGAATACTTTGCCACCGCAACAGTGTGAAACCCCTCTGGTTCATTGCTATAAACATTTAAATTAGGAACATATGTTATTTTCCCAGATAAAAAGAGAGCAACAGTACAGTATATCACTTCCCAGTGAAGGAACATGTGAACCTACAGGTTTAACGCTGCAGTCGTTCTGTTGTGGCTGTGCAGTGTGTGTTGTGTATGCGTGTGTGGAGCATAGGGCTCGTTTTTTTCTCCCTCTCTCCCTCCCTCCCTCTCTCTCCCTCTCTTCTCTTTCAGTCAGTCAGCTTTTGAAAGCATAATTTGAGTGTGCAGGCTTGAAGAAGTCACGGTGTGGGTGGGAAAAATGGGGTAAGTTTCCTATTTGGGGCAGGTCGTAGGGTGGGGGTGGGGGGGGGGGGAGATGGGGCTTCTTGTGAGGAATGCGGAGGGCAGGGCCGCTCTGAGGGGCTGTGTGTGTGCGTGTGTGTGTTTGAGAGAGAGAGAGAGAGCATTGGAGCCTGTAGCGTCATATTTAGCCACTGTTTTGCAAGTGACTGTGGAATTTGCTGTTTGTCGTGTGTCTTTAGTGTTGCAGTAAGAGATGGAGTGGAACCACAAGCAAGTGATGCTAATGTATTTAGCTGTGCATGTGCACCTCTAATCTCCTAATGTGAATATAATGCTGTCTGTCAAATAATGATTTACAATGATTTAGTTCTAATGGTAGTGGAGGCTCACCAGTTTGATTTGAAGGATTAGGTTTGACCATATTAATAAAACGTTTAATAATGTAGATGAATCCATAAATCATATCAAACTGTATTAAGCATCTAAATGAGACTAGCGAGTTGAAGTTCACTATGAATGTTCATTTAGCATTCCTAGTGCAGATATTAATTCCATTCTGGGACGGCAGGAAATGTTATTTAAACCACTGCTCCGCATGTTAACAACCAACGGCTCCATCAGGTGACGATGGCCCGTTATCAGATGACGCTAATAAAGATATGTAGTTGATGTGAGGGCTTTGGAGAGGCAGCATGTGGAAGCATGTCTTTGTGCTGGCAGGCAAATACCAGAGCTGATGAAGTGAAGCTGATGATGGGGACGGTGTGCAGAGGAAGGAGTAGGACTGCAGTTACAGCAGCTGCCATTAACATGCAATCAGCTGTAGCAGCCCCCTTCTCCCTGAGCAATGTGTAGATCCAGGTGAGCCACAACAATAAAACAGTGATCCTAAATACAACTTTGAATATCTTCCACAGTCACAGCCTG
The DNA here is from genome assembly GCF_900324465.2 of Anabas testudineus. Lineage (NCBI taxonomy): Eukaryota > Metazoa > Chordata > Actinopteri > Anabantiformes > Anabantidae > Anabas > Anabas testudineus. The sequence continues at coordinate 2,025,234 of NC_046618.1, read as the reverse complement.
TGTCCTGGTTTACAGATGGCCCTAATAAATAGCTGGATACAAGCTCCTATGTTTATGTTGCTGTCTCTTACATACATAATGCATCTTAGTCCACCTATGAAAGATATTTCAAGTGATTATTGCACTTACCATTATGAACAAATGAAGCACACAGACTGTGATTGGTTTTATTTTCCTAAGGAAAACAGCAATGTGGTCAAATGTGTGTTTAAAAAGGAATTCTTAGTGGAAAAGAACTGCATCAGAGCTGGAATAATTAGCTGATTATTTAATTAGCTGATCTAGTATTTTCATAATCAGCTAATAATGGACCCATTATTCAAGCAAAAATGTCAAATATTCAGTAGGTCTAGCTTTTCTAATAGGAATATTTAGTGGTTAAAATCAATCTGTAAACTCTTTGTATATGAGGGACCTGATAATCCCAAATGTAAGCAGGGTAAAACATCTTCTGCATGTGATCCTCAGGCTTCTATAGCGCCAACAGCTGTAGAACATTGTAAAGTTCTTTCACAGTGCTCATAATTGGGGCCACGTAATTTGAAATACACCAACAATAATGTAGTTACATGTTTTTTTTCTATCAAGAATCAGTTATTGTGACTTATGATATTAGGTTGTTTGTGTGGCAGTGTTTCTAATTAGATACAAATATAAAGTCAATGGAAAATACAGTGGGGCTTTCAATTTCTCCAGAAAACATGAAGTGAATGATTGACGTATTCAACTGGGCTTTGATCAGGGCCACTAATGGTGGTTAACTGAACACTAAAAATCTGTGTGAAGAATGCTTCCTTTATGTTTCAGTCCTTTCCCTGTGTTTGTAACTTGTATACCTTCTCCCTCTCCTGTGTCGTCTGCGTCACCTTGCAGACAAGACCCTATCAATATTGCCTCTGCTTTCACTAGTGTTAACAGAGTAGTGCAATATTGCTTATAGGGTCTTGACTCTGAGGGATGTTCTTCCTCTGGTTTGTTGTGCAGCTGATGTCACACAGGCATCACTGTGCCCAGTTAGCGCTCCCGCTCAGTCCAGAAGTTAGTTTAGGGGTAATACACTGGCAGTTGGTGTCAAACGGAGCCTGTCTCTGATTGTATGTAAAACAATATAAAAATGAATTACTGCATTTTCAGTTAATGTTACTGTTGTTCAAATAAATCCAAAATTGCTGTGTGAACCTGCATTTACAATTAGGAAACACTGCTACTGCTAGACTTCCTTAAATATAATAAAAGATATTTGTAAAATTATAGTTGATGTAACTAAAAAAAAAAAAACGTCTTTCTGTGGGTCAAGGTTGGAAGTGATGTTACATGTTTGGTGAAGGCACTTGAGCTGGTTGTGTCCAGTGTGTAATTTTTCCAACAGCACAATGAAATTCCACTTACCTCTGACGTGTTGGCAGGAACGCACAAATGTCACACACACATATTTAAGACCTGGACAATTAAAACTAAATGTGCAGTGTCACTAGTTAGAGGAAAAAATGTGCTTTCTTTTTTTGTCCTTTCCATGAACTTACCCTTTAATACTAGGACAATTAAAAATGAATTAATGTTATGAATTGAATTATACAACTTTATCTTTTTCAAATGCTTGGAACTGCTCATTGTTTGATTTGAAACAGCCTAAAAAGAACCAGTGAATGTGTCTGTAGCCTGTTACATGTTGCCATTCTCCTCATTTCTTTCCTGACACTGACTGGAACAGAAATAGTCTTGAAGACAAACAGGACTCTTTGCTCTCAGGGAATCCCGCTGTTCACGTCGCACACCATCACCCGGGACGACAGCGGCTATACGGGATGCTCTCTGCTCGACACTCTTTCCCTGTTGCACTACTGTGGGAGCTGAAGCAAGCAGTGCAATAATGAAAGGGCATCGGTCAGCTGGGCCTCACCTCCTGCTCCACACCCTTCAACTTCCACCACCACAATCAGTCATTGGCTCACACACTTTACTGCCTCTTAGTCTTTACCTTGTCATCAAAGTGATTACTTCAATAAAGGTAATACTAAACAGACACGTGGTGTTTGTCTTTTATTCCATGCATGGCTGTGATGATGATGATGGGACTCTCATGAATAAACTGGGTTCATACTGCAATAAAACTTTCTGATAAAAATATAGTGAAGCTCTTTTGATCCCTGTGGAGGAAACAGTTTGACAGTGACGAGTGGAAATGAGCAGAGCAAAAGGGTTAAATGCAAAGTGACGGTCTATATAAAGATGTGTATATATATATATATATATATATATATATATATAGAACATGAAATGTGAAATAATAAAAAATGCTGCAAGACAGTTAGTCTTCCCGTTTTTATAGTTCTTATTCCTGGTGTATAAACTAATTCCACTGAAAACTGATGACAGTTTCTTCTCTGCATGATGCAGAGCAACGTGGACCCATTCTGTACATTTATCCAATAATATGATCTAACAGCAGCTAACATTAACCTTCAGTGGAATTTAACAATGCCTGAAATGACATAAGAAGAATCCGCTACAAAATACAAGCAGTGTGTGAATTAGACCTTTAAAACAAAAATAACAACGTGTTCTTTTTATATTTAGCTACAACACAAAATCTTTCCTTTTCACACATAGTTTCTATTTTAAATGTTTGAATTGTAAGCAGTTTTAAATTTGACAGTGTTGTCTAGTCTATTTGTTGGAAAAACATTTAAAGGTGAAAATTGGGGCAAATACAAATTCTCTTAATTAATAATGAAAAAACAAGGACAAAGATGTGTGTTAGCACAGGTGGAGCTGATTTTAACCACTTCATCCATAATATATATATATATATATGATTATTAGCTGTTAAATAAATGTTGTACAACATAAAATGGAACCACTAGTACCAGTCATAGAGCAGACACACGCACACATGCGGATGGTGACAAATACCCACTTACTGTCTCACATCTTCTGAGCAAACCAAACTGTTGTAGTGCATGGGCAGGTACATTTCCTGCTAAGATCATCAGCTTTGCTACAGGTGGACCAGTAGCCGTGCATTAGCAGTGGGCTTCTAATAAGATGACTACAAAGAAAATGTTAGTTGTAGAGTTACAGACTCTTCCACGTGGGAAATATTAGAGCGAGCATCACGTGTACGAGGCACATATCCAGCCTCAATCATTTGAAGGTAGCAGAGTGGAGGAGTACCGAACAGCTTCACTGTGATATTTGATTGAAATGAACACTGTATTAATGCTCTAGTAAACTGTCATTCAGCAGTCACATGAAACACCATTTTATTTCTGTTTATATAGATAAAGGATCCTTTTATTGTAAAGAGCATTAGACTGCACCACACTGACCTTACTATATAGTTTAAAAGAGGCTTTTAAATGTCGGATTTCATTCTGATCTTGAATGTAAACGAATCCAGCACATAAACACGTCCTAAATGTGTAACCTGTAGCAGCTTCAAACAGCTGTGTGCCAGGCTGTGTTCAGTTCCATTTTCTCTTTCTCGTGCTTGTCTGTTTTAGGAGTTCAGTCTTTTTTTTTTATTCCCCGGCTGCAGCGTCTGTGAAGCTTCGCAGCAGCATTTTAACAGCCTCTTCTGAGTCACTTGCAGCTTTTTTACTCTCCAGTGAAGCAGCGAGACGGCGTCTGCAGGAGACACCAGAAAACAGGCAAGGTAGAGCACAAACACACAGCTCACTTCCTCCTCGAGAGGTGGGTGGTCACATTTACATTTCCGCTGCTCTTGCCTGCTGGGACTCGGGAGAGGGAGGAGAGCCTGGGAACCTCCCTCTACACCCCCATTCATCCATCCATCCATCCATCCCCCACCGGACTCCACCTCCCACCCCTGCTGCTGCTGCTGCTACTAAAGCTTCATCAAAGGTCAGCAGCAGTGCACCTTTCTCTGACAGCAATCAGTTCCTCTACACACCAAATCTTCCTCACTTTAAATAGATTTTATAATTTGACTTATGAAAATCAAACTTAACTATTTTAGACCTTTACATCATTAAAACACTTGTATGAAACATGTAAGGGATGAATTCAATAAAGGACAAATAAAAAATTCTTCCTTGTACCAGCTCTCCACATCATTGTCGTCTGTCATAATGACATATGCTTGTTGATAATTAGTAGGCTAATTGCACATGAATACATTATTATTTGAAGCATTAAAAAAAAATCAAATGAGCTGGTTGTTGAAACTGTTAATAAAGATTTAAAAAGTAATGACTATCATTTAGATTTTTCAAAAGCAGCTATGGTTGTGATGGTTAAGCCTAGAGGTTTGTAAAGGTAGGCAGCCTGCAGCAGTGTGACAGTCTGACTGTAGACAGTCTGACTGTAGACAGTCTGTAGACAGGCTCACTGTAGACAGTCTGTAGACAGTCTGACTGTAGACAGTCTGTAGACAGTCTGTAGACAGGCTGACTGTAGACAGTCTGTAGACAGTCTGTAGACAGGCTGACTGTAGACAGTCTGACTGTAGACAGTCTGACTGTAGACAGTCTGTAGACAGGCTGACTGTAGACAGTCTGACTGTAGACAGTCTGACTGTAGACAGTCTGTAGACAGTCTGACTGTAGACAGTCTGTAGACAGTCTGTAGACAGGCTGACTGTAGACAGTCTGTAGACAGTCTGTAGACAGGCTGACTGTAGACAGTCTGACTGTAGACAGTCTGACTGTAGACAGTCTGTAGACAGTCTGACTGTAGACAGTCTGACTGTAGACAGTCTGTAGACAGGCTGACTGTAGACAGTCTGACTGTAGACAGTCTGTAGACAGGCTGACTGTAGACAGTCTGTAGACAGGCTGACTGTAGACAGTCTGACTGTAGACAGTCTGACTGTAGACAGTCTGACTGTAGACAGTCTGTAGACAGGCTGACTGTAGACAGTCTGACTGTAGACAGCTGACTGTAGACTGGCTGACTGTAGACAGTCAGACTGTCTACAGTCTGACTGTAGACAGTCAGACTGTAGACAGTCTGACTGTAGACAGTCTGTAGGCTGACTGTAGACAGTCTGACTGTAGACAGTCTGACTGTCTACAGGCTGACTGTAGACATTCTGACTGTAGACAGTCTGACTGTAGACAGTCTGTAGACAGTCTGACTGTAGACAGGCTGACTGTAGACTGGCTGACTGTAGACAGTCAGACTGTCTACAGTCTGACTGTAGACAGTCTGTAGGCTGACTGTAGACAGTCTGACTGTAGACAGTCTGACTGTAGACAGTCTGTAGACAGTCTGACTGTAGACAGGCTGACTGTAGACAGTCTGACTGTAGACAGTCTGTAGGCTGACTGTAGACAGTCTGACTGTAGACAGTCTGTAGACAGTCTGACTGTAGACAGGCTGACTGTAGCAGCCCTCACACCTGCTTTAAGTCCACTTCATACCCAGACTGGAGCCGCGGCACTCAGCTCTTCACAGTGAAGCCGCTTCTTCCTCTTCCTCCTCCTCTTCTTTGACCATTTAAAAATCCACTGATTTCATTCAATCACCTGTGAGAAGCAGCCGGAGAGGATGAAGAGCATGCAGGAGGCTGAAGAAGAACATGATGATGATGATGATAGTAGTAAACGACCTCCCTGCGACGCTGCTTCTGTCTTTGACGGCGCATTGTCGCCACCTGCTGGACAGATGAGTGAGCAGCAGCAGCTTTTGTTGCTTTATTTCTTCTTAAATAAGTCACTAAATTCATCTTCCTGTTTACTTCTACTCCGAGAAGTCAACCTGTTCAAACACATAGGTACACCTGTACATTCTAATGCAAACCAATGCAGCAGCTCTGCTATGAATTCTACTTTATGTTCTATTATTGACGTCATGGTGTGTGGTCGAGTCTTACTGGAGTCTATTACATTGGGAGGTGTTTCTAATGATTTGGGCCCTTCAATTAGCATGACTAAAACACTACAAACATCATGATGGCTCTATATAGAATAATATATAGTAACAAAAAGTAACTGACACTCCACAAGTAAATGTAATGAAGTAAAAGCACAATAGTTTCCTCTGACTTGTAAATTAGCAAAAGTAAAAGTAACATAATAATAGTACTGTGTTTTGTTCAAGGTAGTGATTCTGGTGAAGAAAATGATAATAATATGAATGTATATGTCATATTTTAGATAATGAGGGATGTTATTCTTCTGAAAATTTAAACATGAAAAGATGAAAAGTAGACAAAAGATCAACATTTCTGCTTTTATTTCCAGGTGTTTACGTCTGGATCCAATACACAACTTCTACCTTTTGTTTGAACCCATTTTTTCATGTGAGCCAAAGTATTGGACCACGTGACTGACAGGTGTGTTTTAGAGTTAAGAGGTGAAACCAACATGACTGATGAGACAAAGATGAACCTTTACCAAAGTGATGGGAAGAGGCTAATGTTTGGAGAAAGATAGAACCTGCTCATGATCCCAAACATACAAGTTCATCTGTGAGTGGAGGTAATGTCATGGCCTGGGCTGCAAAGCTTCTTCTAGGACAGGCTCGTTAATCTTTACTGATGATGTGACACATGATGACAGCAGCTAAATGAACTCAGAAGTCTACAGAAATGTTTATCTGCCAATTTAAAGAAAGATTCAAACTAACCGTTCCGTCATCATGCTGCAAAGATAATGACTAAAAACACACAGCAAAGCAACAAAGAAGTTCATTAGTAAGAAGTAGAAGGATTTAGACAAGTCAAACTTAAACTCCAAAAACCATTTGACCTGCTAAAGAGGAGACTGAAGGGAGTAACCACCCAAAACAAACTGAAAGACGCTGCAGTAAAAGACTGGAAAAGTATCACAGAAGAAGAATGCTAATGTTTGGTGATGTCAGTGGGTCACAGGCTCGATGCAGTTATTGTAAACAAACAATTTGCAACTAAATATTAAGTCTTATTTACTTTTTACTATCATTACTATTTACTATTTTTAGTCAACATGTTCTAATACATTTGCTCACATGACAAATGGGTGGGTTCAAATAAAACGGTGCCATCTTCTAAGTTGTTTATCAGATCCAGATGTAAACACCTGGAAATAAAAGCTGAAATGTTGATCTTTTGTCTCATATTTATATTTTAATGTCAAATCCAGATGTTTTCAGTCTACAGCAAAACTAAAGGAACTGGACTCACGGTTCCAGTACTTTGGGAGGGGAGTGTACAAAGTAGTGGTATAAAATTCAAATTGGTCCTCACACTGTGGGCCATACAACAACAAAAACACACAGACTTTTTGCACATTTTATTGTGTTGTAGATTAATTTTAAAAATGAATAAAACGGCTCATCAAGCTGCACTCAACCCACAGTGACCCACAGAACACGTCTTTAGAAACGGCTGTAAATATATATATATACACATACTGGTTTTATTTCACACATGGCCTTTCAACACTTTCACTGACACTGTTCTTCAGATGTGTGTTTTTCTGGACAAGTTTAACAGTGACAGTGAATTTGGGGGTTTCAGGGTAGTTGCTGTGTCCAGACTGTATTTTACTCTCTTTTTATTCCTAACTCTCTACAGTTGAAACTGAAGAAAAGTATAATGAGCACATGGCTACACTACATACAGTACAGAAAGGAAAAATAACATAATCCTCCTCTCACAACATTGCGGTGTGTCTCACATACAGCAGTGAGTCATCAGTCAAATATTTTACATCATTCAGAATTTGGCCCAGTCGAGCTACAAAACCACGACAGCAGCAAGCATCCGCAGTGCACACATGTCCATCTGTGTCCCCTAATGAGGATGTCAGAGTTCATCGTGGCGCATTGGCTCCAGGCTTGGCTGGATGAAGACGCCCTCCATGGTGCGCCACCAGCTGTGCTGACTGGGAGAGCTCATGCCGTGCACCTCGCGCTGGCCGCGGATGGGGTGGCCATATTGCTCACCAGTCACGCTCAGGAAGACGTCAGTTCCCACGTGTTTGAACCGCACAGCTTCATCGCGTCCCCAGTGGACGCCGTCACATTGCACTGTCCACACATCCAGGTCGTCACCCTCACCGTTCTCCCCAAAGGCGCTGACCTCCTGCAGATGCACACACACACACGAGACAAGAGAAACTGGTTTGCATGTGGTGACAGCAGTAGTGAACAGAAACAGTAGATCTGTACAGAGTGTGGGGTGTAAAGGTCTACTCTGCTGCAGCCTTTACTGAAATGATTTGTCAGTAAATCCCATAGCAGACCAAAACCAATCATGAATGTATCTGACAAAATAGTACTATGTGTGTGCGATATACAGTATTTCAAACTATGCCATAACAGCAAATGTGTGTGCCTCTCACTCACCTGGTTGTTAGATAGGGGTGAGCTGAAGTGGTGTGAGTGGAGGTTTCGTCCAGTCTTCATGTGCATGATGCGGATGGCCTGACCACACTTGATGGCTGTCCCACGCTGACAAGGACGGTTGGGTTTTCCACGAATCTGCCAATAACTGTTGGCATCGTCTGCACTCTCCACTCCGGTTACAGACTGCTGTCCACTACCTACACAGTGACATGGAGACCTGAGAATGTTTACCGACGTAGACTTCAGGTTGTTAAGATTTTTCCTTTTATTTGATTGATTTGTCTATATTTGTCCATTTACTTTTTAAATTTGTACATCATGTTTTAAAAGGACTGGAAAACACACACAATTCTTTCTAACTATGTGTCTAGTAGTATGTTATTCTGCAAGAACATAGTTATTTTTACTGGTGTGGGTCTCTTAATAACAGAACAGAAACAGCCTTTATTTGTCATTTGTCACATTTACATGTTACAGATGAAATTGGTCCTCTGCATTTAATTCATTCGGGGTTTGAACCCCGACCTTCTGTATCTAAGGCTGATGATCTACCCATTGAGCCACCAGGCCGCCTGCCTGAATAAGTACCTGTTCAGGTTTGGAGTCAGGGTCGCTCTTCATCATGGCTACAATACTCAGTAGAGATAGAAGCATTCATGCTTTTGTAGATCATGGAAATTAAAAGTGTGTGACTTTTTTAGAATAACATGCTTTTAGAATTTTTACTGTACCCACACGCCAGTCAGGCTGTATCCGGCCCTGCTACTGTTTCGTCTGTGGCTCAGTTCCACTGAAGGTTTATTTGCATTCAGTCTGTTCATGTATCACATTTCGTTTCTCAATCTGAACGTGCACTCCCTATGCACTACATGTTTACTAGGTTAGTAAATTTAAAGCAGATTTGTGCATGAAACTAAGTAAAATATAGTAACCACTGACGACCACAGAGTTTCCATAGTGCCAAGTAAGCACAGGCAGCCAGATGTGATAGAGGAACTGAGGCCATTTACCGTTCAAAATCCAACCACATGATTCCTGTGGGCAGCTGCGGCATTAAATAATAACAGACCATGGTGGGAAACCAACAGGTGAGAAGGTGTGTCTATGGATATTACAACTCACAATGTGAAAAAGTGAGAATATCATCACTTTATCATTACATCATACTAAGAAAATATGAAGATTTTTATGGGCAATAATGCCATGCCAAAAACAATTAAAATACCGAATTTAGGTCATCATATATAGGCTTTTGGAAAATTAATATCATTTGGTGATATTAAGATAAGGGAAATTGTATTTCAATCTACGTATCCGCTCCCAACTGTATTTCAAGTGAGTTATGAGGATGTAATGGGCTTTACTTTGAAAAGCTTGAGCGGAAGCTTCATTGAAGCTCGGTGCTGTTGACACCGGTGTATAAAGTGAAATCTAGTTAAATTGATGCTCAAGGAGAATATATATGAAAGGTGTTTTATATTATATGCAGAAATGCGGGGGGTTTACACGTTTTACTCTCTGGACTCATATCAACGGCTTTCTTCCCGGTATCATCCATTGAAAAAATATAATGCCAAACTACATCGACAGAAATGACAGTTTCATTTATTTTGCTCATCGAGCAAAAGATAAATCTTCAAAGAAGTTACTTAAGATACCTCGGAAATCAGTAGTGCATCGTCCTAATTTCGGCTTAGGACAAACATGGTGAAAAAATATTAGTTTTGCTTAATTCAGTAATAGTTTTTGTTCACCTGTTCTACAGCATCATTTATACAGTACTCTTCCATCACAATGATTGCGTTGGGTGGCGGTCGAATAGGTATCATATTACCAGTAAAGATTAACGTTTGACAGAAATAAAAGTATATCGAATAACGTTTCCACATAATAAACACATACAAGGCCTTGTGTAAGTGTGTACTGTTGTCTATTAATCTTTGCGCACCAGCAATGCAACTTTATGCATCTTCTGAATAAAATTAAAGAATTATTATTTAATTATTAGAAAAATCTAACAATGTCTGTATATATGTACAGGTACTCGGGGTTTATGGTGATCTTACCTGAGCCGTATTTAACATCGTGGGAATGTAGACGGACGTTGTGTCTGGTGTTGAGCAGTTTTATCAGCGAGCCGCATGTAACATAGTTGAGCTCCGACTCTTTCCCTTCAGAGTTTGACCACAGCAGCAGAAACAAAATTGACCTTGAAAAAAACCTGGACAGCGTGAGTTATCTCCATTTTTAAGGCTCTCGTTCATATGACCGGCACACACTACACTGACAGCAGATACAGTCACTTTCAAACTAGCTGCTGGCTTCAGCCAATCAAAGCTTGACAAGTCCTAAAATACGGAAGTAAATGTCGGGATGTGATTGGTCAAAGTGTGCTAATTTGCCGTCGTTGTTAGTAGCAAAACGGAAGCGTGGATGCAGTGTGTGTCATTCTATTGTATGAAAGGGGATCGCTAAACTTAAACCTAACAAAACCCCAAATGTTTTATAAAACATTCACATCTGAAACTAAATAATTTCTATTGGCAGTCTTTGGAAAAAAGTAAACATTAATGCAACAAATAATTATCACTGTAATCTCATAACAACTGGCGACCAATCACTTCACGAACTAATTGATGATGTCACTGGTGTCATGTCCTGTTCTAGACAGATAGACATATAGTTTACCCTTCTGTTAAAGAAAGAAAGAAAAACCCACAAAGGCCACTGAAATAACTTGAAACTGACAAAAGTAATAAGAAATAAAAATGTACTATAAATTAAGTCATGAAAATAGTAGAAGTAGACTTAATAGCAGACGACCGAGGTGGACTCCACTGATGAAAGCAAATTGTAAAAAAAATATATAAAATGCATATTGACAAACCACAAAGCTTCTGGGAGAATGTGCTTTGGACACTTGAGACAAAACTGGAACTTTTTGGCAAGTCACATCAGCTCTAAAAATCATCTATAAACATCATCTATAAAAATGAAAAAGAAAAGAACACTGTACCTACTGTGAAACAGGAGGAGGCTCAGTTATGTTCTGGGGCTGCTTTGCTACATCTGGCACAGGGTGTCTTGAATCTGTGCAGGGTACAATAAAACTCTTTCAAGACTTTCAATGCATTCTGGAGAGAAATGTGCTGCCTAGTGTCAGAAAGCTTGGTCTTTGTCACAGGCCATTGTATTTCAACTGGATAAGGACCCCAAAACACTAAAGAAAGGCTAAAAACAAATCACTGGACTATTCTGAAGTGGCCTTCTATGAACCCTGATTTAAATCCTAGTGAACATCTGTGAAATGAGCTGAAACGTGTCATCTGGAGAAGACACCATTCAAACCTGGGACAGCTGGAGCAGGGCCAAAATACCTGTTGACAGGTGCAGAAGTCTCATTGACAGTTACAGAAATCTTTTGATTGCAGTGATTGCTCAAAAGGTTGTGCAACAAAGTATTAAGTTAAGGGTATCATCATTTTTGTCCAGGCCAGTTTCATTAGTTAGTTTTTTTTTTTTAATTATTCTGTTTAACCACAACTCAAAAGCAGTGTCTGCCTGTCCACATACACACACACACACACACACACACACACACACACACACACACACACACACACACACACAACCTACAGCTGACCAACTGTTTGTAACCAACATGCAGGCTCTTACTTATTTACTTAGTTTAATCCATGTTTTGACTTTTTTTTGGATAGTGTATATTCTAAATGTGAACTACTCGTCTTAAACTGTCCTACAGCTTGAATGTTTGTGGTCTACAGTAGCTGTTAAACTCATTGTAACTAGGCATAAGCTCACTGTGCAAGACTATTTACCCTATCCCATATTTACTAAGGAGTATCTTCAGCACTAGTCTGCTTATTTTTGTTTTGTAATCCAAAGCAGATGGTTTATTCAGGACATTCTCCCCATTTTTTTTTTCACCTTCAACATGTATTGTTTTCAACTACTTTACAAATTCATTCAGAGAAACAAAAATAAGATAAGTTATATCAAAGTTATATATATATCAAAGGTTATATCAAGCAAAATCAGCCACAGTGGTTCAAGTGGTTCTTGATAGCTTTTTATGGTTCAATCAGTCCCTGAAAATGAAACAGATGAAGAGTTTCCTAAAAAATCCTGTCAACTAACAACTTATGTTCCCATCCTCTATGCTCCAAAAGCTATAGGAAGGCTCTACTGTTTACTTCAGTGGACATGTCAAGATGTAGACGGAGCCACACTAACAACACTGCTTCCATCTATTTTCTTCAAAAAATGTCATAAAACTCCAACCCATTAACCCATTCATCAGTATATGACAATGTATATATGTCATTATTAAGGCTATATGCATGCCTGCCTTACATATATGTTAGCTCTGAGATAGATCTACCTTTTGTTCAGTGACAGCTGGGATAGACTACAGCACCCCAGCGACCGACAACCAGTTAGGATGGAAGAACTGATACAGGAATTGATAGTGCTGACACAGAGACACACTAAAAGTTAGAAGTCAACCTTTAGAGGGATTATTGGTGATATTAAAAAATATACTATACAGACTGTATTTACTATACTTTACTATATCTATATCTGAAGAAACTGTGTGTAAACAATGCAGAGTGAGCGCTAGTGACCACACGATGGCGCTGTAGGCGACATGTATTTTCTCCACTGTAAACATTGATGTTCTCCCAGCATAGTTTGAACTGTGGGAAAACCGGACGTGAGAGGAGGCAGTGAACGCATCGCGGAGCTGGTCCGACCTGCCCGGTGAGTTTCTCCTGATGCCGGAGCTCAGAGAGCTGGTTTCAGGAGGACGACACGGAGGAGGCCGCGGGCACTTCCTCCCCGCTTCACCTGGACTCGTAGCTACAGGTAGGTCAGCGTCTCAATGTGGAATTCAACTGTGTAACAGACTTTTCGACTTTAGCGTGATTGTAACGAGCTAAATTACCACTAATTTAAACTGTAGAGTTGAGTTTGTACTCCGTTTCTCCTGGTTTATATCGGTTTAAGCAGATACATCACCACCTGTTCTCTACCAGTGATACAGGGTTAACGAAGCTAACATTTGATCAGGCTTTTTACGGCTCCAGTAACTGTTTGAACACGTAGTTTACCACCTGTTAGCAGTTTATCATGAATTAAGGTTACGTTAGATAAATTGTACTAATGGAGAAAGACGTCTGGGGCTTTATTTCAAGTTGTGCCGTGACAGTGGTTTATAAACGACAGTGTTTCAGGACTGGAGCTAACATCCTGCTGATTTTACAACTTTTTTTATTACTGTGTCAGAAAGGTCCAAGAGATCACGTCATATAATACTGAATTTATATGAAGAGCAGGTGGTAGCGTGGGCAGGGCTGGAAACACAACCTGCACACATTTGACTAAGTTTATTATTTTTTTTATCAGTATTTTGAATTTTAAAATGATCAAATATATGTAGAGGAATAGCTAATCCAGTATTTCCACTGAATTGTAGCAGAGTTAAATTAGCTAAATAGAAATATACATAAGTACTATGTGGCTATGTGATTCAGTTTTGAAGGTACCTGGATCAAAACAATGGACCTCATGCAAGAACAAATTCATCCAATGTTTTGATCCAGTGGGCTGAAACAAGTTTCAGAACACCTGAATGTATGTAGCACCTCCATATCATCAATTATATACCAGAAGACCTCTGATAAGTAGATTTTGTCCTAGAGACAGAGAGAGTGTGGTAACAGTCTGTGCAGGGTCCTGAAAGTCATGGTATGGCTTGTGTAATGTTCTAAATGTGTGTTTGGACAGCTAGAACTACCCTAATCTGAACCATTCTACTTCATAAAATCATTACATCAGGAACATAGGGTGACTTTAAACCCACTGAGACCTTTTAGGCAAACACAGGCATAAACATGACACATTTTCATTTACTGCAAGTCCAAAATTATACAGTGTGACAAAGTTGGACAAAAATGTCTTTTTCTATTTTTGGTGCCATTTATACTTCCTAGCAGGTAACCGATATTATAGCTTTCTAGTGGTACATTTGAAATCTAGTTGTCTTATTCCAGTTTAGGTCTTATCTTTGTTGTTCTATTGTTTCTATCACTACCAGAAACATTCTAACAAATAAGTTGATTGCTGATTTCTGAGAAGATGGCGACAGAAAAGTGTGAGCAGTCAGATGATTGCACAAGTTGGAAACAAGAATTAATCGTCTGATTGGTCACGCTTGTTGCACCATCAGACTTGGTAGTAGTGATTTTGATCTTGGTTTGTTTTCAGATCTCAGCAGTTAATTTAGCGTGATATCTCAACAGATCTAATATTCAAGTTGTAAATAGCTACAACATTCATTTGAAGCTACTTCATGTCCATATTTTTAATCCTTGTAGTCCTGTTTGTCCTTCTAGTGATCACAGAGAACATTTCCCATGTCGTCAGGAGGAGTTGGTCCTTCCGCCAGGTTCGACTGGGTGCGGGAGTTTCCACATTATGACCAAGTCCCTTTGGACTCCTTTAGACAGTACCCAGATTTCCCTGTGCCCCCACCACCTTCGCATGGATCAGTGCCAGCTGTCAGCTTAGACCCGCTTCCCCCTCCCCCTCTACCTGAACATCCAGCTGTTGGGCCTGGTAGCTTAGACTTCCCCAGCAACGATGAGCCAGAGGAGGCAGACTGCGATGCCATGGACATTAAGCCGGTCCACCGCTTCATCCCCGATTCTGTCAAGAACTTCTTCCGTCGCAACAGTAGTAAACGTGACAGCAAGGGTTCATCTATCCCACCATCTCTGCCTGGCTCCCACTCCCCTGCCCCCTCGTCCAAGAAGAGCACTAAATGCCACACCACAGCTGGAGTCCCCTGCTCACCCCCACACTCTGCGCCTCCGTCTCCAACTCTTCCTGACTCATATCGTGACCCCTTTGGTGGCTCTGGGGGTAGCTACACCTCTCAGAAGGAGCGAGATGGGCTGCTGCTGGGTGCTGAAGCCCTTGACTCCGCGTCCGCAGTGCCTACCAATCTCTCAACCCAGACTTACCAGGAGCGGGTGGAGGAATACCATCAGCGCTATGCCTACATGAAGTCCTGGGCTGGTCTGCTGAGGATCCTGGGCTGCGTGGAGCTGCTACTTGGAGCAGCTGTATTCGCCTGCGTCTGTGCTTATGTTCATAAGGATAATGAGTGGTTCAATATGTATGGATACTCCCAGCCACAGCTGTATGGAGGGCTTGGTGCAGGTGCATTTGGTGGATATAGTTACTACACAGGGCCCAAGACTCCTTTTATCCTGGTGGTGGTTGGTCTGACATGGATAGTGACTGTTATTCTGGTGGTCCTCGGGATGACTCTGTACTACAGAGCCATCCTTCTAGACTCCTCTTGGTGGCCACTCACAGAGTGTTCCATCAACCTGGTCTTGGCCGTGCTCTATTTGTCAGCAGCAATAATGTATGTAAGGGACACCACTCGAGGAGGAATGTGCTACATGCCAGTCTTCAACAATGGAGTAAACGGGGCGTTCTGCCGCACAGAGGCTGGCCAGACAGCAGCCATCATCTTCCTCTTTATCAACATGGTGCTCTACTTCATCAGTGCAGGAGTGTGTCTGAAGCTTTGGAGGCACGAAGCAGCCAGGATGAGGAGGGAGGCCCTAGAACAGGAGGTATGACACACACGTTTATATTCCTATATTTGGGAGGACTAGTCCCTACTACTCATATTCTCTCTAGTGCAGTGGTATAAACATTTCAACTAGTTGTTGTTCATTTTAAACAATCCACTGTAGTGTGAATAGATTAGATGGCAGACTTGTAGGTGCTCTTGTGGTACAAAAACTTCCATCATCTACTCACAATGCACACTTTCCTAAAAAGCTGATGCTATAAATATTCCAATCACCATCCTGCTGATGGTGAGGTTTCAGTTGGACTATGTAAAAAGATTTATAGATAAAATTGTACATTTTCTATCCTGCAATACATACTGTAAGGCTCTTGGCTAATAGAAAACATTATATTAGAGTCAAGACAATATTTTATTGGGATGAGCTAAACAGAAAATGATGATTATTAACAATATGGCCACTTATAGATAATCTAACTATTTGAAATGTCCTCTTATTTCTTAAAGTAAGCAGTTCAAACTGAAGTATTCAAAACACTGAGGTTTCCATTAAAAATGTTTAATGAACACTTGACTTGTTTTCTCATACCCTTTCCATATCATGAACATCTAATGAGTCATTCCCTATCTTTTCCTCCCACAATCAACCTAGATGAAAACAGTTGGGTCGTCAGTCCCTCTGTCAATAGTAAGTATTGAGGATTGTTTTTTTCTGTTCTAACAGACATTAAACTAACCATTGGCTTGACACAGTATACACTGTAACACACAACTTTGTTTATCAACTATAGCCGGCTTCTAGGACCTCAGAGCAGACTCCCCTCCCTACCATCCAGCCAGACATAATGGATGCCTCAAACTTTGCAGCCGCCCCTCTGATGGCCCGGCAGCCCGAGATCCTCCGAGGTCATATACCAGCTGGACACATCCCCAAACCCGTCATTATAGCTGACTATGTGGCGTGAGTATTACCATCATAGACACATGTTCCAAAACGTATGTGACTGTTTTCAGACTCACTAGATAGGAAGATTTAGATGTAGCTCCTCGGGTAAGATTTAAACTGAAATATGAACCACAGCAGATGTAGTCATAATCTGGGTAGTTGTGTTAGACTGACAGATTGATATTGTCATTCTTAGCACTAAGAGAGTGATTTAGCTGCTACGTGTATCTAACCAGTGGCCCATGAAAATGTGTTGTTCTCTTCCTGTTTCCACAGTAAGTACCCCAGCATCCACTCAGATGAAGAGAAGGACCGGTACAAGGCAGTGTTTAATGACCAGTACGCTGAGTACAAGGAGCTGCACAAGGAGGTTCAGGCAATGTCCAAGAAGTTTGAAGAGATGGATGAGATGATGCAGAACCTTCCTGCACGGCCTTCCAGCCAAATGGTACAGCATCTCCGTGAACTCCACACACAACCACACATAAATACAGGCTGCTAAACTATGTCTATATGAACTATCCCTTTTGTTTTCTTTCTTTTTTTCAAGGAGAAGGAGCGAATCAGTAACATTTTGATGGAATATCAGAAGAAGAAAACTGTAAGTATACATCATAAAAGGGGATTGAATCTCACGTCTTCTGAGTGACTGTTTCTGTGCCAAAGACTTCATGCTCTGGTTAAAGGATTAATCTGTATTCTTCCAATTTGGTGTTGCTTCTATAGTGCTATTTGGGGCTCTATGAGTTATACAACTTCCATCATGGAAAAAATATGTATAAAATCTATTACAGAAAAAGCCAAAAGAAGGTATCTAGGTAATTGCTGTCCAGTGTAAACAAAAACAAGTTGGCCAGTACAGAGATCTCATGCTTTGAAATGTCATCCAGATTTAGGATTTTAGAGTAAAAGTGGAGGCCATCTGTTTTTTCTTATCTGCCCAGCCCATTGCATTAGCCAACATCAGGCTAAGGTACTTGATTGTTTCAGTTAGGAAAGGAATTCTCCATGTGGGATGATTGCCAGTGAATCACACCTGGAGAATGTGGCTGTGTTGTCATCAGCCTGCAGAAACTATGAGGCAGTTTGTTTGACATTTGTTGACTAGTCAGGGAGAGTAGCACATGGCCTGTGAAAGCAGTTGTGTAATGTTTGTGACTTTTATACAAATATAGACATAGTAATGTGTGACATCAATCTTTGGTTTTCACTGAAGCCAGTTTGAAGGAGTTTGTTTTCATTGTCCCACTACCTCAGACTGAACACTAGCATTGTGGAAACACCAGCCACTTATGAATGGTTTGGTACATTGACAACTTTACAAATTTCCTGACCACCATGGAGAGCATTCATGTTTCTTTTTGTTTTCTTTTCAGGATCCAACATTTTTGGAAAAAAGGGAGAGGTGTGAGTACCTAAAAAACAAGCTCTCTCATATCAAACAGAAGATTCAGGAATACGACAAGACCACAGAACAGGATGACGGCAACTAAACGCAGCAGTTAAACATTAACACAATGGAAATTTCTCTCTGTGGTGTGCAACTTGTGTTTGCTGTCCACATGAAACACACCAAAACGAATAACATAAACAACAAAATGTTAGTTCTATGTAATTTGGGGAAAAAGGACAATCGGGCACATTTCCTAGAATGTGTGACTGTTCATTTTCAAATTAGGCATAATTGGACATGAGGCAGCTGACTCAATAGCAATGAAGGCTAAATGGTTGAAGTAATACCAGTAGAGGTGTGAGTAGAAGTTTGTTGTAGGATATATAAAGGTTTTTTTGTGCAGTAGAATATACTGTAATTAGATGTACTATAATGTATGTGTGACACTCTGGAGGTCTATGTGCCTGACATAATGCTGTCTCTCAGATGTAGTTATTGTTTTTATTTGGATTTTATTCTTTCCAGTAGACTTCTCTTGAACTGTGTCAGGCACAATGTGAACATTTACTGAAATCTCTTCACTGTATGAAGTTTTTCTGAAATCACTGTGAGGAATAGAACAGATGGGTGTTTTTTAATTTGTAACATTTTTAGTCACTCCTTTTGTAAACTCTTATGTGTGTTATGTATGTGTGTTATTTTTGTTTATCATATGCTACATGCCAGATTAAGCACCTTTTTATACACTTGTATTTTGTCTTTTTTGACTTTAGTGAAGAAGCGAATGCACTGTTTGTGTGACTGTATAACGTGTGCCATTCACTGCTTCAGTCCAACAGCTGCACTCTGCTGTCAGTCCAGAGAAGTAGTAACTTATCCTGTGAAGCCAGCCTTCCAGCTGGTACGTTCTTTTCAACAAATAATGTAATACAACTTCTGTCTCTCGCTGAGCCTGGTGGCGCTGGCTGACAAAACGCTCATATCAGGACATAGCAGAGCACATTCATCTTGACAGATTTACATCAGAACAGAATAATAACATTTCTAGCTGGTGATTAGTTTGTAACCCAATATTGATGTCTGCTAATGTAACCCTTTCATGAGTAAGAAGCTACAAGTGTGAGGATTTATTTTTTATGTTTTTGGTATGAAACGTATTTAGTGACATGTTGATTATTTCATAACAATAATAAATCAAAATGAATTTTCAGGAGTGTGAATCTAAATCCACCACACTGACCAAACACAAAGTTGGGCAAGTATTCTGATTAGTTTTACAAAGTGAAACAGAATCTCGAACTGTGAAGTCTCTTTGTAGCCAAAAGTAAAAATAGATTTTGACTTTTGATGTTTTTGGTATAAAATTATGGGGAGACTCTTTCATCTGGATATTTACTTATCATGATTTTCCAAATAGATGTGTATATGTTTGCAAGGTGGCACAGTTTTCTAGATCTTGTACACCAACGAAATAGATTTGAAATGAAATTAAGACAAGATTAATGTCACTATCCATGTCAGACCAAAAAAGAACGACTGTGGTTGAAGTAGAAACCAGAATAGAGTAACAATACGACAAACACTAGTTGTAGGTCTTCAAAAGCAGACCGGTTTGTTTAAATTAACTGTCTATAAAATACAACATGAGCCTTAGAGTCATTCTCAATGCTGATCATAACTTTGACAGACTGTCATTAGAACAGCTGTCTGTCACTTCAACTAGGGGATTTGTGTCCTTACAGCAGATTCTCAAACATCCGTCCACACATCCCTCTCTAGAGGGAGAAGATGCTTTTATTGTTTGTTTCCTTATTTCTCAAGGTAACCCTTACAAATCAATAAGAAAAAGAGTCGGACTGAACCTCCTTATAATCAGAATTGAGCTGAAATAAAGTGAAGTGCACACAAAGCTGGGTTCCAGTGGGTGTGACCCTCCTAAGATGGATGCTGCTGTAGTTGTGTATCCACAGACAGCACCTGAAGAACCGGTCTGACGGAGCAGGTGTCAGGTGTTTCTCTGCTGTTCACTTTATGTACCAGGAAACCTGGTTTAGCAGCATGACAGCTTTTCATACCTGAGGTCAAACGAGTTAACAACAAAAACAAAGAGTTTATTTATATTTTGATCTGTTAAAACAGTTGTAAATGAGTATGATGATTACACTTGTGTAAAGGTGGCAGCCAGCTCTAACAGGACATATAGAAAACGATGTAAACCTTAAATAAATGAGCTTAGATAACGTGATCTAACCCCCGGAGACGGTGCCGCTGTGTTGTGGATGCCGCGCAGCGGGCGGAGCGGACACCACGTGACGAGCGCTCCCCTGCGGAGAGGAGAGGCTGCCGCGAGCCGCGAGCCGCGAGCCGCGTCACAGTTCAGCTCCAGGACGACGACGGCTCGACGCTTCTCCACAGCAGGTGAGTGTCTGTAAACAGTCTTTAAACAGTCTTTAGACAGCCTTTAAACTGCCTTTAAACAGTCTTTAAACAGTCTTTAGACAGCATTTAAAAACAGAAGAAATTCATCCTCCACTGTGTAGAGCGTTTAGGCGACACGTTAAAGTGTTTAAATGCTCAAAAAAGTTGTTTGCTAACAGAGCGAGAACATGTCAAGTCAATTAGGCTGCGTCGCTTTTAAATGTGTTAGCATGGATTCACTTTTAATCTCACATGTGAGAAATGTGCGTGTTGTTTGAAATCGCCTCTGTAAATTACAATCATTGTCAGTATAAACAGAAAGAGTTTGATCAACTAGAAGGAGAGCGGGATGTTTTAAATGTTTGGGAAACTGCTTCACTTCCACTTATCACCAGTTCATGTTCCCAGATAGTCTCCGTTTGTGTGCCAGTTTATTTCACCACAAACAAATCTGGACTCCAGGCAGGAAGAAGAAAGTTTATATAATAATATTTGTTATAGATGAAGTGAGCTACCTTTAATGCCCTACCTGAAATTAACACAGGCACCTGATTAGTTTACTTCCCTCACATGAGTAAAACAACTCATTGTTACCTGGTTGATGCAGGAATTTAGGGTTTTACATTGTTCATGTTTCCTTATAGCCACTTTCATTCTGGATATGTCTACATCACAGGATTGAAATTCTGGGCAGATCACTCATACTTTCAAATTCTTCTTAAGCAAGACATTCACACTTTTTTATGAAAAGATAAGACTACTTTATTTAGACAAATGTTTTGCTGATCTGCTTGTTTTGTTTGGTATATTTTTCACAGAATATCATGATCAATTTTACCTAATGTCAAGTAAAAATGAATGAATGACTATATTCTATACAAATTTGTCAAACTATGGCAAAAAAAAAACTAAACAGTTTTTTATTGTACCCCCAGAGCCCGTCATATCAGCATTGAACATTCTTAGTGACTTGCCCTACATTTTTACACGCAAACCCAAATAAAGAATAAAGTTAACAATCCTGAGTAATGTGAAATGTTTGCACCACAGACTAGTGCCAGAAACCTATATTTAAAAATATATTGACTACCTCAACCAGTTTCTCTCTTATTTAGCTTTTAATCTATATATATGTGTGTATGTAATGTAGAAAATATGCCACACCCTACTCAAGAATGCTAGATTTTATGTTATGGATGTTACTGTAAAACGTTTGGCGGGAACACTAAAACAAAGCTCAACTATTTTTAATAGTTTTGTGGTTTATCTTTTTTTTTTCTCTCAGGGTGAGCGCCAGTTTGATTTCAGTATGCCGAGCAACAAACACCAGTCAAGTGGTAGCAAACAGTAAGTTGACCTGCATTTATTCTTCGCTACTTCACTGCTACACTAATGTCTCAGAGAGGACATGCAGTCAGTGTTTAACTTGGGTGGAGCATTTTTACTTTCCACTGCACTGGAAAGCTAGAAGCTGAGGCATCCAAAATGTATATATCAGGAAATGCCTTTCTTTAAAAAAGAATCGTTTATCAGATCTCTGTGGATCTTGACCAAAGATAAGGTGAAGATGTAACAACTAATTAAATTACATTTAGTTATTTGGTATATGCTTTTATTCAAAGCGACTTACAAGTGAGGTACAAAGCAAGCAAACATCTAAGCTAAGAAGAAGAACTTTAAAGTAAAGTGCTCTAGAAAGAGCAATTTCAGTTTCATAGAAAAGTCTCTCTGGAAGAGTTCTGTTTTCAGCACGTTTTTGAAAATTGAGATGGACAGCTGAGTGAGCAGAGGTGGGTAACTCATTCCACCATCGTGAAACCACAGACTGGAAATGTTTTGCCTGGGATCTTGTGAGGTGAGGTGGGGGGGCCACAAGACTTTGTTCGTTTGCAGAGCTATTCAAATTCCAGCTGCTGTATAACTGTACATGCTTTTGAAGCCCAAAATGTGACAGAACCTGGATTTGATGGCAGATGATATTCTATATAGAACCATAGAAAATAATCTGCCATCCAATCCAAGCTTCTATTAGCTGGACAGGTATGCTGTTTTTCCCCTTTTCAGTCAGCTGACATACAAGTGAAACTACTAAAATGGACATGATTGTTTGTGAATTAATTTCATCCTATCTTGACTATTATAATAAAATAACCCTTCCCATCACTAAATAATTTACAGGTAGTGCAAAATGCTGCTGATAAAATTGTCACCTTTTCCTCTAAAATTATCGTGCTGGTTGGTGCTTAATCCAGACTAGAAATTGAGATTTTTGAAGTTGTAATCCCTAAATTTATGGAACTCAGATGTGTGGACCTCTTTTAAACTAGCTACATGTGTCAGCCAGAAGGTTTCAGATCACTGTTGTTACAACACAGACACTGACCACAGCTCCTCTGTTCCCTTCTGTTTCAGCCACAGCAGCAGGCACAAGCATAGCGAGCTTATGTCCAACCGAACCTTTTCCTACTACCCACCAGAGAAGATGCTCCATTTCTATGAGTGGACTTCACCACCAGGAGTGATGAAGATAATCAGTATCATTATCATCGTCATGTGTGTGGCTGTGTTCGCTTGTGTGGCCTCTACGCTGGCCTGGGACTACGACATGAGTCTCATGGGTATGGGAGGAGGAGCTGGCATGATACCAGGTTATAATTATGGTGGTGGAGGCAGTTATGGTGGCTCCTATTATGGCACCTCGGGCAGCAGCGGCTCCTATGGTTATGGCTATGGAATGCAAGTGGATCCCACTGCTGGCAAAGGATTCATGATCGCCATGGCAGCCATTACCTTCATAGCTACTCTCATCATATTTGTATTGGTAATTTCGAGGCAAAGAACTGCACGCTCAGCAAAGTTCTACCTTGCAACAATCATCATCTGCGCCATCTTGGCATTTCTGATGATCATTGCCACTATTGTGTACCTGGTGTCAGTGAACCCAACAGCCCAGTCTTCAGGGTCTGCCTACTACAGCCAGATTGTCCAGCTTTGTTCCCAGTACCAGACTCAGACCCAGGCTCAGGGCATCTTCATCAACCAGTACCTTTACCATTACTGTGTGGTGGAACCCCAAGAGGTGGGTGCTTGTTTGTCTTCTGCAGAAGAGTTTGGAGTCTTATTTACCACAAATCATGTACTAAAGTATTCTGCAGTGTTCTACTTAAGATTGTTGAATCTTTATCTTAACATCCAGACGGTGTGAGCTTTGTGACCCCTTTATTTATTGGATGGAATTTCATCACACTAACACTGCATTCTGTGTCCATGCAGGCCATAGCTATTGTTCTGGGCGTTCTGGTGTTCGTCGCCCTTATTATCCTGCTAGTGTTTGCAGTCAAAACTCGCAACCAGATCAGACGCTGGGGCCCGGACCGCATTCTCTGGGAGGAAGTCAAAGTTTTTAGTGTTGGTCACACCAGTGTCGGACAGTGGGTGAGTGTGTTTGTGTATATTTGTGTTACAGTTGTGTGTTTCTATAGCAGGATCGGCAAAAACTAAACGTATTGAATAAACCAAAACAGTGTTAACATCACAGGCTTTGATAATGGCTGTGGAGAAGAACAACATTATCACTTTCTGCTAAATGTGATATGTTCTTTTTAGTTTTGTTTGAACATCTTTGTCCATAAATCTCTAACACATCGGAAATGTTTTAATCTCTTCATCAATTGTAGCTAATTCAATCTGGTCATGTCACAAATTATGGACAGAACTTTCAAATACTAGTCAAGGGATCAAGTTCAGATACCAGATGTTTTAAGGGTGATGTGTGGAAAATGGGAATAAACGGATGCACAAGAATGTTTAATCTGATGGGCTGTGCCCGTCTCTACCATGTTTGTTTGTCTTCAGAGAAAACAGCTACATGAAACATTCTAAAGGGAACTTGGCACAGTCTAAATGTCTCTGTTGTGACATATTTCTGCAATTGCAGAAAGGACATGACGTAGTAGTTGAGACAAGTGAAATGTGATGTGTGTGTGTTTGTCAGTCAAGACAGGGAAGGATGGTTTCACTCGCAGTTTCTGGGAGTAGCCTAATTGGCCACTCCTTGTTAGAGCAGTATGTTATGTTGTTAAGAGAAACCCTCATCCACTATGTAACTAAATTAAGCACAAGAACATGAATCCAGACAGTGAAACGACTTCATTCTACATCTATATAGAGTGTGTGATTGTCCCAGCAATACATTCACACCTGACAGCTTGGTCGTGGCACTGACCGAGAGACATAGTTTCAGATTACCTGTTAATAGTAGTGATGGTATCAGTGGTTCAGCTATGCAGGGAGAAGTAGTAGAACTGGTTGGTTCAGGTGAATGGCTTATACAACCACTATTTATAGTGTGTTTATAGTAGTCTGAGTAAAGCCTGACTGAAACCACAGGTCATGTAATACAAGGGCTGCAATCAGCAAAAAAAAATCCCTCGAGAGTTTCTTTTTCCAAAGTGGTATACTAATTTGTTTCCTAGTAAAATATATAACTTGGACAAAAAAACAAAACTGAATAGTAAAATGTAAGAAGCTACTGACACTGCTGGTTATTACTGATGGTTAATAATGTACGAATGGTTAAAAATGCTGAACTTTTTTTCTTTTGTTGCTTAAAGGTATAGATGTAAAATTATGATTAGTGTGATTGTGAAGTGGATTAAAAAACTACCTGTACATGTTCACCTGCACTGTTTGAATCATCACGTAACAATAACAGCCTAAGATTTGCTGTGTTTAGTTTGGTACTTGATCTTTGTCAGGGCTCAATTTGTTAAAACACTGATTCCTACACTTAATACTTACATAATGCAACTAGATAGTTAGGTCACCCTATGTTAGACTCCACATCTATCTGTAAAATGCCCCCAGTTTGGAACACAGGCTATAATGTTATGTAATGTTGTGTTATAATGTTATAATGCTAAAATAACACTGGTGACATCATCAGACTCGTCCAGAGCTGCTGAAGATATAAACAGTATAAAGGTCTTCACTTTCACATTGATCTTCATATGTGAAATTTGTGGTGTGTCCCTTTAACAATGAATCACAGTAATTCTGGCCAAAGCTGAGCTTCTTACTTAGATCTACACTAAATCCAAAGAGTCTGAGGGTAAATGTGTGACCTTGTCTTGCTTCAGGTAAACAACGTGTCTGGTGCCCCAGGCGTACTGGTGAATGACCCTAATACCAAATTTGGAGGATCCAGAGACTATCTGGACCAGGTGGAAAGCAACAAACCTCTTTACATGCCCGGGTAAACTATGCATCATACTGAACACCTGAAATGATGACCTGTTGGTAATAGCTTTGAAATGAGTACTAATGAAGTACTAATTTGGATCAAACACACTGAACCTGTCCATAATATCAGTTTTCTTATGGAATCAATGAATTGTAAAATGTATTGCAGCCAAAACCTATAATTAATCGTTGTCTTTGCAGAGACTCAGACATAAGCAGCTCTTTGGGAGCTCTGAAGCCCAAGCTTCAAAACTTTGACACTGGTGCAGAGTCTGGAGATGACCTGGACGAGGAGGACTTCTCAGTGTGAGTGGATGTACAGGAATCTGATAACTAATGACAGTAATCACTTTAAGAAAAACATTTACCAGAGGATTACAAGTGATGTTTAGTAGTCTCACAATAAACTGTCTGCTTTCTCGGGTTAATTTGTGTCTCTTCTGGTCTGCAGTTTGTTTCCATCCATTGTGGATGAGCAAGAACGCTTGAACTACAAACAGGAGTTTGACCGGGATCACAAGGAGTACAAGAACCTGCAGCAGGAGCTAGACAGCATCAACCTGGACCTGGCTGACCTGAGCAGAGAGCTGGAACAGTACCCCGAGGGCAGTCCACAGTACCTGGTGAGTGTGGCAGCTTCAGTGTTTCTTGTTTCTTGTTTGTCTCTTGGAATTGATGAAACTGAATTCAGACATACAGTCCCTATAAAAAGTCTTCACCCCCTTGGATGTTTCATCGTTTTGTTGACATAAATCAGTCATGGTCAATAAAAGTTGGTGACTTTGACAAAAAATGTAGAAAAATACTTGGGCTTCAGAGCTCCCAAAGAAAACTGGTTTCTACAAAGTACTGTCAATTAAATAAAAATGTATAGCGTGAAATCAGTGTTTGCATTAATATTCACCTCCTTCAGGTGAGTATTTAGCAGATGCACCTTTGGCTTCACTCACAGCATGGAGTCTGTGTGGATAGGTCTAAGTTAAGCTTGCACATCTGGACACTGGAATTTTATTTTATTCTGTTCATTTTTGCAAAACTGCTCGAGCTCTGTTGTGTTGCCTGGGGATCGGGTGGGAACAGCCCTTTTCACAGTGTGGATGGTGTGTTTGTAGTGATGTGCAGTGTTTGGGGTGTGCCACATATAGAGTCCTGTCTGATGGTCAAAAAGCACCATTTTGGTCTCATCAGACCAAAGAACCTTCTTCCACTGGAACACAGAGTCTTTCACATGCTTATTGATTAACTCAAGTCATTATTTAACATTTTCTTCAACAGTGTTTTTCTCCTTGCAACTCTCCCATAAAGCTTTGACTGGTGAAGAACCTGGGCAACAGTTGTTGTATGTACAGTCTCTCCTATCTCGGTGTGTTGGGTTGCTTTCACACCTACAGGATTTAGTTCGATTAAATCGGACTCAAGTTCGGTTTCCCTCTTAGTGCGGTTTGTTTTGCACTCGAGTTCGCATCAAAACAACTGCA
Source organism: Anabas testudineus (assembly GCF_900324465.2). Taxonomy (NCBI): domain Eukaryota; kingdom Metazoa; phylum Chordata; class Actinopteri; order Anabantiformes; family Anabantidae; genus Anabas; species Anabas testudineus. The sequence goes on along the minus strand of NC_046618.1, from coordinate 1,997,836 downwards.
CCAAGACCCCCAAAATGAGGTGGTCTTGATCCGCATCATATAGCGAACTCTGGTGCAGTCCTCCTGGTGGGAACGTGTACCGAACCAAAACGGGACCAAACGCTATGAATCGCATGATTTGAGGACTTTGGGTAGTGTGTAGATTCCAATTTCTTTCGTTTGTCCATCAAAAACATGCTGTCTGATTAATGAAGGACAAATGTGGAGACGTGAGGAGGTGAAGTTTCACCCACGTCCGATGACTCTGCAAGCGATGTAACGTAATAAACAATAATCAACAGGTTGACCAATCTGCATTAACATTTATAGTTAAAAATCTTCTCTCTCCTGTCACACAAATGTACAGTAGAACAACACTTTATCTTCTTCCTGTATTTCCTTTTTATTTCCTGGGGCAGAAACAATCTGACCAATAAGCGGACAGGACGTTCTCACGTAGCTTGAAGTGACGTGTTTTGGTTCGTTTGGATTTTTACTCGGTGTGAAACTGAACCGAACCGAAGAGAAACTGATACAAAGTTACAAAGTCATCAACTGATTCGGACCAAAGCAAAAGAATTAAGGTGTGAAAGCGACCTTAGTGTCTCTCACTAGCACACCTCTCCTTCTTGTCACTCAGTTTGTGTGGACAGCCTGTTCTAGGCAGATTTAGACATGTTCTATATTCCTATCATTTCATGATGATGGATTTTACTGAACTCCAGCAAATGTTTTAGCTCCTAATCAAACGTCTTCTAGATTTTTTTTTTTGTATCCGTCCCCTGACTTATGCTTTTCAATGACCTGTTCTCTGAGTGCTGGGAGTGCTCTTTTGTCTTCATGGTGTAATGGTAGCCAGGAACTGTGGGACTACTAGCACTAAATATCTGGACCTCTGTTGGATTAGGTCAGTCATTTCATAAGGGGGTGAATGTTAATGCAAACACTGAGTTCACCTTATGTATTTTAATCTAATAGTTTGTAGAAACCTGTTTTTACTTTGACATTAATGAGGTATTTTTCTGACATTTATTTGTCAGTCTCTTTTATTGACCATGACTGATTTATAATGTCAATAAAAGGATAAAACATCCAAAAGGGGTGAAGACTTTTTATAGGCACTGTAACTGTTTGTGGGAGGACTTGAATTTTTGCACCAAGGATAATGAGCTGCGGTTTTGCATGATGTATGTGTTAATCTGGGGTCCCTTCAGCTCATGTATTGCTGTCTTTCTCATCTCAGGATGTCATGAATGAATACATCAAACTGAAAGACATCAAGAAGGTAAGACATGAAACAGAGTACCAGCAGTGCTGCTCTTCATATTTAAAAGATTTTTATGATGAAATGTGTGGTTAAACAACTGTCCTTTTGTCTGCAGTCCTCAAACTACCAGCATAAGAAGAGGAGGTCCAAGTATCTCAGGTCCAAACTGTCTCACATCAAGAGGAAAGTCAGTGAATATGACCGCCGACCATGAACCTTCACCTCTGACTCCCACATGAAGACAAAGGGACGTGTGTGAACTCCCGACTGTGTTTAGGTTTATCGGAACACATTTGCAGTCACTGTAGTGAAAGCCTATTGCCTTTCTGCAACATCTGTACACTATCAAGGGACTGAAGGAAATCCGGATCGTTGTTCATTATGTCTGTGGTCAATGCTTCAACTTCTTTCACAAAGAACTACTTTAAAGAACAATGAAATGTTGCTTTCTTGAAGTTAGACAGAGAGAGGTGGGATCCTTTGTGGTTCAGTACTTTGTGGCTGTTTTTATTTTTTATTAACTTTAAACTGTCACATGAAGAATTAGTCTGGTGTTATCCAGCACTTGTAAATAATGTTCATTTTTAGTTTTTACAAAGCATTTGTTCTGTAATATTTTTGTGCTCTTTTTTGTAAGTGATAAAACCTGTGTCCTTGTGATTGAAGTTCAAATTCTGGAATTATCTCATACATACATTACATATTTTAAAAGTTAAGCTAGCTGGTTAATGATGGCTCTGTTCCTTCTCGGTGTGTCATTGCCTTTCACTGTTGTGAATTTCATTGATTGAAGTGATTTGTTTCCACCACTGTACATTCAAAAGTGAATGAATACATTGTGCCACCCTTCTCTGAGTCTGTTCCTCTGACATGTACAGCCTGTACAACACAAAGATATAAGATCTTGGTAAAAGAAATCATGTCTTTGAATAAAAACATTTTATTAAACAGCTTGTGATACTGTCTTTTAGTATAAGTTGTTCAGCATGAAATGGTAGTAAATATAATGGTTAGTGGTTCTTCTGAGAAGTAGAGATTCTACCATGGTAGTGGTGATGAACTGGATGCATGAGAAGAACAACACTGAGCAGTGTGTGGCTGCACAGCCCCTTATGCTGCCTGCTGCAGTGCACTGTGTTTTAATGCCTGCTGATTATGGGCAAGATTAGGATTTTCTGACGCTGACACCTGCTGATCAGTGTATTAAGTTAGTTATAGTTATAGTTATCCAAGTTATCCAACACCTATATACAATTCAATTCAATTCAGTTTTATTTGTATAGTGCCAATTTACAACAGAAGTTATCTCAAGGCACTTTACAGTGTTTAAGGTTTAAGACCTTACAGAAAATATTTATACAAAAAATTATAGAGAAAACCCAACAATCCCATTTGAGCAAGCTTTAGGCAACAGTGGAGAGGAAAAACTCCCTTTAGAGGAAGAAACCTCCAGCAAAACCAGACTCATAGTGGGCGGCCATCTGCCTCGACCGGTTAGGGTGAGTGGAAAGAGAAGAGAGAAAAGAACAGCAGGCAATAAAGACAACAACAAGCATCAAGAACATTGGGCAGATGAACTGGATTCTGGAGATGTACAGCTCCAGGCCGAGGATACCTGCAGAAAAGTACAGACAGAGGGAGACAGAGAGGAGGAAACACAACTACAAGAGAGAGAAGACACAAAGTTAATGACATGCAATGGTGGCATTTGCATTGATACAGGAGAGAGGAGAGGAGCTCAGTGTATCAGTAGAGGTCCCCCAGCAGATTAAGCTATATCAGCATAACTAAGAGATGGTTCAGAGTCACCTGATCCATCTCTAACTATAAGCTTTATAAAAAAGGAAAGTTTTAAGTTCTAGTCTTAAATGTAGAGAGGGTGTCTGCCTCAATCCGCCGCAAACTGAAATCTATCCGATAGATACGATTTAAACCACTCTAGTGCTGTTCCTTTGATCCCAATGACATGTTCCAGTCTGTGTAATAAAATGTTGTGACCTATAGTGTCGAATGCAGCACTGAGATCTAACATGACGAGTATAGAGAGTAGTCCATTGTCTGATGCTAATAGAAGATCATTAGTGACCTTTACAAGTGCTGTTTCTGTACTATGATGTACTCTAAATCCTGACTGGAAATCTTCATACAAGTTGTTGCTGCGCAGGCGGTCGTACAAGAAACTATCTTTTCAAGGATTTTAGAGATAAAGGGCAGATTGGATATTGGTCTATAATACGCTAAGACCCTTGAGTCCAGAGTAGGTTTTTTGAGTAGAGGTTTGACTACAGCAACCTTAAAAGCCTGTGGTACGTAGCCTATTTGTAAAGACAGATTGATCTGATCTGATATGGACGTGCTGATCAAAGGTAAGACATCCTTGAGGAGTCTAGTCGGGATGGGATCTAAGAGACATGTTGATGGTTTAGAGGAATTAATTACTGAAATTAATTCAGAATGATCTACAGGGAGGAAGCAGTCTAAGTACGAGCGTGGATCTAGATTTGTTGTACAATCCATGCTATATGCAGGGAGGATCTGATCAATTGTTTCTCTAATAGTTATGATTTTATTTGTAAAGAAATTCATGAAGTCATTGCTGCTGAGAGTTGAGGGAATACTAGGGTCAACCGAGCTATGACTCTTTGTCAGCCTGGCTACAGTGCTGAAAAGAAATCTGGGGTTGTTCTTATTTGCCTCTATTAATGAGGAGTAATATGAAGTTCTAGCTTTACGCAGGGCTTTTTTATATATTATTAAACTATCTTTCCAGGCTAGGCAATATTCATCTGAATTGGTGGAACGCCACCTCCTTTCCAACTTACATGATTTCTGCTTTATTATTATTATTATTCTGCTTTTTGTACCATGGAACTAACTTCCTCTGACTCACTAGTTTCTTTTTCAGAGGAACAACAGTATCAAGTATTGTTCCAAGTGAAGCACCAGTACTATTAACAAGATAGTCCACTTGTGCTGGAGTAACGTTGAAATAACTGCCTTCCTCTGTGTTGGTACATGGCTCTGAAATAAAAGATGGAATCAGTTCCTTAAATTTGTCAACAGCATTGTCACATAAACATCTACTGTAGAGAATCTTATCTGTAGGTTTAGTAAAGTCTGGTACTGTAAATTCAAATGTAATTAAGAAATGGTCAGATAAAAGAGGGTTTTGGGGAAAAACTATTAACTGATCAACTCCCACACCGTATGTCAGAATAAGATCAAGGGTGTGATTAAAACAGTGAGTGGGTTTATTTACATTTTGGGTAAAACCAATGGAATCTAATAGTGAATTAAATGCAGTGTTGAGGCAGTTATCATCAACATCTACATGGATATTAAAGTCTACAGTTAAAGTATACAGCTTTGGATGTTTTCCTTGACTTTCCTGTGTCTTCCTGAGTGAATCCTCACTGTGCCTTGTTCCACATTGGTTTGAACTTCCCGCTGTTCAAAACACAGTGATGTGTAGATTACCCACCATCACTCTTTACATTTATTGGGTGTGCTCAATAAAGAAACACATTTTGTGAGAGTGAAAAAACTGACAGCAGAGGACATAAAAACTATGGAAGTACCACGGCAGCATGATGAAGAAGAGGATAAAGGGTGAATACATAAAAGCACAGGAAATACCAAGAAGGACAAAATAAAGAACTAATTTTTGGGGGTTACATGAGCCAAAAATAAGGATGAGAGGAATAAATATGTTACACAAGTATGAGGGCTGGTGGCGACTGAGAGTGAAACACCAATTATAACTCAAGTGCTATATTAGATCTGTCCAGAAGGCGGCAGCAGTGCAACAGAAGAGAAGCTGACTGCGGTGAAACAGCACAGAAGAAGAAGAGGGACGCTTTTTTCCCTTGTGTCAGTGTTTCCGTCCGGAAGACAACAGTGTTGCACCGGCGGGTCTGTGGGTGAACAGCTGAGCTTCGTCTCCGTCAGTGAGCTGAAAGTGAGTTGTTCTCTAGTTTAATAATTTAGCAGCAGTTACCTCGATCAGTTGCTACTTCGTGGATGATGGACTCAGTCATTACTGCCTCCTATAATTCAGCCTTTAATATTTGCTATTTACGCTAGAGTCAGTGACAAAGGTCCATGCCTAAATACATTTAGTATACTTGTAACGGAATAATATGTTGTTTATTTGTCACCACTGTCTCCTTTGTTGAGCACAGTTTTAAATGAACCATTTTTGTATTCTGAGAGAAGTTTTCGGCCATGACGTAAAGTGAATTAACACTTTCAGGTGTAGAGTTTGATTGAAAGCAGGTCGGTGTCCACACTGAGCAGTCTGCTAAAGTTCCCCGTTTGGTTTTTTTCTAGCATTTGTTGACATAATGGATGAAGAACCAGAGAGAGCCAAGCGCTGGGAAGGAGGCTACGAGAGGACATGGTGAGACTGTTATTTCTAAACCCAGAACACTGCAGGGTCTGAGCTCCAAAAGTGGCTGTAACTCCTACATGGCTATTTAACACAGAAACAGCTCAGCTGGTTAATTTCCAGTCCAGCATTGTGCCACAATGAGCCAAAATGGTTCATCACATTGTGTCTGATTACTTCCTGTTCTTCTTCAGGGAGGTGCTGAAGGAGGATGAATCTGGCTCGCTGAAGGCCACCGTGGAGGAGCTCCTGTTCCAGTCCAAAAGGAAAAGGTGTGTGTTTGTGTGTGTCACCAACTACTCATCCACATAGTTCAGCTACTCAGCTGTTTGCTGGTCAGATATGTGTTAATTCCCCAAAAAGCGATTGTCACTATAAATGTATGTGTTTTATTTACATCACAGGGTGGTAGAGAGCCATGGACAAGTGAGGCTCGGAATGGTGAGTTGGTTCAGCAGAGCCTAGTCCCATGTGTGATACTGAAACTTAGTTTTGGCACTCCATTACAAGCTGCGCCGGGATTAGTGTGTATGTGTGTGTGACTGTGTTTTGTTATTAAAAAAATTGTCATGTTTAGAATGTGTCATCACTTGTAAACATCTGTGCTCCAGATGCGTCACCTCTTTGTGGTGATTGACTGTTCAAGAAGCATGGAAGACCAGGACTTGAAGCCAAACCGCCTCACCTCTACTCTAAAGGTATATTCTGCAGACTCACACACACACATACACATACATCAGAATAATCTGTTAAGCACCGTCTCCTTTCTCCCTTCCTCCTCAGCTGATGGAAGCTTTTGTGGATGAGTATTTTGACCAAAACCCCATCAGTCAGGTACGTTCATGCCGTCTTGAGTTCTGCATGTTTGACTCCTTTAAACCCTTCCTGCTGTTGTTTAAACGTAACATTTTCAGTACATAGGAGACAGATGACTGTTTAAAGACACGTGTAGTTACTGTAGTGCTGTCATGTTGTAAGTACACAGGAAATGTTCCAGGGAATGCCAAATGTACAACTAATTGGTAAAATACACTCACTGGCCACTTTTTGGACACTTGTGCAATCTAACATAATCCAATACAGCAGCTCAGCCAATAATTCTACTTGTACAAGATCATCATGTTTCAGTTTTCTTTCTCAGAACCCCCTTTTTTACAGTATGTAAATAGTGAAGCAAAAACATCAGAACACCTCTACATTTGATACACTCCAGTAGGACCCCACTACCCACTATGACCTCAATAATACACTTGTAGTAGAAAGATCACCTTTCTGACAGTTTCAACAAAGACTGAGACATTCCAACCTTGAAAAACTTGAATTCATGACAGAGCTGCTGTGTTGGATTGTGTTTGATTGTACAGGCGTCTCTAATATAGTGGTCATTGACTTGTATGTCCTTGGGACACTGAGGAGAAGCTGAATGAAGAAGCCAGTGATACAACAAACATATTTTAGCTCCTGATCAATCGTCTTCTATTACAGACTTCATGTTATTAATTCATGTTTTTTTTCCACAGCTATAATAGCTAATAGAGGTTTTTAACTGGATCAGTTGTGCACTGTATTACAGTTTGAATGAACCAGATGTGTTGTGTTTTATAACAAACCACATATCTCAGAGGTGTCACACGTTATTATTCAGTATTTTAATAAGATGATTCACAATAGATAAACATGTAATCTCTCTTATCTCGCCTAATCAACCATGTAAAGAAATTAATTTACAGTTACATGAAAAAAACACAACCACAATGTGCAACACTGCAGTGATTAGAGGAACCACTAACTAACTCTCCAACAAGCAGATCTGAATGATCTAACTGTGATGGAAGAGATTTGCCTGTGGTTGGATGTTTTCAGATTCAACACGGTGTCGGTATCTGTCATGTGACCTAACAGCATGTGTTACGAATCTTCAGGTGGGCATCATCACCACCAAGAACAAGAGGGCTGAGAAGCTGACTGAGTTGACAGGTGAGAATCACACAGCCTGCTAATGTTGGATTCCACCCCTCAGTGTGACGCTCACACAGTAGTGTATATGCGCTGTAATCTTTAACATACTGTGATGCGTCCTCTTGTTTCGCCATCAGGAAATCCAAAGAAACACATCGCTGCTCTGAAGAAAACAGTGGACACAGCATGTGCAGGAGAGCCGTCCCTGTTCAACTCTCTCAACCTGGCCATACAGACTCTCAAGTAGGTTCTCAGTGTTTGTGTTTTACAGTGTGTCTTGTAACATAACTGAATGACACTCAGCTGGTGTCTGTGTTTGTACGAAGACACATGCCTGGACACACGAGCCGGGAGATCCTTATAATCCTCAGCAGCCTCACCACGTGTGACCCGGCCAACATCTACGAGCTGATCAAGGTGAAGTTGCACCGTGACACCCTCTCCCCTCGTGTCTGCTTATTCTGGAGTCGTGTATAACCCCCTCCCCTTCCCTCTCAGACCCTGAAGTCTCTGAAGATGCGGGTGTCTGTAATCGGCCTGTCAGCAGAGGTCCGGGTGTGCACGGTGCTCACCAGGGAGACGGGCGGCTCGTACCACGTCATCCTGGATGAGAGTCACTTCAAAGAGCTGCTGATGCTGCACGTCAAGCCTCCTCCGGCCAGCTCCTCGTCTGAGTGCTCTTTAATACGCATGGGTCAGTAAACAACACGTGCTACTAAACAGTATGCTTCATTATACTCACAAAAGATTCATCATGAATACTGATACTTCCTTTGTTTCTGGGAGCTAGCTTAGTTGTTCTCTGATTAAAAAACTACCACTCTTTAAAGCGACACACATTTGAACACTAGAAACAATTTGTGCTCTTTTATACCCCCCCCACACACCCAAAACAGTTTTTAGTTTTCTTAAATATATTCATAAATACCTGTTGCTGAATATTTGGGACTAAAAAGCATTTATTCTGTTGACTGCCGTGTTCCCTCAGGTTTTCCTCAGCACACCGTTGCCTCTCTGACTGACCAGGATGCCAAGCCTTCATTCAGCATGTCGTAAGTAAAGAACAGTGTGACTTTAAACCCTGTGACCAGGACTACAAGCATTCACTGTGTATCATTCAATAATTCATTCATCTCTGTGATGTTCTGCTCTTGGAATGTATCTCCCAGTCATCTGGACAGTAGTGGTGGTCCAGGCCTGTCTCTAGGAGGGTACTACTGTCCGCAGTGCCACGCCAAATATACAGAACTTCCTGTGGAGTGTAAAGTCTGTGGTATGTTTGAAGATTTGATTCTTATTTTGTTTAATCTCAGACTTGATAAAAAAATAAATTATTGATAGTTGTCACTGGTGTGTGTGTGTGTGTGTGTGTGTGTGTGTGTTTGTGTGTTATGCAAGGTTTGACTCTGGTGTCAGCTCCGCACCTTGCCAGATCCTTCCACCACCTCTTCCCCCTCGAGCCCTTTATAGAGATTCCTGTGGAGGAGATTCAAGTGAACAGGTGACTCTGGTACTCACACACTCCTTGGAGTTTGACATACACACAGTATTGTGCCGCTGTGTGTCTAAAACCTGCTGTGGTTCGGTTTCAGGTTCTGTCAAGCTTGTCAGGGGGAGCTGAAGGATAAAAGCGTAAGTAGAGCAGAGTGTATATTTGACTTTGTAGTTTTGTATACATGATGTTGGTACTGTGGGGATTTACTAGACAGGGAAGAGTTAACACAGTGAAGAGATGCTTATACGTTGAATTATAGGAATTGTAGGATCTAGGGCTTTTGGAGCTTGATTCATCCTCAATGAAAAATCAGTTTATCTTGATTTGTTCCATGTTTCTTTTGAGTTCTTTAATACCGTAGTGATATTAATTTTTTTAAGTGTTAAAGCTCTCTCTCTTCCTCTCTGACCTGCTGTTTGTAGGCATTCAGCTGTACGTCCTGTCACAGTGTGGTCTGTGTGGAGTGTGACCTCTTCATCCATGACTCTCTCCACTGCTGCCCGTGTTGCATTCACAGTCAGAGCGTCCCCTGATGTCCACAGGATCCCACACAGAGACTCAAACAGACTTGGTGGTCCTATATGTCGGGGGTACATTAAGCCCTCACCGATGGTCACTTGTGATCGGACAAGATGATTCATGTAGGACGAGTGCAGGCCGTCTACATGGTCTTATTTCAGGTGTAGAAGATGGGTACAGAATATTGGATCCTCTCCTCTGTCTGCTCTGAGAACTGCCAGTAAACAAGTGTCTGTCACCAACGCTGTCTGTGCATTCATTCCTTGTTTTCACCACAGTTCTGATGACATGGCCGCTACAATAAAACTGCTCTAACCAGTAAGAAATGTGTAGTCTAATTTCTAAACACGCCATGGTGCAACTATTTATCTTTTCTTTATTCAAATCCGAACTCTACATTCAGGGTCGGAGGTAAACACTCTGTGCTGACGTAACCACACTCTCTTAAAGCCGCAGAAGAAGAAGAACAAGTCGTCACTTCCGGCGCTTCTCATAACTCGAGTGGCGGGAAGTGGCTGTGATTAGACGCAGCTAGCGCAGCAAGGACCCGCAGTCCAGAGTCCAGAGTCCAGAGTCCATATCCCCGACTACACACCAGTCCAGAGTCCCCAGACCAGACCAGACCAGTCCAGAGACGATGTCCCGCATGCTGAACGCTATCGTGGCGGTGTGTCCTGACCTGGGCATCGGGAACAACGGAAACCTGCCGTGGCATCCTGTCAGACTGAGGTAAGTGTCGGTGGACTGTGGTGAGTGGTGCGTTAACACATGTGTGACGTCACTACTTTACTCAGTGACGTCCTGATAAGGTGTGATGTAAAACACGTTGTCAGAGGTCATTAATAGCTGTAATACACACTGTAAAGTGGTACTTCTCAGACGTCTGGGTTCTCCAACTATTGCATTGAACGGTACTAATGAATAATACGTGGACACAGCAGTGACTGTAGATGAATTAACTTCTATTTGTCTGCACTGTGTTTTTATTTTTAGTAACGAATTCAAACATTTCCGAAAGATGACAGCGACTGCGTCTGTGAAAGGTAACAGTGTTGGAAAGAGTTCAAAGTTTTATAACCTCCCGAGTGCAGTTAAGACAGAACAGGAAGGAGCAGACATTTACACTGCCTGTAAAGAGTTCACTTTCTTATGAGAGAGCTTGTGGTGCAGACTGCAGCATATAGTAGCACAGAACAATCCCTTTGTGTTATACTCAATATAGAAGGACCAAATATCCCCTAACGAATCTGTCCTTCCTGTTTGTCAGACCGGCTCATGAATCTGTGGATTCCCAGTGCCCAGTTTGTGTGTTTTCTCTGATTGAAGTAAAACAGTTGGCCATGTTAAAGCAGCAATCACACTATGACCATGATCATTATATTGGGCATTGTTGTCCAGGAGCCTTGCACCGAGGAAGTTGTGTTAGAGCTGGCTGTACTTTAAGGAGAGCTAACCAGTAATTAATAAGTTCAAACTTTACTATGCTGCAGGCAAACAGAACGTGGTGATCATGGGCAGGAAGACGTGGTTTTCCATCCCAGAGAAGAACAGACCTCTGGCTGACAGAATCAACATTGTTCTCAGCAGGGAGTGCAAGTATGTCACACACTTCATATTGTGGTGGGCAGAACTTGGTCTCAGTTACATTCACACCAAATGTATTGCTGTTGCACACTGCACACTGATATCACGTTTTGGCAGTAGCTTAATATAACTGCCAATGTTCCCCCAGAGCGCTTCCTACAGGAGCACACTACCTTGCACCAGACTTCAGCTCAGCCCTGAGGCTTGTTGACACAGAGCTAGCAGACAAGGCTGACCAGGTCTGGATTATAGGAGGCAGTTCTCTCTACAAGGTACTGCACGGAGAGATCAGCCTGGGACAAAGCCAGGATTTAAAATGCTGATGATTGAAATCAATACTTATGTGTATGTGGAGGCTTCTTGATCAGCTTTTTATGTCCAGTGTTTGTCATCATCTTGTGTGTTGCTGCTGCAGAATTTTTTTTTCCAGTTTTTTCTTTTAAAAATAGTTTTCAGTCAGAGTAGAGAAAGAACATCCAAATAATAATAATTTTTACGGCCATATTGGGCTCAGTGATAGTCATGATGAACCACTTCACACACACTTTTGCATACACACCTTCCTTCTCTCTGTAATGATGTTTTGCTTGCGTTGTACTATGCAGGAGATGATGGAGACCCCGGGGCCCAGGAGGCTGTTTGTTACGCGAATCCTGAAGCAGTTTGACTGTGACACCTTCCTCCCGGAAATCAGCCCAGACAAATATCGTCTCCTGCCAGAGTAAGATAAAGACACATCAGCGCACACACAGCCTTTATTTGGTAGTATAAGTTGATCACTGATGAGTCAATAAACTCAAGCAGCCAGATGAGCAGACAGGTTTGAAACAGCTTAGTAAAAAAACATCTGTATGGTCTTTTAAAACTGACTTGTTCTACAGTATAAACTTTAATTTTAAAATCAAATCCAAACATATTAAAAAATAATCAGTAGTAAAATTAAATGTGTCAGACTAGTACGACTGCTGGTTGCCAAATTAGGAACTTCTCAGGTCTTGAATTATACACCAATATGACCCTTAAACCTTTCATATTCATGCATATCACAGATAAAACAAAGTACATGAAATTTCTTTCTCCTAAAGGTTCCCAGGGGTGTCACAGGAGCTGCAGGAGGAGAACAGTGTCCAGTATAAATTTGAAGTGTATGAGACCATCGAACAATGAAGACGACCACAACCCCCAAGTCTGTTTTGTTTTTTGGAAATAAATGGGTATTTAAGATTTCTACTGTAGTTATTTACAGACATAAGCTGTTTATGTAATAGCTTTTAATGAATTTTAACCAAAGCCCAAGAAGATTGAAGCCAATTAGTTTGAAAACAGACATTTCAACTGCAATGAAGGCTCCATGTTTAAGAAACGGACGAGAGCCTTTCTTTTGATATCAGATTTGATCCTTGAGTCATGAATGATACCAGATCACTTGTCCAGATTTTTATAACCTTCCCTGGCCACAGAAGTCCCCTCCACATTAAGGAGGTGTTCTACAAGACTGCAGGTGACATGAATTACAAGTGACATAATTGCCTTACCCTGGATCAAGCATAATTTAGTTTGTGTTCCAGCCTTCACTAATGTCACCAATGACATATGACCCTCAGGGGAAAATGAGGGAAACAATGTAAATAGAAAATTAATAGGATAGGTAAATGGATATAAACTGACCAAATGATTATTATTATTATGTCTTTATTATAGATTTGGTTAAATCAATTAACCAAGAAAAAAAACATTTGAAAATGGATTTTTCTCAGTAACATGCACTGCTGATGATCACATTTAAGGCATTTATCCTACAACTGTTTAGAGCATACTTTCAGTAACTTCAAGCATTGTAGCAATTTCTCTGGAACACTGCCTAATAATTCTTTCTGGATTACTTACACATTCAGCCCTTTCTGTAATTATATCGGCTGTACTTCCCTTTTCACATATTATATGTGGTACCTCTTCATACATCTCCATATTGTGCTGCTTCTCTGTGGGTGAAAAGTTTGCTGTGTGTGTTTTGTCCATGTTTGATCAGTACCTCTGTGATCGATACATCTTTTAAACAATACTCCAAATATCCATATAGCCAAGAAATCTACACCTGGCTTGCCTTAGCTGCACCTTCTTATTCTGGCATATGTGCAATGGAATAAGCCAATATGAGTTTATCAGAATAGGTGAAGCTAGGATATTTCACTTATCCTGCATTTCTTAATTCTGCTTTTGTGCAACACCCCTCTGATGTTATATATACTTATGTGAAGACGGGTGGCCAGTCAGAGGCCCAAAGCTTTAGGTGTATGTGTGTTTGCATGCTAACTGGTAGTGAAATGCCCAGGTTGGGAGGATGGGAGGAAGAGGGGCCTTAATTCAGTTCAAGTCAGTATTATTTATATAACACTACTAAACCACAACAAAAGTCATCTAAAGGCACGTTACAGTGTAAGGTTCCATAGGTTCAAGGTTTAAGACCTTACAAAATATAACTGTTTTATAACTGAATTATATAGAAAACCCAACACTCCCACTTGAGAGGCACTAGATGACAGTGGAGAGGAAAAAGGGACGGGAAGAAGCCTCCGGCAGGACCAGGCTCAGGCTGGGTGGCCATCTGCCTCAAACGGTTGGGGTGAGTGGAAAGAGGAGTACGGAAAGAACAGAAAGACACAGGAGCTCAAACAAGTCTTTTTAGTCTCAAGGCCAGAGGAGCTGCTGCATAACGAGGCATGTATTTGAACTTTTGTATCAATGTTGCCACAGAATAGAATATTAACTCAAGCAAAATATGGTCAAGTTGTTAGCAATATGACACCATTTGTAACAAGTTGTGTAAACATCACAAGTTGCAGCATCAAGTCAAAAAAGTGTGTTTTTTTTATACATTAAATACGCTACACTAAATACATTTGCCACTGTTTTTACATTGAAGGATACGGAGGTGGTGGCATTATTTCTTTTGCAATTAAGTAGGCTATTACATATGTGTTAGCACTGTGTCTGTTTGTTTTTGTTTGTTTATTTTAAGACTGGGGGCTGAAAAGTGGACACTATAAGGTTTGTTGCGTTGGTCATTCTTTATTGTAAAAAGATGTAAATGTAAAAGACGGAAGGCGACAACGAAAAGTTTGCATTCACAAGGTAGTGACTTGTTGACACACCCATCACAACAAAATGTGAGCCGATGTTCACACATAAAACTAGGTGAAACTAGATGAAGAGGAGCCATTTAAACAAATGAAACAACACATTAATTCATTTGTGGAAAATGATCCAATATTTATGTGACAAAAGTATGTGAACCTCCACGATTATCAGTTCATTAGAAGGGAAATTAGAGGCAGGTATTTGAATGAATAGGATAACAATCAGGAGTGAGTCTGAGAGGTTCTGCCTTATTTAAAGCAGAGACAACCAACCTACTAACTACAGAAGTCTGATCTCAACAACGCAGGTTTGTAGAAGTGTGTTCACAAGTCCATCATCAGGAGATCATGTCAGGAAAATATCAAGTCCATGTGTGAGCTTATCATGCAGCAAGATAACAAAACACACGAGTTGTACAGGAGCAGAAGAAATGTAATGTGGAGCCAAGTTAAAGTCCCGACCTTAAGTCTATAGAAATGCTGTGCAAGCCCCTGAAGCTGGCAGCTGATGTGAGTTGAAGCAGTCCAGTATAACTGATGTGCAGGACTGAGAAACAGTTCCTGGAAATGCATCAAGTTAGTGCAGCAGATGTTGCTCACTCCAGTTACTGAAGGCCCGGGTTTACATATACTGTATCTGCCACACATGAATATTTAGGGTTAGACCATTTTCCACAATAAATACTTTAATAAGTGTGATGTTTTTGTCCTAATTTTCTTTAACACATTAGTTTGTTTTAGGACTACTACTGTGACATTCAGTTCACAAACTTTCCAACTTACTGCCACTGTTTGTTAACACTGACATAACTTGACCAGTAAATTCAGCCTTCTACTGAAGAACATGATGCTTCTCTGGCCCCAACACCTTCACTATCATATCTTTGGATCAACTGACACATTATACTGGACTACATATATTCCCATTAGATCTGGCTGACAACACATACAGTATGAATGAGTTAGTCATACTGTGGCCTTAACTCCAGCACGCAGTGTTGTATCATAATGTGTCAAGTTAAACTCTCTCCTGTAGAAGCACTGTGAAGAGGAAATGACTGGAACAGATGAATCATTATTAGGGAAAGAATAGTGCATCATAAGAGCTGTTATAACACAGACATTAGATTTTCACATTTTGGACAAGGTCATCAGGTTGGTTATGTCTTTTGAGAAGCTACTGTTGTTCCACATTTAAATGTGTTCTTAGCTATAAAATCTCAGTTCTTCTCAATCAAACCTTTTGTCCAGCCCTTCTCCAACGCTCACTTAAGAACATAATGTCATGGTAATTTGTCCACGGCATTCGTGAAGCTCTCTGTTGTGCAGTCATCACCAAAATAAATCTGTCTGCAGCCTTGGACTTTCCGCTGACGTCGGTGGCACTGTTGTCATCAACACACATCAACAGTCTGAATACCTGAAGGTGAAAAGAAATTAGTCGTACCTGCGCAAATGCTGTACCAAAGACCACTATGTGCACTGTGGCTGCTCATAATAGGATGTGCTGTCATTGGCTGCGTGCTTCCTGCTCCTCTGCTGCCATAGGCTGGCCTTTCTCTCTCATATATTAGACTTTGCTCCCTCCTTTCATCAGTCACTCCTCTGCACGGATGTCTGCTCTCCATACTGGTGTCTCTTCAGCCTGTACACTGACAGTGACCTGTCAGCTGGAGGCGGGGGCTGCACTCGGAACATCTGGAACGGTAAAGAATGCGACACATTCAGGTAAGTTTGTACACACAGCAACAACAAATTAGTATTCATTTGTGCACTACACTACTTACTAGTATGGAATTAGTATGAAATAAATGTATGCATTACTTGTTAGTATATATATATCTTTGTAATATTGTGTGTCAACATGTAAGACAACAATATTGTATGTAACACAGGATTATATAAGTTACATAAATCAAAAGCTTTTGTAATAGCCGTGAGTAAAGATGCTTTAGAAGATTTAGTTTGTCCTTGCAGAGTTATTTCTGTAGTGTTCACAAAAACATTTTTGATTTCATTCAATTCATATTTTGAACTGTGATGAAATGAAAGCATATTCTAGTGCAGCAACTAAATAGGTTCCTGTTCAGCATTGCATATAGTCTTTACAGCCAGCGCTCTTTACAGTCTTTAAGTTATATATGTGTTTATATATACATACACATATACACAAGTATCAGGATTTGGCACAAATGTTAACAATGTCTCATTTTCTATGTGGAGTATGGAATGAAAAAAATGTGTGGCCTTCACATGTGGAGGGATAAAATGTTAAGCAATGACATTTTCTCTTGTGCCTCTATCATTAGCGATTCTGTCTGTGTTGGTGCTAGTTGAAGGCCAGCCCTGACCCCCTCAAAGAAGCACAGATGGGGGTTTGAATGTCACCCAGCAGAAAAAGGCTACTAACTGAGGTTAAAACCTCCTGCTCTTCACACTTACGCTTTATTTCTGCCAAATGACCCATTACACTACTGCACAATACCAAAGTTCATTTAATGCTGCTAATCCATAAGGTTCGAGAACTCACACACTAAAACACACTAAAAGATGAATTTTCAACATGTGTTCAGCAGAGGTCAAGACTTCTTTCATTCTTTACTTTACTTCATTGTAAACACTGTACATGTTAACAAGCAAGGATCAGTATCAGAGCTGAGCACGGCTGGACAGGGACCAAAGCTAGCCCTGGACTTTTGCCCAAACAGGCCCACCATACACCAACTTTTATTGGACTAGTCTTCAGTCTGGATCTGATAAACATCTTGGAAAAGCACCTTTTTTTTAATCCATCCATTTTTCACTTGATCAAAATGATTGGAACATGTGACTGTGTATTTTGTTGTCCAGGTGTGTTCTATTACATTGATGATTCAAACAATAAATAGCACTGAATGTCTACGCTCAGTTTCAGATTTAGGTTTTCCCTGCATTTAGAGTTAAGAGGTGTAACCAACATGGAAACCAGAGAGATGTCGATGGGTAAAAAACAAGCTATTGTCTCAATTGGCCCTTCAACAAGGCAGCAAAAGAACGGAACAGCCAGAGTCCCAGGTCCAACGCAAAAACCTTGTTTTGCTTACATAGCTTACATAGCTGGGGATTCAGAGAAGCTGAAAAGAATTTTTAGAAAACACAGCAACACACTCAGATAGAGACTCGTCCACACCAAAGATCGGGCTCTAGAATACAAGATGAGCAATATAGTGTCTGCGGTCCAGTGCAGTGAAGAATGCCAAACAGCCACTAAACAGGAGTAGTAACACCTCAGGACCTAAATCAACTGTGTAGATTTCTCTGTCCAATATGTGAACAGAGGTTCACATATTGGACAGAGAAGACAAGTGGTTTGAAAAAGGTGTGAGGGAAGCCTTGCATGTGCAAATCAGTTTAGGCCTTTTTTTTATACAATACACCAAATATTTGAGGATTACAGCTTTTCAAATATGAAGATTGCTGCTTTTTATGTAATCACTTTAATTATATTAATTTTTATACGTTTGAAATGTTGGTTGGTCAGAACAAGTACTGTCAAGGTGTCACTATGGACCAAATACATTTAGGTTCAAGACGAAAAGATAAACATGAGAGGAAAGTTTAGAATTTCAGCTTCTCTTTCCTGTTGATAGATATAATAAACAAGACATGACTTAACACCTTTTGTATAAGATGACCAAATGGTAGGTGAGCAAAAGTATTGGAATATGTTACTGACAGTGGCTTCTTGTTAACCAGGTGTGTCCTGTGAGATTGATTGTTCAAAGAATAACTATAACTAAGTCTTAGCCTTGTTAACCAGGTGTGTCCTGTGAGATTGATTGTTCAAAGAATAACTATAACTAAGTCTTAGCCTTTTTGGAAAATGGAAAAGGCTGGCTAAAGAAAACAACAGCTCATGACAATAGTATTAACTATAACTCTAAATGCGGCTGGTTAGTGTAGTGGTAACATCACCGCCTCCCATGTGGGAGGCGTCCTTAGGCAAGACCTCCTCACGCTGCCCTGCCTACCCTTGTAACTTGTAATGACTTGTAAGTCGCTTTGGATAAAAGCGTCTGCTAAATGACTGTAATGTAATGTAATGTAATGTAAACAGTCAGTGACGTCACCAACAACGTCCACAGAGCAGAGGTGTAAATATCACCCACTGGATTAAGACTTCATAAGCAGAGGCCATACCACAAGATGCAACCCAATCAGGAGAAAGAATCAGAAAGCCTGGGTAGAATTTGCAAAAGCGTACAAAGACGAGTCACAAAAATCAAGGAGGAAAGTTTTATGGACAGATGAGACCAAGATAATCCTCTAACAAAGTGATGGAGAAAGACTTTCTCTAGTGCCACGGCTAGGGCTGCATGGTTGCTTCTAGGACAGGTCAGCTAACAGGTTCTTAGCTGATTTTGTTGACTTATGTTGCGTTTAGTCTTTTTTGATATTATAGAAGCAGATGGGAAACATGGGGGGGAGAGAGAAGGTCCCCAGCTGGACTTGAACTGCAGATTTTGCACTTATGTGACATGTGCACAAACCATTAGGCTACCATAGCACTGATAGCAGCAAGATGAATTTAGAGGTGTACAGAAACATTTAGCTTTTGATCATTTACTCCTTTACCAGACCAGGTACCACGCTACCTGTGTCTACGTGATGGCCACATAGACCCAGGCTCATTGAAATCATGTTTATAGTTGTGCTCATACTGTTCGTTGTCACTGAATACAACACAGAAGTTGTCAAACTCATAGAAAGCAGTACTCATTGGATTGTTGGCAAATTTGTTCACAGCAGTTCTACATTGTTAAGTACATAATCCAAGAAAATTGGAAACTTTTACATTACATTATATTACATTATAGTCATTTAGCAGACGCTTTTATCCAAAGCGACTTACAAGTCATTACAAGTTACAAGGGTAGGCAGGGCAGCGTGAGGAGGTCTTGCCTAAGGACCCCTACTGGAGGTAGCCATAGCTGGGATTTAAACCCCAGTCTCCCACATGGGAGGCGGTGATGTTACCACTACACTAACCAGCCGCCACAGCTTTAACTGTGAATAAAAAAAAAAACTTGACTTCATCTTGTTGGTGCCTCAGTCAGTGTCTTTATTCAGAGTCCACTCGTGAATAAAGACCCTGTAACATCACCCACAGTAGCTGGAAAATTCTCCAATATAGCAGTGATTGTTGTGAAGTCTCATCTATTGTAAATTGTAGTTACATCGGCAACTTTACATACAAGTAAATCTTGAAGTGTGTACAAACCCAATTGCGTGTATATACATCATCACCACTAGAAATCTGCCCATGACTGAAAAATTCAAGGCAACACAAGGATTCTCACAGTAGTACAAAGAGGTCAGGTAGCAGCTGCTGCTTTGCAATCGCTGCAGAGCTACAACTGGAAAGGTGAACAGTAGTCATAAGACTCTTCCAGCACTGAATGACATTCAGAGTATGGTTTCAAGGACTACATGTGCTTTTGTATATTTTTAATCTATTGCTAGAAATCATGTATATTTGACATTGTCGTGGATTTTACAGAAAATGGATTTCTCCTTCTCCGGCATTTATCTCAGTGTGATGTGAACTTTCTGAGGCCTTAACAATAGATCTATGCTGTGAATGTGCTACAGTCATCTACTTTGATAATCAAATGTTGTTGCTATGGATACCATCTATCCATTTGCTATTCGCCGTACCCTGTTCAGGGTCAAGAGTGGGCTGGAGCCCATTGCAGCATGCGCTGGATGAGATAAGCAGTACACACCAGAGAGGTCGCAAGTGCTCACAGTACTAACATACATAGGCAAATCAATTTAATTAACATTAATGGTCAATTCAGAGTTCTGAAGTAAGTATGTGCCAAATTCTTTCACGTTTCACTGTCTTCATGTAGCTTTTTTTCTATTATGGCAACTAGTAATATAGAGCTTTTACAACTTAGAAGATAACACCTTTTGTTTAAACCCACCCTTTTTTTATGTGAGCAAACGTATTTGAACATGTAGACTTAAAATAGATTAAAGTTAATAAGACTTTATATTCAGTTGAAAAATGTTTGCTTGCAATAACTGCATCAAGCCTGTGACCCACTGACATCACCAAACATTAGCGTTCTTCTCTTGTGAAGCTTTTTCTTGTTGTTTATCTTTGGTGGTTACTCCTTTCAGTCTCATCTTTAACAGGTAAAATGCTCTATGGGGTTTAAGTCTGGACACTGACTTTTCCAGTCTAAAACCTCCCAAATCTTTCCCCTGATGGACTCCTTTTTGTTTTGCAGTGTGTTTTGGGTCTTTATACATACAGCACGATGAAGGATCTTCTAATCAGATAGGTTGCATCTTTCTTTAAATTGGCAGACTAAATGTATCTGTAGACTTCTGAGTTAATTTTGCTGCTGCCATCATGGGTTAAATAATCAATAAAGATTGCTGAGCCTGTCCCAGAAGCCTGGCTTTCCTATTCTTCTTGCTAATGAGTGGTTTGGGGTACTTTTGTTCATGAAGTGGGTTAAAACAAAAGGTGCCATCTTCTTCTTCAAGTTTTGAGGGGTGGTTTCAGCTGTAGCCAAATAGCCACATATTTAAGGCACCTAGCTCTTTCATGAGCTTGACATGCTGCTCTCTCAAAATGGCACTACTCTCATCATCTTGAGAGTCCTTGCAATTCTAAACACTCTCCCAAACGTCACAAACTCCCACTCTACTTAACTACGTAACTCTCTGCAGGAACCTCAGGACCCTCAATCCTAAACAGTTTTCATCCCTGGTCTCTGTTATCCTATCCCCACCACAAGTCTTCTCTACCCTTTACACAGACACAGCCACTGACAGATTCTGCACTACACTACTTGTCTGGCCATGCATTAGCTCCTAATTCATGGCTCACTGACCAGATCTGTGAACAACACATCATGCTCAGGAGTGCTGAGAGAAGTGGTGCAAGTCCAAAACTCCATCTGCTCTAGTGGAGTATCAGAGCCTGCTTGTGTTTTTTTTCTCATAGCATCAACAAAGCAAAAATTACTACCAGGAAAAACTCTGACTCAAAACTACTGACACCAGGAAGCCTTTCTCCACTTTCAAGTCATTCCTCTCCATCTTCCGCATCCACCTCTCTCACTGCCAACACCTTTGCAACCATCATTTCCCAGTTCTCTCCTTTGAACAGAGACATCCTACTAACATCTAACAGCACATTGCTCACCTTGTTTGCCACTCTGACTGAGGACGATGCATATACCCTTAAACCATCCTACCACCTGTTCTCTTGATCCCATCCCCTCCACTCTCCTTCAACTCCATCCACACAAACCCCAGTCATTACACAAATCATTAACACATCTCTCACAACAGGCACCTTTCCCACCTCATCTAACCACTCCTTAAGAAATCTACTCTTGACACCTCCCTTTTAGAGAATTACAGACCCGTCTTTCTTGTTCTATTCCCGGCCAAGACCCTTAAATGAGCAGCCTTCAATCAACTGGCTGTCTTCCTTTCTAGGAATGACCTCCTTGATGTCAACCAGTCTAGCTTCAAGAGTGGTCACTCCACAGAAACAGCACTCCTGAAGGTCATGTCCCTGCAGGCTGTAAAACCTGCAGCTCAGTCTTCCATTGTAATCTTACTTGATCTATCTGCAGCCTTTGACGTGGTTAACCACCAGATCCTGGTTCTTAGGTATCAAATCTCACTTGTCTTGAGAGAAGGGCCTCTTCAATTTAACCTCTCCAAGAAATAAGTTCTTGTCTTCGCACCGAGACCTACAATACAACACTAAATCAGCATCAACAAAGGGTCTTTAGTGATTGTCCCTACTAAGTCTGCCAGAAACCTGCGGATGATCACTGATGATCAACTCGGTCTCAATGGCATGCAGATTTGCCCTTTTCAACATCAGAAAGATCAGACCCTACCTGTTGGTCTATACAACACAACTCATTTTGCAGGCTCTGGTCATATCTCGGCTTGACTACTGCAATGTCTTACTGATGGGGGTACCGGCATGCACCATCAAACCCCTCCAGACGATCCCAAATGCAGCAGCATATCTCATTTTTAAACAGCCAAAAAGGACATGTTACACCACTTTTTAGATATCTGCACTGGCTTCCTGTACCTGTCTGCTTTAAGTTCGTAGCCCTAAGCCTTGCCTACAGAGTGGTCAACTCCCTCATCCAGGCCATCTCTCCTGTCTGCTGCTCTCTGTCATCAAAAGACGTCTCATGGTCCCCTTACTTCATTTCAAAAGGTCCTAGGTTAAACCTTTCAGCTCAGTGGTTCCACGATGGTGGAACGGCCTAACCTCCTCTGCATTCCCAATTTTCAAAAATCACACAACTATTCTGCAACTTTCTCTGAACTTACGTCTTAAAAAAAAATGTCTTGCACTTACACCTCATGAAAAGGAAGCTGTTCTGCCTAGAGCACTTTACTTAAATGGCTTTCCCCTTCGCTTTGGATAAGTGTCTGCCAAATGACTAAATGTAAATGTTGTGTATCAAATCGAGACATAAACACCTGGAAATGAAAGGTGAAATGTTGATCTGTTGCCTCATATTCATCTTTTGATGTCAAACCCAAATGTTTTCAATCTAAATCAAAATTAAAGGAACTGGCTTTAATTTTCCAGTACTTTTAGAGGGGAGTGTAGATCCAAGATTCTACCTAGTTTTCTACTACGGTTTAATAAATACCACTAAAAGGCTAACACCATTTAAGATACAGGTATATATGTTTTCATTCTCCCAACTGCAACTCTGTGAAAACTAGCAACACAGATAAATGCACAACAAAGCAGAAACCCAAATTGGGTGTTGCCTATTTAGTAACTCATCCAGCCAAAACAGACTTTTGAATGCACCCTGTGACATGCACCAAGAGCGTGCCAAACACACTGTGTTTTTTCAATGACTAGTAACATTTATATCAAGTATGTGAATATCTCAGTGTGTACATGTAATGGATATAACTACATCTAAAAAGGGTGAGTAGGGGGGGAGAGTACAAATGACTAAAAAGTACAAATTTACCATTCCAGTTTATCAAAAGGTTGGTGTAGTTTGAAGACCCACACTTCAAAGCCACTAAAAACAGTCCGTCTGA
The DNA here is from genome assembly GCF_900324465.2 of Anabas testudineus. NCBI lineage: Eukaryota > Metazoa > Chordata > Actinopteri > Anabantiformes > Anabantidae > Anabas > Anabas testudineus. The sequence continues at coordinate 1,974,404 of NC_046618.1, read as the reverse complement.
TGGAAATACACGTAAGAACTTACTATTCTTTTGCTTTTATTGCAGATTAACAGCTGTAGTCGCCTTTGGACAAAGTGACGATCAGAGATACTGAAGGTGGATTAAAGGCCAGGTTCCTTGCAATGGATCAGTCTACAGAGGTTCGTACAGATGGCAGTTCCCTGCTAAAGGCTGTCTATTTGAGTCGTCTGCGTCTGACTCGGCTGCTCCTTGAAGGAGGGGCCTACATAAATGAGAGTAACGAACATGGCGAGACACCCCTTATGGTGGCTTGCAAGACACATCATACAGATTCTCAAAGTGTACCCAAGCACAAGATGGTTTGGTACGTCTTTTCAGGGTATTTATTGAAAGCATATTTATGTTGAGAATTAAAAGCTGGTGTAATAAATATGATCTTTACTCCCTGTAGGTACCTTCTGGAAAATGGTGCTGATCCAAACATACAAGACAAGACGGGGAAAACAGCTCTAATGCATGCATGCCTTGAACAGGCTGGAGCTGAAGTTCTGTCACTACTTCTGAGCAGTGGAGCAGATCCAACTCTGGAAGATCATGCAGGCTTGTCTGCATTGGTTTATGCTGTGAATTCAGGTAACAGGGAGGTCCTCAATGTCCTCCTGAATGCCTGCAAAGCAAAGGGTAAGGAGGTCATTATCATCACCACCAACAAACTGCCATCTGGCCATCAAGTAACTAAGCAGTACCTTAATGTTCCACCACCTCCCGACCTCGAGGAGCGTCTGCATTACACCCCAACATCATGTTACCTGTCTGCATCTGAGGTCCAGTCACGAACACCTCCTCAGGGCTCCACAGCAAGTACTTCTCAACCTGGCAGTCCCCTTGTTGGTCTCAGGAATCCCCAGTATTTAGGCTCAGGACCTGGACTAGTCACATCTCAACCAGGTTCTCCAATCCAGCATCCTAATCCTATATGTGTTCCTGGAGTGGATAAGCGACTTAATCTCCACAGACTACACTCAGAGCAGTGGTCCAAAAGTCCTTCAGTGCTGCTCCAGCAGAGCCAGACCTCTTCTTTGACAGAAGAGCCAGTGGAAATTACACCTGAGGAGGAGCTGTCTTTTACAGTCAACAGCCTTGCCATCCACGGAAGACCCCCAGCTGTAGCACGCCACCACAGCATCGATGTGAAAGATGCATCTGGGCTTCTGAAAGCACTAGATAACATGTCGGGAAATGAGAATAGGGGAGGAGGTGGAAGAAGAGTATTTGGAAGAAAGATGTCATATGACAGTGCTGCAAGTTCACTGCATTCTGTGTCACACCCAAATTTGCATCAAGAAAGTCCCTTTCCCAATGAATCCAGTCCTGTGAATGAAGATTCCTCTGACTGTCTAAGACAATTGAATGTGTCAAGCCTGCAAAACGTGGTCCGTCGGCGGAACATTGGTTTTGACCACTATAGTTCTGACTCTCAGTTACCACAGTTTGGCCGAGACAACACCTCCAAAAATGGCAGCGGGGTTGGAATGGGACCAGAAAGACACAAGCTGGTTAACAGCAGATCTTCCACTCTTTCAGGATCCAGGGAGTCCTTGGAGAGCTCTGTCCAGAGACGAGGCACAGCTGGGCTAGAGCAAAGAGGCTCAGGTGCCCTTCTCCTGGATCACATTGCCCACACTCGTCCTGGATACCTTCCTCCTCTAAAGCCCCATGCTCCTATACCAGACATTGGGGTCAGCTCCAGATCTTCCTACACTTTAAGTGGAAGTAGCAAGAACAGTGTTCTTTCAGGGTCAAAGCCCATTCTACCATGTGCACCTGTTTTTCCAAGAGATCTAAAAGCCAAGAAAATGCTTTGGAGACGCCACTCAATGCAGAGTGAGCAGATTACACACCTGTTCAACTTTGAGGAAACTTTTGGCCACTAGAATAAAATTTGGCACGTGTAAAGAAAAATGTATGTGCTTTCACCAGTATGATACATTGCTTTATTGTATCTAATGTCAGGTCATGTAACTTCAGTGCATTTAAACTTCTTTAATTTAAAAAAATAAAATCCCCCTTACACTAGCACTTTCCCAGAAAACAGATACTGGTTGTTTGCCAGTTTTGGCTTAGAAAAACTGATTGTTTGCATTTTTCTAGTGATACAAAGGATGGCCAAATATATACAGTACAAATGCATAAATAATCCATTATTTCATCTTCTGTTTATTCACCTATATATGCATTGTTTAAATTTCAAACAAGAAGTGAACTGCATGTCTTCATCATGGAATACAAAGGTATCTGTCTACATAAACTGAGGAAACATAGAAGCCTTGCACTTACAGATTTTTCTCCAGTCTTGTCTCTTTGTGTTGGGAGAGCTTACTCTTTTAGAAGAATGTTTCATCTAAATTGGCAATTAGGAAATCTGCATCCTTGAAAATATAAAACCTTCTCAAATACTCTTATCACGTGTTCCCAGTTGCCAGTGGCAACACTTAAGTGGGGCACTCAGCCTTCAGTCCTTCATTAAACTGTATTATACTGCACTCTCTGTTCTCAATAAACCTTGTTTGTACCAAATATTTGAGTGGCTTTGTATCAAGATGTGCAACCTACGGTTTTATGTGGTAAAAGGCACAGTGAAAACAAGTTTTCTTTGGAGTTTATACTCAGCACTGCTCAGAGAAGGAAATATTTTGAACAGCAATTATCACCAACGAGGTTTAGGCCTCTATATGTCTGATCCTTGGAGAGCCCAATGTTTTCTCAATTCCATTTTTTAAATCACAGCTTTAGTTTCTTTAGTTACTTTGCATATTAAAACATTTACTTAGCCACAATTGATACCAAAAGGCTGTGCATTTCTTTAGATTAAAAAATTTTAATGTTTCACATAATCAGAATTATATACAACTCAACCAGCTACAACAAGGTAAAAAAATAATCAATAATAATGACCCAATACTATATTACAATACAACAGTTCTTCAGAGTATTTTTTCCATTGTTGATCATGCTAATTTACTATAAATTTAAATTTAGAACTCTGAGGTTATGCTACTTTTATTTAAGAAATAAATTGAGAAATGAATTGTAATCCTTTTTATGTTGAGGTTGTGATACTGCAGTAGTTTGTTTGGACACTTGCTAGATAATGTGAAACACATTTGACTGTCTGTTACGTTGCCAGACTAGAAGTCTTCTTATTTCACAAGGAAAATGCAACCATTATAGAAAAAGAACTAAATATGTCTAATTTGTGAAGCAGAAATATTTCTTCATTATCACAAATCCCCTAAGATTCACCTTGCAGCTGCCTGGGTGGTCGCAACCCCCAGGTTATGAATCGCTGTGGACAGCAGATAAACCACAGGAGACACGTTTGGCTTTCTTCTCTCCACTTGGGGGCATCAGTGTGTTGTCAAACCAAAACAAAATGCATGTGAAGTGGTTATGTCATACTGAGCTCTGTCCTTAACAAGTCTGGTAGGTCATAGTAGATCCTACTGATGTCAAACATGTTTCTGTAGGGTAGTAAGTCATGTAGTGTAAACTTGTCATTCTGGCCAGTCCACACTGTTAGAGTGTACCTGTGAACAACATAGGAATGCAGAATTAAGAGCCAACACATAGTATGTCAGTACTCAAGTCAGAAAACAATTATTTGTGCAAGAGGTCATGTCAATAGTTGTTAGAAGAACAAGCAGTAGTTGCCCTAACTGAACAAAGACTATCAGTTGGAGACTTGTGTTCACATTAATTTGTCTACTCTTTGTTTTTAAACTATCATTTGTATGTCAGAGACAACTATAGTGGATCAATTGAAAAGTTGTATTTAGGCCATACCAAAGTTTGCCAGCTTCAAATGCTGTCATTCAAGGAGGGACATCCACCCATAGGCCAGTTTCAGCATAACCTGCTTCTCTTGGGGAATGGTAAATGGTCTGCACTTACAATACACAGCATAGAGCTTTTCTATCAGTATGCAAAGTGCTTTACAATGTTGCCTCTCATTCAACCATTTAAAGCTGCCGTACAATGCACTGCCCTGACCACAGGAAGTAACTTAGTTCAGTGTCTTGACCAAGGACACTTCACCATGACATCATTGGTGAACGACTGTACAACAATCGTAACCACAGCTGTCCTAGGTTCAGCCACTAGACATACTATGCAGGATGGCTGAGACACACCAGGTGGGTGGGAAAGCCTCCCCTAGGCAGACTTGTTATAACACCAGTATGAGACCTTGATCAATGTCTCACACTTTGGATATGTAGCTCCAAAGAAACAATGTCTCCTTGCCTCACTCTGTCCTATAGTAGGCTCTTTAAATTTGAGATGTTTTTCCTTTTGTGTGAAATAACTCTGCAACACATAATCAGCATTACAATTGTCTAAATGGTCAGTGGGACACTCCACAGGCCATTTGCACTACAATGTTGACAGACCTAAGCTGCTGATGCTTCTAACACTTGCAGTCTTTATTTTATTTCTATGCTTTTTTATTTGACAATATGCATGACTAAGAGAAACACAATTTAAATCCACTATATGTCCTGGATGTATAGCAGAGTTGATGATAAAGTTGACTTTGACTTATATCAGGTACTCATAAAATCACGTCATATAAATTATCTTAAAAATAATTGTCTAAAATCTCTTGATAGCATGTGAACCAGTCTAACTGGTTAAGCGCAATTAATATACAGCGGAATATCTTTCATTAGGCTTAAAGCTCTTGGTTGTTGACATGGTCTAATAATTCACAAAATGCTGCTTTTAAGTTTTTGTCATGTTAATTAGTACATGTCATGTGATATAGTGTTCATTTATACAGGACTCAAACATGAACACATGCTACGTTTCAGAGTGAATCAGAGCAGTTGGAGGTTGGATTTTACTCAAGTCAATCCCACTGTGTTGATAGTTACCTGTCTGACTGCTGCAGCAGCCACGTGAGCTGGGAGAACGACTGGACCAGAAGAGCTGCCCGCACTGGGAAAGTGACTGGATGTTGAAGTGTTCTACATACCTCCTCCATCCCACGCACCATGTCCCAGCTGTAACCTGAAAACATTGATAACAAAACAAATTAATCTTAAGGTAAATAAATATATGCAGATCTAAACCAATCATAAATACATCAAAACAACTAAAACACATAATGTATGTGTGCTTAGGTCGCATTTCAAGCATCACTTCCTACTGTGCGTTCGTATGACATACATCCACAGTAAATCTTTATATAAAGTATATTTTATAATATATTTTATTTTATAATATATTATAAAACATGCTAGATAAGCAGGTGACTAATATGTTTGCCTCTGGCACTTAGCTAACTTATTAGTTCATTAGCCACACCATTTATAGTATATGAACTGGAGCTTAAATTGAATATTTGCAGTTTAAAATAAAGATTATATACTGTAAATGCAAGGCAGAATAAACAAATATAATATATATATATATATAATATAACACTATTAGTTCGCACCATCTCTCCTAATATTCCATAGTTGAAATTTTAGAAGCTTTTAAACACTGATATTGATGTCAGCCTCAAAATTGGCTGCAGTGCTAAAAACCTTGATGGCCTATTTTAGACTTGATGTATAAGGGGTCAGAGATCACAAGTAGTAATAGTAAAAGTCTTCATGGAAACGCAGCCTGTCGTGCTGATGTGTCGTCACCTGGGTTAACTATGCCAGCAGTCCATCCTGTAGTCCAGCCAAGAGAGAGCACAGTGTGAGTGGGAAGAGTTGTCACAGCAGAAAGAAAAGCCTGAGGCTCCAGAGGTCTGGCCTGTCCCCCAGGACCAGGGAGGATGTCTGCATTGACCCAAACAGGACGACTAGGCCCTGTCAGCACCTCCTCCAGCAGAGCCACAGATGGAGACACTGCCTCCAGGCTGCATGGAGAGTACAACGCAGTGTGAGCAACACACACAGTCACAGTTTAGTTGTAACTTGTATACTGCATTCTGTTTAAAAACATCAAAGTTCTAAAACATCATCTGAACACATACTAGAAATAAATCTCTGTCTGCTCTGCCGTGACACTTTCTCTGGACGCTCCCAAAGCGTTATGTACAGTACATCTTCGCCAGTCTATACACGGAAAGTTTTACCATCACTCTGGTCGGCCCACTGGAAGGCTTCTGCAAGCTGGCCAATCAATCCAAAGATAAACTAGTTCTCACCTCTTAAAGTCTAGTTTTATTCCCTTGTTGTGTGTTTTTACTCCTTCCAGCCATTCCTTCAGTGTGATGTCACTGTCTGTATCTGGGGGGTGTGCCATGATTGGCTCTTTGGGGTCACGGCCTCTTATAATGATGTCAGCCTCAATCATATGAGTGGGACCTAGGAATGAAAGTTCATGGTCAAAAATAGCTGGGTCACACAAAAAATGTCTGTCACTGTTCATGAAACTCAGAGTTTATATTGTGACTGCATCTGTTCAGACCAAATTCAAATTCATTCATTAACTTACTGAAAACCTACTGAAACTTTGTTTAGTGCTCAGTAGCTTACTGATGTTCCTCTCATGTCTATCTGAAATCTCACTATATGGTGTTTACTTCTTCAGATAATATTTGACCTTATGGAGCCATGTTGCGGTCAGTGTTTTCAGTTTTATTCTCTATATTTTAGTTTTTATTTAAAATTTTAATTTCTGTTTTTAAACCCAGGCTTATAATTTGGGTGACATGGCAGGCAATTGTTAACTATTATCAATCCACACTCACAACACACAAAACATAACTAAGGTTAAATTGGACTCCCATTTTAGCTTCCAATTAGTAGCTTCTTCAGTCTACTTGGATGAATAGTGAATAGTTTTGACCTCCATCCATTTAACATCTGTTCAACGCAAATAGCAACTGTTTAATCTGATCTGGACCTGGTGTTTGGTGGTGCATATGTGATAAAAGGAACAGTGTGAAACCACCCTTTCTTGCTTTTTCACACATCTAAACCTATGGTGTAAATTGTTTTTACACTCCATTTCACTTTATTGTATTTACACAAATCAAATAAAGTGTTCACTAATCTGCAACAACTCTTTCGACTTCTTCCTGATAATCTAGCCCAGGTTTGATGATCTGACTCTAGTGGTTGTTTAGTGACGACTGGGTCCAGTGGGATTTGAACACACCAGTTACTGCTTTTATCTGTAAAGTTAAGCGTTAAGGATTTATTTGTCCTTTCACATCATTCAAAGAGATAAAAGATATAGCTTTGTGTCTGTCGAAGCAGACAGCAACAACATAGAAGTACCTGCTAGAGCCTCCGTCAGTCTGCTCCTGCTGTTGACAGCGTGTGACCATCTCACTTCAGCAGCGTCCCTCTTCTTTATCCCACTCGGACCTGTGAAATAGTCCAGCGTCTGGTCAGACATGTTCCCTGCAGACAAAAAGTTACGTTAAGTTACAAAAAGTCAAACTTGACCTGCCGCTTCACATCCCAGACTGACTGAGTTACAGAATACTGGGAAGGATACATCCACTAATGTTAGCTAGAGAGTATAGCTAGCAAAAAGCAGCTGACAAGTATTCTAGCTGAATTACCCTTTAAGTTCCAAACGACATAAAGTAGAAAAAACCCGATTAAAATGAAAGCACTTCTATGTTTGTTTCCACGGGAAAGAAACGTCGATGTATTAAAGGGAAACATGAGCTCACATGACTGCGTCACATTCACACAGGTAACACATCCATTTCCGCTTACAGCCTTTCAAAATAAAACAACGAGCAGTATTTTGTCACTGTGCTTTTTTTTTTTACCACTTCACTGGTAAATTACAACCCAGACACAAAATATGGGGTTTTCAACCAATTTAATGTTAATTTCTGTCTGAGATATAATTCAAACAATTGAAACATTGAAAGTCCCATGAACCTACTTTGGTCAGCTCTCAGTGTGGAGTTTGGCAGTAGTTGAAAATATAATTGATCCCGCTAATTGTCATACTTGAGAAAAAATGAGAAAAACACATTTAGTTTCTACATATTGCACTTTCACCTAGAAATCATGTCATCAATTTAATTTAAACTTCGCAAGATATATACATTAATCCTGTCCTAACGTTAACAACATGTACAAGCTGTAACATAACGCTTTGCTTAACTTTCCTTTTGGACCTTAAGGAAATGAGCTAATCATTGTTAGCACACAGTTTCACACAGAACTTTATTTCTTTTCAGTACGCAAAAATATCAGATTATATTAACAATATTATGGGTAAAGATCTTATAAATCCTTACATAGACACATTTTTAAAGCTTGTCCAAAACAAATGAAATATCCTAATTTAATTATTGACATGTCTTTCTGTTTCTACATCTTGCAAAATATACAAACCCTATAAAGTCCAACTAGGACATTTTTAATTATCATTAGTATTATTATTAGCAGTAAAAAGGCCTCAGTCCAGGCAGGTTTGTTGCTGATATCAGGTGCAGTAACCATCATGTTCACCTCTGGATGCTGTAGATTGATTGCTGCCATACTTCCACAGGGTTCAGAAGCTCTAATCCGTTTTATCCGGGCTTTTTTATTCTCTACTTTAGATGAAACCTGAAGAAAAACAAGATTCTGCCCCGGAGCGCAGAGGGAGCAGCGTGCTGACGTCACCGAGCGACGTGCCTCTGCTCCAGCTCAGCACACGAAGCATCGCTCATTGAGCCAGTCATCTTTGAAGAGCGGTGGAGCAGGTCTGCGGTGCAGAGCACACAGCGAGGCTCGGATGATCCCTGCTGCCGCCAGCATCTTCTCCTGAACGCCTTTGCTTTTGTCTGCTATTTATTCGGTTTTGTGATTGCTCTCCTCCCTGAGCATCGGGGTATGGGGGAATGATCAGCACCGAGCACCCCCCCGCCGACACCTCCTCCTCCTCCTCTTCCTTCTTGTGCTTCGGTCGGTCTCCCTCCCAGCCTCCCTGCCAGTCGTCGGAGCTCTGCCCAGGATGCGGGCCCCGCTGCTCGGCCAGGCTGCGACGCTTGCGGCCCTGATGGTGCTGAGCACCTGCTTGACAGGTGAGATCCTCTCCTACCTGCTGTCAGTCACACACTGGCTGGTGTTAGGAAGTGGGCAACATGTGCATCAAGCTATTCAACTAGTTCTCTAATGTAACTGGTGATAAAATAAGGCTGTCAGGCTGACACTGGTCCTAGGTTAGGAGTTTATACTGTAGAGGTTGTCATTGATCTGCTGTGGTATGACTGTATGATGCAGGTTAGACTGTATTAGACACACTAATACACCATTAGTTTGCCTATGTCAAGAATATCTGTGATCTCATGGCATTTATCCTATAGTGATACATTTTTATTTCACTGGGTATAGAAAATATCATTATTAGCACGCTATTGTTTTGTTTTGGTTTGTTTTGTTTTTTTCATTTATAATGAAATAATTTATTTAAAAAACAAACAAATCACAAACATCTAAAAAAAAAACTAACAACAAACATTCCTGCATTTCCTCTGCAGCAACATCCGAGTGCTTTAATAAAACGAGCAATTTGAAACAAAATGTAATAATGGGAAGAACAACCAATCAGTTCAGTACTGAGAAAATAACACTGATAACACTGGAAGTATTAGTTCAACACAGGGTGGGGGCTGGTAAAATGTGTACAGTGTAATCAGTGTGCCTTTACTGTGAGTCAGATGAGTATCACAATGAGTTGTGAAAGAAAGTGTGTGTGTCTGTTCTAATCCTCACTGAAATGATGATGCTCCTTTCACAAGCAGAGATGCTTTTGTGCTTCATTACTGTTTCTAAACTGATTAAGTGTCATGTCCTGTCTTAAGATTACTGTGAACGGTGCTAATTCATTGATTTATAGGTGGATAGACATTGAATGGACAATTATTGTATTGATAATTAATGATGTGTCTATATAAACTTAAAACCAGTATTTGGTTCCAGTTTCTGTACAGTTTTATATCTCTGTATTATTTATTTATTTATTTTTTATTTCTACACTACATGTTGTTTGGAAGACATAAGGTCTGTCGAGTGTGTGCTCCGGGAAAAATAATGTTATCTGTAGTTTATAGACTTGATCATTTAATCAAAAACAAACTTACAGAATCATTTAAGACTCCCACGTCTCAGTCAGTTATGTTGTTGATGATTCGATTAATTCATTAGTCAAAATAGTGAAACAGTGTTTTGCTTGTTTTTTGCTCATGGTTTGCAGCCAGATTATCTTGGATTCATCTGTATGATGGTAATTATTAGTTGTATAGTCACATTAAAAGGCATAAATGAAGGAGAGCTGACAGTGAGGATGAGCTGTACTGAGCAGGTTAAAATGGATAAATCAGAGTTGAAGAAACAAAGGCTAAAATGTGCCAGGATCAGCTCTAAGATACTCTAGTTAGCAAAAGGTAGACAGATTAAAATACATAATGTCATTAATGTTAGATGTTTACTTGATTCCCAGAGACATTTAGAAATAAACTGGTACTGTAGCTTGTATTGTTCAGTTTTTTAGAGATGCAGGTAAAAAAAAGGCACACACATTGATGTACAGTGACTCTGGCCTTTCCAACGTGATGTGAGCATTTGTCTGTGAGACAGTACAAAAGAAATCACATTAGCTTGTGATGTAGGAAATGGATGATTCAGTGCGAGAGGAATGGATGGAGCTCGATGTTTTCAGGGCATGTGAGTGCGTATGTTGGTGGTATCACGCACGGCCTCCGTTATCATGAGTAGAGGCACTGGCTATGGTCTGGTTGTCGTCAGAGACGCATTCCTGTTGAAGTTGAAGTGCTCCGTGCCACTGTGGTCGGTGACAGCTCGGCTAGATAACTTCACAGTTTACAGGCGTAGTCACATAAGGATGACACATAGACCACAGCCAGAAAGAACAGAAGAGAAAATGGGTAAGGTGAGAAATGGTAATAATAAAATATGCAAATAATTAAATTGGATAACAAAAAAAAACAATACATTTAGTCAATAAATATAACAAGTAAAACTGTTGCCCCACCAAAAATGTATACATCTGTTACACAATGGACAAGGGTCAACTTTAAGCATCATTAATCTTAGATATAGGCAAAAAAAAAGAAAGGAAATTGTATAATATGTGCTGTTAAATAAAAAGCCAGTCTAGTCCGTATTGACTAGTCTGACCTGAAATTCCTATTAGTGTGACTTAGTCGTGGACTCTTAGCCTGGACACGCATCTGTTGCCATGTGTTAGGACGAGCCGTTTCCCTGACAGCTGGTCCTCTGTTGCATCGTGTCTTGCTGCTCCTGTCACAGTCACATTATTGAAGCCTTTTCATTCAACCATCAGCCAACATCTAGGTCGGATCCAATTATAGTTTACCCATAAAATAGTGGTTGAAATATTCCCCACTAAAATGGAACAGCCCTTTAAGACCCCTGTGCACTATCAGCAGTTGGGGATGGTGGTTAGGTGAACAAACACGAAAACACACAAATATTTCAATATGCAGAGATTTGTTCTTTAGATAGAGATTTGGTTTTCAATTTGAATTTTACTTTGTAGTGAAACAGGTGGAACACAAAGGACATTGGGTTTGTATGTTCTCATCATGTACAGTAAAAACTACACTAATTAAGAAGACTGTGTTGAACAAGCTTTGTTAAAATTTATCTCAAAGATTCAAATTCAGTTAAGCAGCATTTAAGAGATGGATGCTTGTGCCTCTGGCTTGGCTGTTGTCCCTGATGACCTGAAACCAGGTTCCAATCAGGCTTTTAAACCAAACATAACCTGATTAGGGCCTGTGTTGTGTGAAAGGGGCCACTGCTTCTAGGGAGTCAGTTTCCTGGGTGCCCTGTAAATCTGCTCTTCATGGGTTCAGGAACATTCAGGATTCTGTTCCTAACACAGCCCCTTCTTACAGGGCGATTTCAATTTTTAATAAAATTGAAAAAAAATTAAGAATGTTTATTTTACTTTGATATTATGGGTTTTTTCATATTTTGAGGAAAACAGTGAATTGAATTCATTTTTGGAATAATGCTGTAACAAGTTAAGCACTGTGAATACCTTCTGGGGTCACTGTATATTACAGCATATTAATTCCTACATTGTTTATCTTTATTTATGAGTGATGTGCGTACTGAAGTTTTTGCCATTGGAGGATAATTGTTACATCTTTTCTTTCCAAATGCAACAGGTTGATATTTGGTACTACAGTGATGAACAGATTCTATTCTGAATCAGTAGATTTCTCCTTTTTTTGCTTTAGTTATCTTGAATGACAGCTGTACATGGTTTAATAGCACTACTTCACCAGTACTGATATGATGTAATATTCAGTTCAGTCCTGTTTAGCACTGGGCCACTGTAAAAAAAGAGCATCTAGTGCATCAGTTTATTATTTGTTTAAATTCATCAAAGCTTATGCTAAGCTAGGCTAACCACATCCTAACTCCAGCGCTGATTTTCTCATCTCACTTTCCTCCTATGTTGAACTATATTTCGGCTGTATACACATGCTGTCCTGTGAAGTCAACATTAGCAGCACACCTCTACTGAGCAGTGTGACTTTCTCTCTTTGCACATGTGCCACCTCTTAGCCTTGATCCTCTTTCACCCTGCCAGGTGAGCCATAAGTCTCATGATGCTCTGAACTTGGATGACTTGGCAGTGAGTTGTAAGCTGTCCATTCGCATGTCCATCTGTCTGGGACACTTGGACAATACAGGCACCGTGCCCATTGATGGCCATAGGAGTCCACTGAGTTCCTCACTCAAGAGAACAGCCAGCAGGACTAACTTTGTCTGTCTGCAGCAGGGTGGTTCTAGGGTTGCCATTGTGGGTTTCTTAATCTAGACTCTGATATATTGTACCTCAAGAGCTAATGCATGAACTACCATTATATTTTCTACAGTCACTTTCGTGTTCCCCAGTGGATGAATCTTAATTTGGGGATCTTCTGGGTTTTCCCCCAGCACCAGCAGCAGGTTGATCTGATGACTCACCAAATGTTTTAGAGATACAGTATCCATCGTGCCTAGCAGATTAAATCCGCTGATCGACCCACATAACAGCTGGATGCAGAATTTGGTACCGGCATAAATGGTCCCCAGATGTTGTGTCATATCGATTCTGATGAGCACTTAACTTTACGAGATCATCAGTCCAAATCAGTCCTGTAATGTGATTATGATTCTAATTTATTCCTGAATGAATTGTTCATCAACGTCAGCAGGCCTGTGTGTTTAATGCTAGTTAAACTGTATATAAGATACTGTAAATCAGTATGTTAGCTTTGTTCCTGTTGAACATGGTTTAGCTATGGCAGTAAACCCCATGGTTTGCCATGTGTGCAAGCTGGAAACAAGTACAGTTTTTAATGCTTTGGAGTGACGGCACCTAAAACACAGTTTGTTTAAATGATGCCCGCACAGCACTGTGATGTGGTCTGATTTGTCTGCAGACATATCAGTGATCAGGACCTCACACCCACCCACCGTGCAGACACCTCTGTATCTTTGCACCCCGCTGCCTCTGTGTGAGCGTCAGCAGTGTCAAGGCTGTGAAAGCACACGCATCATCAAAGCCTCTCTCTGCTGTCTGACATTTCCAGTTCAGTTCCTGTGAGAGCTGCTTGGTGAAGGGAGCCTGTCGCTGCGTTCAATATGGCGTCCTCTTGTGCTGAATGTCACTTCACCTGAGCGCAGCAGAGAAGTGGAAAAAGATGATCTATTTGTATTCACTGAGGCTCCACTCTGATCGATCAGTCTGGAGCAAAGCAGCAACACACATTGAAACCAGACAAAAATAGGTAATAGAGTACTGGAATAACTAACTTTACTGTTGTAGTCTGATCTCATGTTACTTCTACTTTTGGTGACAACATTTCAGAGGGAATGATTTTGCTTTTATGTCGCTTGTTAGTCATTACAGCTGCAAATTGTTATAAACATGTAAATGACTAATAAATAATTATGAGTTTTTAGGGATTAACACTTGTCAGTACGTCTAGTGGCTCCACCTTTACCAGCTTCTTAGCAAATGTCACCAGATAGTTTCCCAAGGGGACCACATTCTGCTTCACAGGATGTTGATCAGGAAGAGAACGCGTTATTGTTTCAGTTTCACATGTGTCTCTCCTTCACTCAGCCAGTCCTGGTAAAAAAAATTATAAGTTGTAATGTTAACAAGCATGTTCAACTAGTTTCCACTTTCTTAGTTGCAGATTTTTATGCAAACTTGCCAAACTAACAGTTCAGTGGGTCCTCTATTTGTAGATTATTGTTTAAGGTGCAGAAAAACGAGCTGGAAACAACATATGTGTAACCCCACACAGTTTAAAGATTATAATTATCCAATGTGAATAAACTGATAAGTAAATAAACATCTTAAATGAGCTCATGTGAAGACGTGTTTATTCTATTATTCCAATGTGCTGTAATGTAATATTGAACGTTATACTCCTCCATAGCCGTTGGAAGAGGCAGCAGTCAGATATGAGTTGAGACATGGAAGTTGTGCAGCATTATTGGTCATAAAAAGCCTGCCTGTGTCAAGTCCTACCCAAAGCCTTTACGAACATATCATTTAGTCCAGCCTTGAGATGGAGTAAATGAGAAAAGAGAGAATGAACATGTTTCATTTTCTTTGATCAAACACAGGACAAGAGGTTGCTAGGAAACTGGGACTTTAGAAGAAAGTGGATTTGACACTGTGGGAATTTTATTGGTGCTAAGAGACTTGGTGAACATCAGTGGTGCTGGTCCACAAAGACAAAAAGTAATAATAACAATATAATAATAATAGAAAATACATGCTCTAATGCACTAACACTGTGTTTTCAAAATAGCTTTGATGAAGTTGCCTAGTGGGCTTGTTTTATTTGAATGTGAAATTATCTAAAGCAATAATGGTGCTTGTGTAATTTATTATAACATTATCGTGATTATTAGATGTTGATACTTCTATCCCATTAATGTAGTGTTTTCTCATGATGGAGATCTTTGGTAAATGTTGCTCAGTTGTATCTCCCTGTTTTAATGTAACAGGGAGTTCAGGTTGATGTTTCCACTTCTGCAGTAGAGAGCCACAACATATCATTCCCTAAACTCACTGAGATGTTTTCCACGTTTAGCAGCTAATTCATGTCAGGCACACAGGCTCTGTGGTCACTACTGTGGCTGACAGAAGCAGGGAAGCGGGTTGTCCCAGTGCTTTCTGCTCTCCATCATCCAGTTGTAAAGCTTTGCATAGATTAGCTGCTGCGTTTGTAGTGTCCAAGGGCAGGCCATTGTCTGTATGTATGAGGTGTACAGTTTGACAGCTGCTTCAGTCATAGTGCGGCGAGCACCAGTACAAAAACACAGGCACCTAGCTCACTCAGTAGAGAGAGCCTAATGTCATTGTGCCTAAATGTCTTTTTCTGAACATATGTCGAATTAAAAACAAATAGCTGTGCATGTATAAAAGCAGTCTTTTACTTTTTCACCATGCATATGTCATCCCTGCCTTTTCCCTCTCCAGCCTGAGACAAGTCTTCCATCCCTGACTTGTGCATTCGTGCAGTGACTCACCCCCTGATGATGTCACACCTCCTCGGTTGCAGTGGAAGTTGCCGTAGCAACCAGAGCCTAGGTCCCTGTAGCAGAGACGAGCACAATTCTGGCGAGGAAGCTAAAGGGGTTAATATTGATAATTGGGTGTAATTATTTTCCCCCGTGACATCAGGAGCGCTGCCAGAGGCTCCAGAGAAGTCCAGCTTTCTCCTGTTCTCCTCACTGCCTCTGCTCAGACGTCCTCTGTTAAATAACAGGAAAAAAAAATGCTGGGAGAAGTAAATGGATGCAGTATCACACTGAAAAACAAGTGCAACAGATAGTCCCTGTGGGGTAGCAAGTACAGCAGTGCTGTGATAGTCAGTGAGAGCGTTGTAGGAATGGAATGGATCCACCAAAGCTCATTTGATTTGTTTGTGTTTTACTTAACTAACACTGATAAGGGGATTATGATGTATCATGCATATTGGCCACAAAATGAATAAAACACAAAAAGAAGACACAATGAAAACCCACTAAGTGTTGATATACAGGTATTGAGCAGTCCTGCTGCTGCTCTGATAACAAGTGAGGAAAAACATGTCACAGACAAATCTGTCAAGTTGTCCCAGCTCTGCATTCAGCTGCTAACTGCTGAAACCCTTTCCCACTGATACCCTGTCATAAATTGCACCAGAAAGGCAGTGCCACCTCCACCCCCCACAATAAAACAGTATCACAGCAGTCGAGAAGAGGTCAGGCTGCCCACTTTCATCTGTTCTCAAGTTACAGTGACATTTTCCAAGCTGGCATTTTCCTGAAGGTGCCTTGTAGTATTACAGTGGTCATCTTCAAAAACACCAGCTACACTCAGGCGTGAGGAGGCTGCTTAGATTTCAGTGTCACTAAAGAAAGAGGTTTGTACTGTTGAAGTTGTGGTTGTGTAGTGTAAAACATGGAGTCTAGTCAACAAACAAACAAAACAGTCTTTTGTACATATTCCAATATAAATCTGCTATTTCTAGCTACAGTAGTCATTTACAACATTAACAATGTATCTTCATTTTGTGTTTTGTCTTTCTCCATAGAATCTCATCTGTGCCCTCGGAGTTTAGACTGTGCCCAAGCAGGACGACACTTCTGCCAGCCGGGCAGCTCACACTGTGGCCCCTGCTTGCATCCTCTGGTGGAGAACTCCCATGGCCGCTGTGTCGTGAAGAGGAGGCACGCTCCTCACTCTGCTCAGTTCAGTAAAGGTCAGTGGTGGGCTTCTTTTAGTTTGTTATTATTGTTATCTATCATTTCTAAACCCGCTAAATAAAATTGAACATGTGAAGCACCACACAGACAGTATGAAGCAGTGTACTGGCTTCATGTCCTCTCCTCTGTCCCCCCCCCGATGCTGCAGTGATGCTTTTCATTCATGATTCTGAGGAAGACCCTCTCCACCGCCCACATCTCTCACTCACCCTTTCCTTGTCTCATTCTCCTTATTGTCATCCACCCACGCTTTGAGCAGAAGGGCTAGTAAAGTACCGAGCCATCCACCCACACACAGTAACACACACAGTAACACACACAGTAACACACACAGTAACACACATAGTAAGACACACACACACAGTTCTCATCGACAGTACTATGGTACAGTTCTATGTAAACGTGTGGGTTACTTTTCCTCTCAAGATCTTCAAAAAAGTCATTAACTCATTTGGCCATTTGGTCTTAATTGACTCACTCGGACTTGACATGCAGGTCAAATATGCCACTGTGAATCATCGGCTTATGCTGTGTCCGAGCCTTTAAACCTTATGGTAACACTCAACAACCATGAGCTTGCCCAGGAACTGTAACTCACTGGGGGTTTAAAAATGAAGCCAGCTGATGCCAACAGGGCAGAGAGGCTATAAAATAACATCCGAGTGCTTCCAGCTTCCAGCTTCCAGATATTTGTGCTGTGTGTCTTGTCTTTGTGAAAGATGTCCTGCACTCAGCCGGTCGAGTAAAATTAGTTCAACTCTACAATTTAACAACAATCTCATGAAGGGATCTCTCGACTCTTATGCCTGCGTGACTTACTCCCACTCATCAGTGTTGTAAACTGGCAGGCAGTGTGGTGACGCTCTGCACTGCAGCACAGGATCACAAGTAGTGGAGGAGACATTGTTCATTCATTAAACTGAGCAGGTTGTCCTTTTTATTTTTTATACCTCACAGGGTGGGAGGTGTTATCTTTTTTTAAATCCACCGACCTGACCCTCAGCACTATTCCCAAGTGGGCAGGACAAATGGCTGTTATTTCCAGCAGCAGTAACACTGAGCGGGTGTCACTTACTCTGTGTGACTCAGATGATATTTTTTAATCCAACACATTTAACTATTTGAATATGTGTTTTTTGTATCATTTGTTTAATTAAGTTCCCTAATTCTAACACGAGGACTCGGTGTAAATATGTGATCATGTTTTCAGTAACATCCATCAATCTTTCAAGCACCTTCTAGCTACAGCAGCTGTGATGAACGTAGTGTTTCATTGAAGACAATGATGGATCTGGATTTGTTTTCCTCCAGCTAAGATGAGCACTTATCCAGACCTGGATCAGGAAATCGACTTCCTCTCTGCCATCATCAGCGAACAGAAAACTGAATCCAGGCTGCCAGGTAGTTGACTACTTTTCCCTTTTTCTATTTACCACTACACCCCCGGTGATGTAATAACTCCAACTTTTTCATTTCCTTATCTTGGCTACAGCCCCCAAGGATGGCTCCAAGTCCAAATCCAAGCAGGTCAGTGAGACCGCCTCCGCTCATAGAGCTCCCGTCACAGGGCAGCCCACAAGCCAGAGTGTCACCAGCACGGTTCCACCGACCACCACCACAAACCGCACCACCACTCTGCTCAGCCAGCCTGTCATCCTCCCCTACCCCTCCAATGACCAAGTCTTCATCAGTAAGTCTTTTCTGTCCTTTAGCCCTGACCTCTGATGAACAGTTCCTGTTACTGTTACTGTTAGGTAGACCAGTCTTTGCTGTATCTTTGAGTTGAGAAAAACTATTCTTCATCCTTTTTAAGGTCCTACTTTATCATTTAGTTGAGATAGTTTCTTGGTGTTGGTTCAGTACATCAGCACATAAACACGCAAGCGCACACATGAGTAAAATCCCAAGAAAAACGGAGGTCTTGTTTCCTGGAAATCTCCCCAGGAATCAAGTCAAAACAAACCCCTCTTTAAATAAATCATGGATGTGAAAATGAGGGAGAAATGTGCATCACATCTTAATGTGGATTATACTTTAGTAAAATGACTTCCTTTGTTTGAGCACACATAAGCTGAAATCTCCTGACTGACCTCAAATTGACTACAGTGTGAAACAGAACAGAATTAGTATGTTAGTGTCCATTAGTTAGGCTTCGCTCCATTACTATGACAAGTGTTGCTTTCACTGTTGACACGGCAGCAGATATGGGTACTACACTGTAACTGGCACACTGACACGGTTCTTTCCGTGAGCTCTTCTCTGAGCTTCTGACACTTCACCAGATCTTTCAGTCAGGGACCATGTCTTCCTCTGATGCCCACAGATCTGCACCACTTTCTCTGCCTCTGACTGTCTGTATGTATCTGTTCACAGTCATGAGCAGTGTCTTCATCGTGGCAGGTTCTCTAGCTTTGATCATCGCAGGAGCCTGCTGGATCAGGTAAGGCATTTACTCTTCTCTTCTTGCACTACTGCATGTTCACCTCTTTTGATAGCAAGTTCCATTTAGGGCTGTAACCAACAATGCTTTAACTGCTGATTACTGCATTTATTTCTTAGTTAAACAGTTTAACAGGTCTATAAATAGACTGTTAGTGTTTTCCACAGCTTAAAGAGATGTGGCTTGATAACATGTAGTTATCCAGCCCAGAGGACTAACAAGGCTACAACCAGACAGTTTATGCACTTATGCTGAAAAACCAATCACTCATCAATAATAAAAATGAATATACTGCCATCAACAATTTTATTGTTGCTTGATTAGTAACTAATAGATTAAGCAACCAGTTATGTTAAAAGTCTGTACTGAGTAGATTCTAGTTCTTTAGCATGTAGTATTCAAAACCCCCTGTTCTGAGCTAAGCTAAACTTATTGTACAATATCCAAAAAAAACATTCTTGGTAAAGATATAAATATTTTTTCTCCTCAGTGTTTCTGTATTAAATATTTAGTTTTGTATTTTGTAAGATCACTGACTTACTGAAGTTTTAGAATGATGAAGTTTTTACTGTGCACAATTTAGAAATGTCCTACTTTTATTTTTACACCAGTGGTAATGTTGCAGAGACACAGTAATGTCAGTTCCAAGTGCGTTCACAAATGTTAGATCTATTCTGATGCAGCATTTCTCAGTGTTGTCACTTATTTTGTTACAGATTGCAGAAAGGTGTGCGTCTAACTAAGAAGGTAGACTACCCTGCGTATGGACTGGTCAGAACCCAAACCTTTGACAATTTGGTGAGTAGAAAATATCAGTCGTTTGTGGAAACTAAAAACGGAAACTTAATACTGGCATAATTGGGGAGAACCTGAGATTTGAACCCCACATGAAGGACAGTGATCTTACCTCTATACTATCCAGCTGCAGCCAGCTGCTGTGACTAATTCATTTTAAATATGCAAAATAAAGTGTAGAACAGCATATCATTACACTGTATACCACTTCAGTGTGTTTTTGCATTAGGGTTAGACAGCGGACACCTTAGGAAACATTCATCCAGTAACACAGCTAACAGCAAGGTAGCTGCATCTGTCTAGCTCCCAACTCCTCCACCAGTTTCGCAACTTGAACACGTGCAGCACAACCACGTGCAGCAAAGTGAATGTCAACTGAACAGCGTGACTTGATTTGGGTGAATGCCACTGACTTTCTCATGTCCCCTCTGCCCATTGATTGGTTCCAGCCCGGGGACAAGAAGCTGGCTCAGAGTGCCCAGATGTACCACTACCAGCACCAGAAGCAGCAGATGCTCTCCCTGGAGAAGTGAGTTGTCCTCTTAGCCCAGACACTCATATCTTTCCTGAACATTTGTGTCTGTCTCTTGTCCTTCTTTGACTCTGTGCTGTCTTCTGAATATTTTATAACTCTTAAGTGTGTGTGTGTGTGTGTGTGTGTGTGTGTGTGTGTGTGTGTGTGTGTGTGTGTGTGTGTGTGTGTCACATCTGCAGGCACAGGGATGAACCAAAAGTTCCTGACTCAGGAGCATCAACAGATGAGGAGAATGAGGATGGAGACTTCACAGTGTATGAATGTCCTGGATTGGCACCTGTGAGTAAACTCTAAACTCTATAGTTACAGTATATGATCAGGTCAGCATAAACCTCCACAACACTAATTGGAGTGTTAAAGAATACTTGTAGGGAAGTACGATTGGATTTACTATTAGTAATACAGAGAACATTAGTGACATATCGTACTAGTATTCAGCAGGTGAGCACGAACACGTTATGATAGAAATATCCTGTAATCTGTGTAACATAACTGCTCTCTATCTAGATTGACTTTGTGCAAACAGAGCCATAATGTCACCCCGGAACAGACAACATGTCATTTCTGATAATGAATCCTTTTCCCATCTCTGTGTCCATCTTTAGACAGGGGAGATGGAGGTGAAGAACCCGCTTTTCGATGACTCCACCCTTTACCTCCAGAGGTTCCACAAGTAAACCTGGACATTTCCAGTTCTCCACCCTCTGAATGCAGCACTCAAATCATGAATGCAGTGTGATCAAATCATTGAATTTACGCCCACACACACTCCACACACACTGCTGTGCTCAGTCCAACCCTTTTAATGGACAGGACGGACCGTGTAAGATACAGAGGAGGGAGAGGAAGAGGAGTGAGGCGTTTGTGGACATTTAGAGGATGGCTGCTCTAAGGCTAAGGTTAACGTTGAAGCAGTACTGAATCCTGCACCACTGTCTCTCATCCGACAGCTTTATTCTCTTCTTTTCATGCTTTTTTTTTTTTTTGTTTGTTTACAAAATTATAGTTAGCCCAAATCTAGAAGCTCAGAATGACTTGAAACAGGTAACAGATGAGCATACTGAATTGAATGTCCTGCGTTAATAGACCAAAGTGCACAGACAGTCCTCTGATGCCATTGAGCTATTCCTAAGTATTCCTCGATTAGTTCTCAATGAACATGTTTATTAATCAGTAAATATTCCTTAATTAATTGAGTTCAAACTGCAGGCTTTGTTTTTATTTGTAGTATTTTTTTCTTAAAAAAAGAAATGTGATTTTAGTCTTTCATGAACACATCTACACGCAGCATCTATCCATATGTAGCCATTGTGTTCTCAGTATATTTGCTCTATGCATGTATTGATGACGCTGTGTATGAAACCTGGGTCAATATGCATTTACTGTTCTTACAAGTATCTTGTGCAAACTTGCTAATGATAATTATATATTTAGATACATATCTATATATCTATATAGATATATATAGACATAAAACTTGAATAATTTCAAAGGAATTTGAAACTTCTTTACCTAGAACTCTGAACCAGAGTGAGTCCATCTTGTATATATGGTATCTGACTAACATGGCTTGTTCCCATGGTTTTGTGATCTGTATATAACTGCTGGTGTGTACAGATCTTACCTCTTACTGTTCCTACACATGTTCCTCAAATATTAAACTGTTTCCTTATCGCGCATTCCTACACATGTGGAAGGGACAGTACCAGAAAAGTAGAGATGTCCATGGTTCGAACACATACTTTAACATTTATAAGTGCATATTGTGCTGTTATTGAAACATAGTAGGTTTGGTGATTAAGGGGAAAGCAGAGAGTATTCAAACAAGGTTCCTGTACTGGGGAACATGAACAAAGACAAGCACTATGTATAAGTTGTACAAATCGTGTCACACTGACGTCAAAGACAACCAGTCAACACATGATAAATGCTTTAAATAAGACAAATAACATTAACCTAAATGAAGTGCTTAAGTCCTTCATCTCACTAATCTTCTTTTTTTGATCATGTTCTGAGTTTTAGAATAAAGTTGTCTGTCATTTTAAGCCTATAATTCAATTGCTTATTTTCCAGATACTCAACTAAACTAAAGAAGAACCTTTTTATTGTTGGTTAATCAGCACAGCAGTAGCTAAACTAACAAAATTACAAAGGGCTTTCTAATGACCAGTCTGTTGAATTGCTCACATTGAACTGCTATATGTTTATATAGTATTCATTTACAGCATTGTGCAATGTCTTCACTGTATTTTTAATCAATTGAATGTTTTTAATGCATAAAAAAATTAGAGAGACATTTTAAAACAAGCCCAAACATTTGAACGGTAGCGTATCTGTTTTTTGTTTTTGTTTTTTTTACATTATATATTAATACTGAAGACGACAGATAATGTATATGGAAGAATTTAGTTAATTCATGTCATATTTTAGCCAGTAGTCAGGGTTCGGGTCGAGATATTGGTAATATCTCAAGAATTCAAGAGCAGTGGCCAGCGCTGTATTACATTTGAATTTAATAATACATAAATGATACTCAATATGCCCAATAATTATACTCAATATCATTTCAGTTTGATCAAATCATTTCATTTAAACATAATCATCTATGGACATATATGTCTTATGTAGCGTGTGTATATAAAGAATGCAACCTGGTCTTTCAGTGGTTTTGTAGCTTAATGAACACAATGCACACAGCAGCATGGTTTTATAATGACAGACTGGTGCATCTCACATGCATATCCTCTGCTTTTTCCTTAACTCAACCTGCTACTCTCACCCAGCTTAAACACTGTACAGACAAGACATGCACAACTACCCTACTGTGTAATGCTCCACTGCATAGATCACACATTCAACAACACACACCCAGGATGACTCTTCTGCTGCAGTGTACACGCTTTGGCAGGGATGTGACTGTGGCCTCTCGTTGTCGTCTCTCAGGAAAGCCGCCGTCCGCGGCTCCTCTCTTCAGCCTTCTCCTACCTTCTCAGCCTCTCAGCTCTCCCACACTGGAGGTGCATGTTAAAACTGCATTTGACCGGCTCACAGACACGCGTCTAGTGTCGGTGCGTGAAAAAAGAAACATCTACCGAGTATTGACAATGTAGAAGAAGAACTGGAGCTCTTTAACTGTGTTTTAAAGACTGTTTTTTGAAATCCACTGAGCTTGTGGCACAGAAACAGAAAGAAACGTTTCTTGATTGGACGGATGAGGGATCACTAACAAAGATCTGGCTGACTGCCTTTTTTAAATGTTCCATGGCTCTCTCTACTTTCCCTTCACCAGTACTGAGAGCTAAAAAATCAAGCTGGTTAAATAGTTGTGCTGTTCTTTCTCTGATTATGAATGGGTCTCTTGAAGGAACTCTAGAACAAGTAACTACCTATAGGCTAGTTCTCTTTGATACCGACTGTTTTCAGACTATATATTATATGTTATCTACACTAATGAGAACTTCTTTATCACTATGTTTAGCATGCACGTGGATATACCAGAGACAAAGAAATAAATATTTATATAAACTGAAATATGACATGGTTTTTCTGTCAGATGTAAAGCACATTCTCTTAAAAACACTATTTACACTGGTAGAAAGTAGCTCTGTTTACAGCAAGTGGAACTGTGAGAACAATACATTCGACTGAATTCAACTTACCTTCATTGTGTTAGGGTTGTTTTTCACTCATGAATTAAGTTAGTGTGTCCCTCACACAAATAAAAAAAACAAAACAAAATAGTGTTCAAGTGTGTAGTTGCTGAGTGAACATGTAAGTAAATGGTGGTGAAGAGGTCCATCTACTGGCACAACAATTTAATGCTAGAGTGGAACCTGAGAGATAAGTACTTCCCAAAGGGAAACTCCAGTTTTGCAGTAGTCAGTCAAAAACAGTATTAAAGAAGTCTCTGCACAACTGGAGGGTCACTGTACAGTGTGACGGCTGCTAATGGCAGCAGGTGGTAGAGAGCATGTCAGCATGTTCTCCATGATGATCACAATCAACAGCAAGGGTTCAAGAGAAGCCCCCAGCACAGAGTCGGCTTCCTAATTGGTTTTCAGTTAATTGGCATCAATGGCTCTGATGCTTCTGTAAAGAAGATTTTGGCTGCAACAGACCACCAACATCACAGTGAGAGGAAATAGTAACATGCTCCATATGTATACTTAAAAGGACGGACAGGGGTCAGCAGGGCCACTCTGACCAGTGTGTCAGCTGCAGCAAGCTGTGTTTGTATTGTCTTAAAGTACACAACCAGTACCCAGTATTTAGCAGTAAGCAGCAGAAGGAGCAAAGCAGGAAGACAAATATACATGTTAACGTGTTAAAGGACCAAATACCTTATAGGTCAGTTTCCTCAGTTTTCTGCTGAAAGTGGACCAGTGTGATGAGGAGTCAAAGACTCCAGTGGGATAAATGAGTTGTCTTAAATTAAATGAAGTTTGATGTGTCTGTGTCAATAAACAGATTCGAACTGTAAATGAAGGACTTCACTTATCATGTGTAACATTAAGCATCCTGAGTTTATGTCCTTGATTTTTTAGTTTGGTAAAGATTTCAGCATTCCTCTTTCAACAATATCCAAAGTCCTAATAAAACCCACCCTCAGGACGTGGTGGTGGTGGACAAGAGAGAGACAAGAGAGGGACATCAACAACATAGAAATAGAATAATAGAATCGATAGTGTAATATGAGTGTAAAACACAGCTCAGTTTATTGAGTTAATCAATATACACAGTTCAAGGTTCAAGGCCCTTCTTCCACCACTGACTGGAAACGTAATAACTCTTCAGGCAACCCACATTCTTCTTATGTCAAAGTTAGAGTGACTGTGAAGTTGAAATATGTATGAGTCATAATTTACTGAACTGAAAAGTCACTTCTATATCTCTATATGTCAGTGTGTCGGAGCACTGTCAGGCTAAATCTAACATCGTACAGAGCTTCTGCTTTTATGCATACATACCATACATGCACACATCATTAGATGGGTTATGGTGTTAGTATTAGGGTGACATCGGTGACATTATAGACTATAGACTGAGCTGATTGAATCTGCATGGCCACGAATACGATTCTGGAGGGGCAGCTTACTCTCCCTGGAAGTGGGCACCCAGCTCAAATGACTCCAATTTAAATCAAGCAGTTATCAAAGCCCACCAGCACAGACATAGTAAATGTTAAAGTATGTTCAAATAACAAAAGATTATAATTCACATTTTAGGACCAATTAATGCAGAAAACCTATTTAGCACCTTTGCCTTAAAGGTTTGCTATATGATGTTAAAGCTGGAGGATTGTTGGCTTTGTCCTTTTTTAGGAGCAGTGGGAACATTTTAGCATGTTTCTGTTAAGGGTTCAATATCATTCAAAGAAACAAGATCATTTTACAGGTGAGCTAATGGTTTTGAATCGTGCTGCCTTCACGTCGTGGTGAATTACACGCAGTAAATGGGGATAACTGCACCTTTAGACTGTGTCTCCTCTGGAAAGCATTCCCAGTGTTGCACTTTGATCAGATAAAAAGTGACAGCAGAGGGGGCCAAAAAAAAGAGAAGCTCAAGCCCTATTTTCACACTTCTATGCACCTGTGCATTTGCTGCATGAAGTGGATGTGGTTGTCTGATTGTAGTTTCAAAATTATCAAAACTGTCCCCTGGAAAGATGAGCACGTTGGAAAGGGACATTTCACCAATTGAGATTCTGACAAGTCTTCTGTGCCTTTCGGGAGATGGTTAGGTGCTGAACATGCCTGATTTTGTTCCACACTGATCAGAAATGCAGTTGCTTAATTTTTAACTGGAACTAAAACATTTCTAAAAACTTTGCATTGTCATTGATTCTAAAATGCAGCTTGAAATTCTTTTCTATTAAAATATATTAATCACACAACTTGTTTCGGTTTAACCTCAAGTTACAGCACATTGTAAAGAGAAACTTGCCGTGTGGTTAGAACAAATGGAACATGCTTATTTATGGTTACACATCAAGTCCCACTTCTGCTTTTTTGTATAATGCCAGCCCAACCAGTCACATGAGATTTGTTTGTTCCTCACTGTTTTACAACAGAGACACATGTCATTGTACATGAAATCAAGTCGCCTTTCCAATCAATCCCTGCAATGCATGAAGAAATCAAAAGTTACATTTTAACCCAACCCTCTAGGTCGAGATAGACTTGCCTGGCTGGTAACCTGGGAAACCTGACACAGATTTGACAAAGTCTTTCCCTCCAGTCGGTGTAGGTTTTTATTCTGTGAGTGTGGTGCCACTGGAGGTACTTCTCATAGGCCTGTCTGTCTGCAGCCACGTGCTTCAGATGCTCAGCCAGCTCTGCTATGCTCTTATAATCCAACACATGGATAAAGGAATCAGGAGGAGCCAGGGCCTCGTAGGTGGCCCTGCTGGGGCCGAGAACCACCGGTACGGCCCCTGCTTGGAATGCGTTCCTCCAGAGCTTCTCACTGATGTAGTCCTTCGCCTCAGAGTTCTCAAAAGACAGATAAAACAGACACTTTGAAATAGTGGGCAACAGCTCCTTGTCTGAGAGTGGCTTCTTGTTCCACTTGCCGTACACCTCTATGTGGATATAGTTCCGTAGTCTTTGGTAAACAACAGACCGAGCCTGGTTAGACTTGTATCTGCTCACCACCCAGCTGACAGGGCAGGAGCGATTCGGAGCAGCCTGGATGACTTTCTTCTCACCTCCTAGCATGGTCTTCCCATAGGGGATAGATATATCTGCGTCCCGTCTGTAGCTCATCGTCCAGTTGAAGAAGCCATTGAGCTGTGTGAGGTTTGCATTGTTGTGCGGTGGCTCCAAGGACATCCACACCCAGTGCTGGGAAGCCGGGCGACTTAGATGCAAGGGCAGCGAGGAGACACCTCTTCCCAGCTCCTGGTGGTGGAACACAACTACGTCAGCAGTGGAGAAGGCAGAGGTGTTATCAGTGAGGAAACAGCCACTGATGTTGTACATCTCCAGGCATCTGTCTCCATCCAGCCTGTAGGGGCGGCCGAATGGCCAGTGCCACAGTAGGATGCTGATATTTCTGCGAGGAGCACCAGGATAAGAGTTCAGTGTATGAAGCTTCTCCTCCAAGAAGCTGTAAAAAACCAAGGGTGACAGGGAACTGAGAAGAACAAAGGAGAGGAGGAGAAGGAGGAAGGCTCGCGATTCCGACAGTGTCATGGCTACTGGGTGGATGCCAGGTCAAAAGGTCACTAATCACTCGTATGGAACTCCTAAAAAGGAAGGAAGGGTAGATCAGAGATATTTTGCTTGCATTCTCATCAATGCAGGAACTGCAGAGGGTAAGGTGTTAACAGCACAAAAACCTCACTCTGCAGAAGACGCAAACTCAGTTTAGTTACAGGGTAATTACAGATGAAATTGCATCAAAGCTCTAAGAAGTAAAACAAAATACTAAATAATAAATGAGATACTATCAATACAGTCCACTCATCATGAGGTTTTTTTGTTCAATCGAAAAGAACAAAGAATCAGCAGAAAGCAGAAATGCTGATGTTGCATTGTACATTGTTGTCTTTCAGTTTAAGTTCTGCTTTTGCTCGCATGTTTGGATTAGATCTAAAATAATGTGAATTTAACAGAGAGTGTTAACTCAGATAAACACTAAAATAAAAAGTCCAGCTGTAGATTTGAGCCAAACATTTTAATTTTCTAATTAAACACTTGGTGACAAACACATTCTACAAGCTTTCACATGACATGAGGCAGTATACGAAAAGAAGCTGTCAGATGTGAATTTGCTGATCGTGTCACACCCTGACAGCTCTGTGAACCACACACTTATCATTTATACAAAAGCTGATTTGAACAGAAAGACAGTTCATGCTCTAAAAAATTACTTTCAAAACAAAAGTACAGGTTTTCCACAAATAAACAAATGTGTTATCGTTCTGTTGTGTTGAATTTGATGCTGTTGACATCAGAAATGTTTCTAGTTTCTAGTCCAGTTTTTATTTTGACAAATTGTTAAAGATGGAAATGATTTCCATTAAATGATTGTTATTTCATAATTGTTATTAAACAGACAAAAATAAATGTGATACCTACAGACTTGGTGTGGATCAAAACACAACACTAAAACATGGTTGAGATGGAAGTTAATTGAACCTTGGACTTTATGTAATAAAAATAATAATTATTATTATATTTTTATTAGACTTTATATTTGTAGAACTAATAACTAAAGCTAAAAAATAAATATAGTGGAGTAAAAAAAATAACATTAGCCTCTGCTTTGTAACAGAGTAAAAGTAAAATGAATAGAAAATAGAAAAGTATGGTAGATGAGTAAATGTTGCTTACCAGCTGTGGCACTATTCACACAGTAGTGTTCTGCACACTACCGCACCGTAGAAAGAAACTCTGCTGTCAGCTTATCAGGTGGATTTGAATAAAATAAAGATGAGGCAGGTAGATATGTTGGCACTCACCTGGATAACATGGCATCAGTCTGTCTGCTGAGCTTTGTTCTTTTCAATACGTCCTAGAACAGAGAGGATGTCTTGCCCTCCTTAAGCGTGTGACTCATCTCTTACATGATACATACACACCCAGCTTGTGGCTGCTGTATGATCACAGTTGATGGTCAGCAGGCAAACCGGTGGCACCAAAAAGAAAAACAAATTCACAGGCAGTGGTTAAACTCTCATACCTGTAGCTGTGCCAGCCTGTTTCAAAACCATTCAGTTGGTCTTCCTCTTCCTGTTCTTGCGGCTTTGAAAAAGGGCACAGGCTTGCACACACAGGGTTACTGCAGGCACCAACCACATAGTAACTGTTTTAACCCTCCCAGTTCACATTTGTTTTTTGTAACTTAATGCAAAATGCTTCCCGCTCCACACTCCCACACTTTTCTGGTTGTTTTTCAGTGTTTTAACTGACTGTTGTCAGTTTATATTATGTGTCTCAGAACTTACTGTAAAATGTGAAGAAAAAGCGGAGGATCACTCCTCAGAGTCCACTATTCATGGTAGCATTTTCAGCAATTCAGTGGGAAACAGGCTGAAGGCTAGAAAGAGTTCTTTCTCATCACATCCTTCATGCTCTGTCTGTTTTTGTATGCCAGTCAGTGTGAGAACTCATTGACATAATACATTCCCTAGCCCCCTACTGTCGCCTAGGCCATGCTAATCTACCCTGTTTGAATTTTTAATT
Organism: Anabas testudineus; assembly: GCF_900324465.2. Taxonomy (NCBI): domain Eukaryota; kingdom Metazoa; phylum Chordata; class Actinopteri; order Anabantiformes; family Anabantidae; genus Anabas; species Anabas testudineus. The sequence continues at coordinate 1,944,716 of NC_046618.1, read as the reverse complement.
GATCACATGTACTGCCTACTAACCCTAACCATGACAACTAACTGCCTTGGCCTAAACTTTACCCTAACCAGGAACCAAAACCTATTTCCAACCGTAACTCTAAAACCTAGTCTTAACCCTGAAATTGCTCTTTAAACACCCCTCTCTGTGGCATTTAGCCCAGTTGGTAGAGCAGTTGTCTATAAACTCCAGGATTATTGATTTGATTCCTGGTTCCTCCTCCTCCTATATGTCATGGTGTCCTTGGACAAGACACCAACACCCCACAGTAGTGCTGTCGTCTACTGCAGCTGTCTGAACAACAATTTCCCCAAGGGATCAATAAAGTATTTCATTCTCATTATGATTGACTCATTGTGAGGACCGGTTAAAATGTCCCCACTTTGTAAAAATGTCTTCGGTCTAATGGTTAAACACACACACACACACACACACACTGTTTCACTCTGATTAAGATCACAGTGTTGACAGTGAACAAAACAGCACATAATATTGAAGCAAAATAAAAGTCTTCCTATGTGTGCACTCTGTGGTGTCACCTCCCTCACACTTATCTTTCTCTCTGTACTACACACACACACACACACACAGGATTTAAATATGTGTAGCTTGTGTTCACTGTGCAATAATATTGTTTGAATATTCTTATTATTTGCCAGTCAGAACTCCAAAGCTGCTTTTACTCCATTGGCCTCTAAAGTGTTTGTTGACTTACCAGAGGTCCACGTGGAACAGACTGTGAACCCCTTTTATTGCTTTCACACCATACTTTTAAAAACATTTTTCAACTGCTAACATACTTTGATCAACTGTTAAAAGTGCTATAAAAACTCCCTTTAATGGAAGAGAGATACCTGAGATACCTGCAGAGGAGTACAGAGAGGAGGAAGCAATGAAGTTATTCTAAAATAAAAGACTTTGAAGATGAAATGTTGTTTATTTATTGCTCTCTGTATGTTAGTATTTAGATCAGTGTACAAATTATGTCAGGGTTTGGTTCCTGAGTGAGACTTGTCAATGTGGAGGAATGAGCTTCTTTAGAGACATATACAGTCTGATGTGTAGTGTTGGTGAGATGAACTGTTTAGTTTGTGATGTGGTGGTGCTGCAGCTTAATCTCACAATATCTCTTCAGACATTAAAGAGACAGCTGTGCTTCGCTGTTCATGTTGCCATCATTCTTCATAAAGCAGTTCAACAATGTGCCACAGGAGAGCAGTACATGCTCAGTCAGGGACACAGACTACAGTGAAACATGCCTAATCTGTTACCACTGCTATTAAACTAAATCAATCTGCTCAGCTTCCTTAACTGAACTAGTGTCTTGAAAGATGAGTCAGGGATGACCTGGCCACGGTCTAAGTTCTGCCTGTAATGGATGATGCAGAGGCTGAAGACTCAGATTCTGTTTCTAACAACAACCAGCATCTTGTTTCATAATATCACAACCTGCTGGTATTACTCATGTGCTGACACCCTCAGGTAAGGGAACATGAATATTAACAAATTAATGCATGTTTTTATGCAAAAATCATCATCTTATCTCAATTCAATCATTCAGGTCTACATCCCGTCCCATCTACTGCGCTCAACCAGGGAACCACACAGGCACCACACAGTCGACACCAAGGAAAACTGTTCAGCTCAGTGACCCCGCGATGGTGGAATGAGCTGCCTATCTCTGCACGCTCAGCCACCTCACTTGCAATCTTTAAAAAACTGCTGAAAACAGAACTCTTCCGCATCTTCCTTTGAACTTAAAGAAAAAAAAACGTTTCTACCCTTTCGTTCTCACCTCTCTTGAAACAGAAACACTTTTTTGTCAGCTCTTTGCTTTGATGTTGTTTCTTCTTGACTTAGATTTTGTTTGCTTGCCTTGTTCCTCACTTGTGAATCGCTTTGGATAAAAGCGTCTGCTAAATGACTAAATGTAAATGTAAAAATCACACGTGCAAGTAATCTGTTCTATCACTTTATCATGACTTCTTTATGTTTGTGCCCCCCCCCCCCTATGTGTTTTAATGTGCTAATTCTGTTATGATACTTTTTGTCCACAGCACAGAAAAAGAGGTGATGACCTGAGAGAGTCTGATTAGGTCAATCAAGAGCTGCAAAAGGAGCAACTGCAGCCTAGGAAGTCTGTTGTTAAGCTTCAGTTTAGAGGCCACATCCAGTTTCCAGACTGTCATGGTTGCTCACAGAGACAAGTGATTAATTTAACGTGGAAAACAGCAAGCAAGTAACAGTTTTACTTTGTGCACAACATGGGCTATTTAAATTTTAACTTTATACTATAATGGGTGAAATCCACCAGAAACCAAGTGAGTGGCTGAGCAGGAGACAGGTAGAGAAGAAAATAACAGCGTTTTTCGAATTCCCCTGTTGCCTTCCAGATAATAAGCAGAAACATAAGAAGAGTGCAGATTGGCACAAAGTTGTGGTGTGTTGGGGAAAGTGGTGAGTTGTAAACTGCCTTCAGATCTGATGGGTGTTGTCATTTATGTGATAAAGGCACTAAAATTGTGTGATTGAAGAATGAGAATATGAACAGAAATAATGTGCAGTGTGCAGCAGTACACAGTATTCCTTCAGTGGGGTATTTACAAAAGTGTTTGCTGTGGAAAATCAATGTTTCTGTACTTACTTAATACGTATGTTGCTGTTTGGTTATTTACTGCTCGCCTGTTTATTCCGATAGAGGATTCTACAAGAAATGTAAGAATTTACGAGACAACACAAAACGAAGGGCCCGTCTTCAGAAGGAAAAGAAGGATGCCACGCTGGACTTAAGCCCACTTTGAAAGCCAACTACTTACAATAATGGAAAACTCAGCGGGAAAACAACACCATGAAGCCATTAGATGACAATGAATCCTTTTTGCAGGGCGTCCTGCCAGAATTAAAGAAGTCACCTCCAGACATTAAGCCTTTTATCAAATTAAAAACTCAGCAGCTGATGTTCGAGGCAGACGCTGTTGTTGATTGGTGAATAAGTCATATTGTGTTTACCTGCACAGAGTTTATTATTCACTCATGCCATGAAGAGCTGGTCTCTCCTGCCTCTCACCCAATTCCAGTGGGGATTGACTCCAGCACCCCTTGACCCTTAGAGGGACAAGCAATTAGGGTGATGGATGTGGGCCCTTTGCATTTATAGTCAAAAATGTTATTGCTGTTTTACTTTCAAAGAATGTGATGCACTAATTTACTACCTTACCTTTAAAAAGCAAACTAAAATAATTGTACAATATGAGGAAAACATTCGTTTTGTGAATTATAAATCATAAAACACTGGGTAAATCTCTTCAAACTTCTTGGCCAGTGCATCCAGGTCTTCCTGACTGATCTTCTCTAGCCCTGTCAGATTGGATGGGAATTGTCCATCAACCGTCATCTTCAGGTCTCTGCACAAATGTTCTGTGGGCTGGGCAGATGTGTGTGTGATTATTATAGGATCACTTTGAGATCACTTCTGGGAACATCCAAAAGGTTAGAAATGCCTTTATACACCTTCCATGCTTTATTCCTCACCACAAAATGTTCTTGTGGACGTCACAGTTTGGTTTTGGTCTTGAAATTGTTAAGTGTGTGTCTTTCTACGGTAAACTATGTTCAATCAATTCAGTTTACCAAAGGCTGACTTCAGTCAAGTTCTAGATTTATCTTGATAAAATCAGACAGGATGATCTAAACTAGCAGAATCACAGAAATGGTTTGAATGTGTTTGATTTGTAATAAATTTTCCAAAAAAACTAAATATTGTTGTAAATTAGTAGTAAGTTAATGAGTATAGAGGGACAATGGTGGCACCAATAGCAATTACACATAAATGTTAAAGATTCTGAGTATCTTCTGCAGCAAAGGTATGTCACACACCATAGCTGCCTGAGTAGTACAGTCTCCAAAAAAGTGCACATATGTCTAAAAATATCACATATAGTACCTATGAATTTTTTTGGTATCTTACTACCTTAATTTCATAATTACTTTATACATCACATCAAAAGGAGAACCTTTCTTTTCTTTTATTTCATTTGACTGTTTCATATTTGATTTATTCAGATGACTGTTGAAACACACGAACAGAGTTAATAAATATTAACAATAACTATTAATTATGTTTTAATAATTGTTATCAGAGACTCTGTAAAATCAAGGCCGCATACTGGAAGATAATGTCATTTTTGATTTGTACTGTGTAAACTCCACAGTCATTGAACCCTTACAGTCCTCGAAAAACCCTGACAACATGATGTCAGTGTCCTTTAATGGTTAAAACACTCTGTCCTCTGTTGCTCTTTTTCCCATTAAAGTACTTTTTTTGTTTTCATTTTTCATCATTTAATGTAAGGGTCTAAAGAGGGGGTGTAGTTGTACAGACCCTTGTGAAACTGGACTATATAAACTGAATGTGTAAACTGGTAAACACTCTTTTGCAAACTAACTTACCATTTTTTTCATGGGCACATTATGAATCCATTGGTCCCTGGACACAGACATGTAGAATAAATTAAAATCACATAAGACATCCAAAATCTGCTGAAACCAGTAACAAATCCTTTGTTAGTTCTGGGCACTACATTCTTGTCTGTGGCAAAATCTAGTAAGTCAACTGCATTTACAGAGGGAAGTCAGTGTTTTCAAAATAAAACAACTAATTTCGTTATGAAAAATAATTGGTATTAAGGAACTTTTTTCTTTTCTTGTTTCTGTATATCTGTTAAGGGGCTATAATGTGGGTTTCTGCATACAGAAGACAATGTTAGATCGAATTAGGCACACCAGGTGGAAAACCAAAAGTATGTGGACACCACAACGTTCAACTTGCGCCTGTTGATTGTGTGATTCCAGGAAGGTGAAGTGTTGTTGTTTTTCTGGGTTCAGGCTTTGCTGATGTTGAAACCTGACTGCAAGGATTTGTGTGGCTGAATGGATTAGTGAAGTCCGGTTCTGATGGTGGGTCACGAGGTCTGTACAGGCCAGTTGACTACTTCTATGTCAAACTGGGAAACATCTTTCTTTATGAAGCTTTGGCCTTGTGGATGGATGCACGCACAATTGCTTATAAGCAAAATAATATGAATTATTAAATGACTACATAGTTTGATATTAATTAGCTGTGTTCAACCACTGAGACTCTCAGAAACAATGTCTTAGAGTAAGACAATGTTTTAAAGATGGCAAACAAGTGACTGAGCTATGGCACACTGAATGTATGGATTCCATGTCCTTTTCACAACACATGGTCCAAAGCAGAACCAAACACACACAGGCACAAAGTGTTTGTTGGCAGAAAATGGCTGTGCCACTAAAAAGGAGGGTGCAACAGGTAATTATTTCATATATGACATGTCTGATTAAACATCTAGAATGTGAGGTCTTTAAATTACCCTTTGTGAACTGTTGGACCTGGTAACATTGGTAACACTTTATTGATCCCCTGAAAGTTAAATTCATGGATTTGGGACACGAGTGCTTGCTCTAAACTGGGTCTATTGTAATGCTTGTGCCACATTCTTACCTTACAGAAAGAGAATGATGGATCATTTCAGAGACAGAAGATGTGTTCTCACCTCCGCTCACCTGCCGACCTCGGCTATCTTCTTTACTCACCTGTGCCGTCGCCCTTGCCAAGCCTTGGATGCCATGTTGTTGACGTTGAGATTGACTTTAATTCCCCCTGGAAACCACCACTCACCTGCCATAGCCAGCTGATCCACTCAGAGCCCCCTTCACATTCACAATTTCCTTTTGTGACCATTTTATAACACACAACACAAAGTCAGGTTAAACTATGGGGATTGTTTGTTTTGTTCCCACTGGAAAGGTGACCTTTTCTGTGGGGCTTTTGCTTTGAAAGGCCACGCCGGAAGCTCGCGTCAGCATCACGGTGGTAGTCTTAACGTCGGCTGGATCCAACTCAACAATATTGCGATATAAAGCTGAACGCACTCCTCGGGACAAGCTAGCTGGAGCTGAGCCGACACACAGAGGATGACGGACGGCACGCTGAAAACATTCCTGTCGTCACTCACTGCCAACTAAGCTAAAAGTGAAGCGCAGACAGGCTGAATAGAGCTGATTATTTCTTATAAAGTCGAGCAGCGCAGTAGGCAGCTACGGACGGGATGCCCGGGAGCGCCATACAAACATGCTAATTTGGTAACGTTACATTTAGGGCACGCTGAAACTGATGTGGGAGGCTAAAATGGGATTCCTGCACCAGCTCCATCTATTGCTGTGGAAGAACATCTCTCTGAAGAGGAGGGGGCCGGTAAGACAGGACATTTGTCCACGGCGTGTGTGTGTGTGTGTGTGTGTGTGTGTGTGTGTGTGTTGAAGGGTCGTGTTTGGCTGTTTTGCTGCTGCATCGCCCGCGGCCGTTGTTTTTTTTGGGGGGCTAATTCTAGCAGCAAGTGTCTGTCTGCAAATGTTACCGTCACACATTAGAATAACACCGCAGTGAGCTTAAGATGAGAGTGATGATGAGGAGGAGGATGAGGAGGATGATGTCGTCCACGCAGGTCTACCGCCAGCTTGTTCTTGTCTGTGTGCTCATGCTGTCAAACAGGTTGTTGTTAATGGATGAACAACAGTTGTGTAATCTGGCTGTACTGAGCTCAGGCCTGCGCGGCGTTTATGAGCATCATCTGCACAAGATGAGCAGAAGGTGATGTTATCATAGGATTACAAGAGAAGTTAGTGTCACACTAACTGATTCATATTCACATCTAAACCTGTATAACAAGACATTTGTAATTATATATATATAAAATAAATAAATCTTATTTTTAATGTGAATAATTAATTCTCAACATGACTCAAAGTGGTCATGGGTATTGCAGTGATATGTTATTGCACTTCCATGAAGTTGGAAATCAACATTGATGCAGGAGATAGGCTGACATTTATTCCCTCATATGGGCCAAGCTTTAAAAGAGCCTACTTGTTTTTTCTCATAGTTTTGACTCCAGGTCTGATTACTTGAATTTTCTAATATTTTTACTGCCTCCCTGAGCTCATGAATTGAAGTTGCTTTATTGTCCAAGAGAACATTTGTCATCCCACGATCAATGTTTTCACTGGTTGAGAGAACAGAGATGAGGACTGCAAGATGCTGTTGAACACTCTTGGAAAAACTCTAGACAGTTGACTTTGACTTTTCCGTGTAGTAAGTACCAGTAAATTGACTTTGACACGTTAGATTGGTGAAGTGCCCCTTTGGCAACTGAACCATAACATAGAAGATATATAGTGGAGGACAGGACTCTTAAAAAACAGCTAGTGCTAGGATAAAGTTTAAAATATACAATAAAAACTGGTGTATACTTCACCAGTGTTATTACTAACTAAAAACAGGAAATGTGAAACATTTAGCAGGAACTTATTTTTAAGAGTGAGGTGCCTGTATTAAAACTAATTTGAGACTGTCCACTTCAGAAAAATTACAAATCTTCACATGTGCTGTTCGACTGTGTCAGAAATAAGATTTTTTTACAGCTCCTGCCACGACTGCTTCTTTCCAAAAGTTTGGAAGGAGTGGCAAGATGTAAGTCAAGAGTGTTAACAAATATAATGTGCCTAAAATAATACCACAAACAATTCTGATCTTTCTTGTCTTTATTGAGAACAACCATAAAAACCGCATAGTGCAAGATGAAAAAGTATTTGATCATCATTGGAGTGGCCAAGTCAGGGCTCAGACCTCAATCCAATAGAAAACCTACCTATGTCTAGCTAAAGCATTTCTGCAGGAAGAATGGGCTAAGATTCCTCCTGAACAATGTTCAGGTAGCTCTGTGTTCCACTATTGTAAGGCTCCTTGTTGGTGACCCTGACCTAACCACTCCCTTTTCTGCCTCCTTCCAGAATGCACCTGTGATATATATATAATGACTTATTTATAATGACTAAAAACAACATAAAGCAGGTGGAAACTTGGTGTACATATGCATCATTGGACACACATCCTGGATTATTTCGCTTCTGTCTCTTTTTCTGATCTGACTTGTCGTGCAATAGTCTACGCTCATGTCTCACTGGAGTGTGAACCCTACCTTGTATGATTTATTTTCTGTCATGTTTCTGCACCGCACTTCCCAGAAATCACTTGTCATCTAACCAGTTTAACCAAGAGAGAGTGCCACTGAGCCCTGACGTCAACTCCAGTGAAATATCTGTTCTGCTAGCTTCTCATTGAGGTATTCTTTGATTAAAAAAAAGTGTTTACTAAGGGATGAATTTTAACTGTCTAGCTGCTAGACAGTTAAAATTCATTTCTTGTATGGTACTGCTAGACTCTAGCAGTACCATACAAGAAAGGGAAGGCTAATTGGTATGATGCAGTGCCTACTATGAAAGTAGCTTATTATGTCCCATTGATTTTTAAATGCATTTTTAGTAATTCTATATTAAATTACTTCATTCTATATTAAAGTAGTAGCTGCATAATAACCACATCACAACATTTCTACTTCCAAATAATAATAAAATACAATCTAATTGCAGAATGTTGTAAAGAAATGTTCAGTGGCAAATGCAGTAAAGAAAAATAAACAATGGAGCACACACAAAGAAGCCTACTGTCATTGCAGCTAGTGATTTAGAAGATCATAACTGGCAAATAGCAGTGCCTAGATGGCAGTCTTACTAGGTCACACCTATTAACGCATCTGAAATATGCTTCCACACTAACAGGTAGGCACTAGGGTTATTATATAAAAAACCGTGTAGGTGGAAAACATGGGAGCTGTGAGACTATTTCAAGTCAACAGTGAAAAAACATGCTTCAAGAAAATTGGACAGCATAGTTCTGATTAGAGATGAAACTGTATGAAAATGTAATATCTTGATTATAGTGGGCAAAAGTAACATGGTTATCAGTACTCTCACAGTATTGTTACAATGTTCTGAAAATGTACTGTTACACATTGATATTATTGGTATTATTATTATTAATAATTTTCTCTCTCACATTCACACCTAAAATGTATTAGGGTATAGTATTTGGAGTATTTTAATACTGGGTGTTACACACCTTTCAAGCGAGTGTAGGTCACACATAACATGTAGAAATTAGACAATTTGCATCATTATCTTTCTCAGAAATGAAGCTGCCAGCTACACAAAACTGTGAATAATGTGTTCATGTACTGTTCTTTGGTTGTGTAAAGCTGCTTTGCGACAATGTCAATTGTAAAAAGCGCTCTACAAATAAAATTGAATTGAATAAAATCACTGACTTTATGTGATTTCATGTGTATTTTTCCAGTGTCCTGATCCTGCCCCAAACTTCCTGTCCCTGGCTTTTATTTTGACTTTCCCTGTCCGGTTTTTCTCTCTTTTCCTTCTTTCATTGTTTTTCTGTCCCTCCACACAGGGGAGTGACGTCAGGGAGGTACTTAAATAAAAGGGGAAAACACAGGTGAACAGATCAGGCAATCAGGGCAAAAAACAACCACACAATTTCCAGTGGGGAAATTTTCCGATTTCCCCACTGGACGAAACGCCCATTATTGCGAAAAAGATGCAGAGATAAATGTACAGAGGGAAATGTTAGTATCCAGGAGCAGTTGGTGCTAACATACTGAAAAGATTAGAGGAGAATGACCTTCTCTTTTCAACAGAAAAAAATGGTAAAACCCACTTATCAGTGTGTTCATTGCTGGTGTTTAGTCTGAGTATGTGACAGGCAAACTTTAATAGAATTTAATGATGGCTTTTATGCTGTAAACTGGCTATGTAGTTGGTTAACTGTTGTTGCTGCTTTATTAAAAAGGTCAAAGTTGTGTTAAGCCTGTCAAGACTTCTTTTCATTTTTCTGTTATTTGTCAGAGGCTCATTACCCGATCAACACAATACCTTCATGTTGGGCATCCTGAGTGCACTGAAACTTTATGTAATAACCCATTCTACATAACTAGCTTTTCAAGACTGTAGCAACTGTAGAAACTGTAGCAGCAAAAGCTACAGTTTGCTGGAATCAACCAGATGCAAGGATGTGCAGAGGCAGGTATTCACCCAATATCTCCCAAACTACATTGCCAGACAGACATTTGTATAATTTTTTTCTGCTGTCTGCTATACCTCCTTCGTGCCTGAATAACAGCAACCATCTGTGCACAAGCAGATTGCACCTGGCTTTCAAACATATTAAATAGCCACCACAACTGCTTTCAGCCTTGATAAACCTGTTGCATCAAATCAGGTATTACCATTATGTCCTTTATTTTGTTGAGAAACTTTTATTTTGTTGAGAAACTTTTCCAAAAGGGCAAAATCTATAATGTGTGCTATTTAGTTTATTTTAATTAATATGTGCGCAACCATAGTAGATCAATTTGCACCATTTTTTGTTGATATCAAGTAGTGGCTGGTTAGTGTGGTGGTAATATCGCTGCCTCCCATGTGGGAGACTGGGATTCAAATCCCAGCTGTGGCCTACCTCCAGTAGGGGTCCTTAGGCAGGACCTCCTCACTCTGCCCTGCCTACCCTTGTACCTTGTAATGACTTTTAAGTCGCTTTGGATAAAAGCGTCTGCTAAATGTAAATGTTAATCAAGTTTGCATATTTTTGTACAGGCAAAACTTTAGTAATTCAGCCTCTTAGTCTTTATCAGTGTGTCGAGACCTAGTCAGATTGAATTACAGTCTTGCTGTGTGCTGGGTATTCAGATACCCTACAGAGAGCTGGCAGAGAGAGTGATTTAAAATGAAGGGGAAACAAAGAAACACAACAAGGAGATGAGAAACCATTTGCAAAGGAGAGAAGAGAGGAGTGGAGTGAATAAGAAAAAAAAGAGAGTGTAAGCTTTTAGAGGCGGATGGGATGAAGGATGAAGCTGCTGACTGATACGGGAGAGTGGAAATCTGTAGCAGAAGGTTAACTGACAGCTAAATGAATTAAAAATGCTATCTGTGAAGTCTAATAGACTAGCAGCTGGTTCACTGAGGCCTGGCACAGGAGACAGGAGAGGTTATCTATAAATCCTTTGGGGTAACTGTGCTGCAGCTCAAACACAGAAACATCATCGACAGTGGCAAGACAAAGTATGTGAACCTTATGGAATTTCATGGTTTTATGCATTAATCTTCTGTCTTTATCCAAGTCAAGAGTATTAACAAATATAATTTAATATATAACAATCAATCTTGGTCTTTATTGAGTACCAAAAACACCTTATAGTGCTAGTGTCACAGCAAAAGGCTTTGTTAATGAAAAGAGAGAAGTTGTAGAATAAGAAGTGTCTTTATTGAAGGCAGGTTTATTATGGGGAGAAAACTCTGGGATCAGGTAGGAATCAGAAGATGAGGAGCGCCTCAGATGGTTCAGGAGTTCTAGGCAAAAGAATACTGTATGTCAGTAAAGCCGTTAACAGTATGAGGGCTGACAGACTCGGTACTCACAGGTAGGTGGAGGATGAGCAGAGTGAAAGCTGGACTATAAAGATGGCCGTGGAGAAATCCAAAAGGAAGGTCGGAGGTGAGAGTGATGTCACTTCCCCAAGATGACAGCTCCCACAGACAGGAATGTGTGCTTGCATGAATGCATACGGCAGAAGAATAAACTGTAACACAAGCACTGTGAGATGAGGTTAGTAGAAGTGAGATTGAGCCCTACACAGGGTTAACAGAGCCAGTCTAGAGTCATACACAGAGTAATCACAGGAATACAGAGAGGGATCGGGAAAAATTCACAATATCCAAAAGGGTGTCAGGCAAGGACAAGGTTTAGGTCATGCAGCAACTTGTTGACCCCACATTTGGCAGCAATAAACTCAACCTGGAGCTTCCTGTATCTGTGGATCAGACCTGCAAATTCTTCAGGTGGTATTTTTGTCCATTGTTCCTTGCAGAACTGTTTTAGCTCTGTCATATTCTTTGGATGTCTCATGTGTGGCTCTCTTCAAGTAATTCCATAGCATCTCAGGTCTGAGCTCTGACTTTGCCACTCCAAAAGGCGGATTTTGCTTTTCTGAACCCATTCTGTTGTGGACGTGCTTTGGTGTTTTGGGTCATTGTCCTGTACAGACATTCTCACATTATTCTGAAGAATTTTATGATACACTTGTTCCACCTGCTGTCTAGTGTCACTGTGCTCTTTCACAAACTTCAGGCATGCAGCATTGTTCTTTTTAGTAAACAGCAGCTTCCTTCATGGTGTCTTACCATAGTTCTTACTTGTTTAATGTTTGACCTACTGTAGACTCATCAACACAATTGTTACTAACTTCCAATGATGCCTTCAAATCTTTGTCTGTCTCTGTTTCTTTACCTCATTGATGAGTGCTTGTTGTGCTCTTGGGGTAATTTGATTGGCTGCCCACTTCTTGGTAGAGTACCCACAGTCCCAAAGTGTCTCCATTTGTAGATTGTTTGCTTAACTGTTGACTAGTGAATTTCTTAAGTCTTTGACATCACTTTGTAACCCTGTCCAGCTTTATGTAAGTCAACAATTCTTGATCGTAGATCCTCTGAAAGCTCCTTTTGGTGAGGTATGGTTCACATAAGCGTATTCTTCTTGTGCGGAGCAAACTCAAAACGTTTGAGTGGTTTTTGTCCAGCAAAGTAGCTCTAGTCCAAACCCCAAACTAATTTTCTTAACTCATGCTAACATTGTACTCAAATTAGCTTTTTTGAGGTTATTATTTTAACTTTTTCCTCTAGCACTATAAGGTATATTATATTATGGTTGTTCTCAATAAAGACATGAAAGATAAGATTTCTTTTGTGTTATTTTAGGCACACCATATTTGTTAATACTCTTGACTTGATAAAGATCAGATCACGGTTAATGGCAAATTAATGCAGACAACCATGAATTTCCAAAAGGTTTACATTCTCTTCTTGCCACTGTAGATGATGTTTAACTGTTTGTGTAAAGTGTGGTGGTGCTAATAATAATAGAAAATGACTCATGAAAATTAACTCATTAAAATCAAACATTGCTTTTAAGTTGTGGTTTAACAGAAGTTTTCTAAAAAACAAACTAAGGAAACTGGCCTGGACAAAAATTATGGTACTCCTAGAAAAGATGTAGAATATATTGAAATAAATAATTTGTGTGTCCTGTAATTAGCATCACAGGTTTCTTCACACTTGTAATTAGTCAGTCTGTCTATTTAAAGGGTAGAAGTAGTCTCTGTGCTGTTCATGGCGTGAACCACACTCAGCATGAATGAAAAATTGATGACAAATTGAAGAGACAGAAAATACAAATGGTAACTAAAGAACCCAGAACAATTTGCATAGAGATGATGTTAAAGGTCCAAGGTCAAGGTTCATCTGAGTCAGATCAGACCATCAGTCATGTTTAAGCCAAAGAGGACCTAATAGAAGACAACCGACAACCAAAATAGAAAACGCATTGACAAACCACAAAGCTTCTGGGAGAATGTCCTATGGACAGATGAGACCAAACTGGAACTTTAACTTCTGTTAAGCCACATCTCAAAAGCAATGTCTGATTTTCTTGAGTCAAGAGTGCATTGTGGGATTTTAAATCTATTCTCTGCTCTGTGGAGGTTGTTCGTGATGTGCTGTTTTTGTCTCTTCAAAGCTCTCACAGTCCTTCTGTCGTTGACTGTTTTTTTTAATACTGGTGTATTGAGCTTTGTAGCTGAGTACACCAGTGGTTTCTTTCTTTTTTCAAGACATTGATCTTACTCACCTTAAATTTGGATCATCTGATAAAAAGGTGGCATGTTTTATGTTGGTTAAGGTATGAAGGTGAACCTTGCATTAAAAAAGCAAAAATTCTGATCTTTCATTTTATTTTTATCTTTTGATCTTAAACCTAAATCTCTTCAGTTTAAAACAAAAAAACAACAACTTAGCCTAGCTGTTCCAGTACTTTTAGTGGGGCTGTTCCTAATGAAGATAGAAATATTTTGGCCTCTTTGTAATATTTCAATATGTCAATGCCACATCAACTGATTAATCCTCAACACCATTCATGTAATACATTTCAAATGCCAGTGTTTTATTCTATACATTGCTTGGATGGATTAATTGGGTGCTTTGAGGCAAGCTGGTCTGTCCTTCCAAAATACACCAATGATGAATCATGAAATGCATGAAATGCTCTGACCTAGATAATGGCCACTCCTCTTTAGCGCTGTGGTGTGCCATATTCAAATAAAGTATCCTCCCAGTATAAACACAATGTTTTACTGTACAGTGATTGATTTACTTTTTTCCCAAGCTGAGAATTAAAACAGGGAACCATTGTGGTTACAGAATCAAACCATGCTGTCCTTTGTGTGTAAGAAAGACCATTATATAAAATGTTGCAAAAATATTAGTTTAACCAACTCCCACTTTTAGTTTTGTCCTGAATTGACTCTTTTTAAAACTCTAATTACAAACCACTTAGTTGCTCTGTAAAACTTGGCTTATTGTTTCATACGAGCTGCTGTATCAAAGCATGAAGTAATCCAGTATTGTTCTGAAGTGTTGTATGACCATTTGAAGAACAACTATCAATGAAGAATTAATGCATTTATACCTTTCAGCTGTGCGTGTGCAAAAATGTATATTTTCATTTAGCAGTAAGAGTATATCTTTTTTTTTTTTTTTTAATATCACCAGGACACTTAGCCATAGTAAGTTTAGACACTTGCAAAACCTGTCAAAATTCTGCCTTAAGTGGCATATGTTAAGCATACATTCCAGGTAGGGAAGAGGTCGAGGAAGATAGGTGGGCCGTTACTTCAACAATTTATTTGTTTAGAACTCTGCATTACCATAGCTTAAATACCACAGCACAATATATCTTCATCAAAGTGTAACCAGGAATTTGACTGGACTTAAAATGACCGGTCCAGCTGGATTAAATGTGACTTTGATTTAAAGCAGAGGGCTTTTTCTGTTATAACATGTGTCCAGCTCAGATAAATCCTACTCACAGTCACCAAGTAGGACATCCACACAGCAAAAAGCACTTTTCATTATAGACCATTCTGTTAGAGCACAACTGCTGGCAGAAAGTCAGGGTAGTGCCCTTGGTTGCCAGTCAGTGCCAGTCAGTGATGGGCAGTAAAGCATTGCTTAGTAACACATTACAATAAAGTGATTACTTTTCAGTAACAACTAGTGTAAGGCATTACAATCTGAAATTCTGTATTTACATATTAATGTCAGAGTGTAGAGTTGTTTTGGCATGTAAGTTGACTCTCGCAGACTGATGTGGGAAATACTTATATCTATCTAGTTGTTGATTACACTTTCCAAATAGTGTTGGGGACAGGTGGAAGGTGGTAGTCACCACCAAAAGAGGAGAAATGCAAATGTTATTGGTGTGGCAAATGTGGCAAAAGTACCCATGAATACACATGTACTGTATCAGTGGCACAGGACGTGTGTGCTGTGTGCCGTATATAACACTAGGCTAGCAGTGAGGTTGTCTGCTGCAGTTTGGTTAAGGTAGTTACACAACATTTAGTGTTAATGTTTGTTAATGTTGTATTGCCTCTTTGTATCAGCTGCTGTCAGAACAGTACAAGTTGGTCTATTTATTATTTATTGTAAAACTAAAGCTTCATTATTAGGGAGGATAATGATGCAGATGGTTTAATTTTCACATGATATCATCATATTATGTTATATGTGACCTACACTCTTAGGTCACCTCCCTGCACACCTCCCTTCACACCTCCCTGGCGCATAGGTGGCCAATCGTACAATCGTGCTTGTAAACCATACATTTATCTACTATTAGTATTATATCTTCCTCTGTGTAAACAGAATGGCACGACTGCCACGGCGCGAGTGTAGCATATATGTGCATTTGCAGTGGGTGTATTTTTGGGAAAAACTACATTTCAGAGATCTGTCACTGTCAAGTCAATCTACTCCATAGCACATGGTTAAATAAATGTCTGGTGCTGCCACAGCTTGAAAGGTGTGTGTAACACCAACTATTTAAATACTCCAAATACTTTACAAATACTTCAGGTGTTTATGTGAAAGAGAATATTAATATAATGATAATAAGAATAAGAATAATAACCAATATGTATGTGTAACAGTGTTTTTTTTTATCATTTCTAGAATTTGTTAACAATACCATGATAATACTGATAACCATGATACTTTTGTCTGCTATTATTGTGATATTAAATTTTCATATCATTTTATTTCTACATGTAAGTGTGGAGAATTTGCATTTGCGGTGTTACTAATTGCGGTGAACAATTAGTAATGTGATTACTTTTATAATTGAAAATACGTACTGTGTTGCTGATCCCAAGTAACTTGTAGGGCTCAACAGTGGCAAACAGGCAGCAGTGGCGGTTGGTGCTTGAAAAAGAGGCTCAGACAGCCTATGAATTATTAAGAGCTTTTTCCTTCCTCTGGGAAAAGTCATGAGACACAGCAAGAAAGAGAGTTACCTACATCTACTAAATCTACAGATGGAAAGAAAGAAAATTTAATAATGGATAAGAAGGAAACGAGAGAGGTTCACATTCAGCTGCTTGTATTTAGGCAAAATATGCTATTGGTTCATCTACCAAACAGAAAAAAAAAACCACATAAAATAAAAAGGAGAATATTATTGGCTTATTTTATTGGCTTTATTTTCCCTGACTATAAATGTCAGGGAAAATATATTTTATTAACAAGAAATTGTAGTAGACTACCACTACAACTCGATTGCTTTCCAGACAGATTTTTAGAGGGACAAGTGGGCCATCTGAATTGAACTTGCTCATGATGCCCATGTTATCTATTGGATAGCTTGCATGACAGCAATGTTTTAACCATTTATATTATCTAATAAGTTGTTAAATTAAATAGAGAATATGCTGAAGATGATGAAGATACTGTTGTCTTCTACAGTATGTGAAATTTAAGTCAAGTGTATGTGTGTGTGCTGTGTTTTGGTCCTGCTCTTTATATCACCACCTATTAACTGTGTTTCAGTCCACCACAACATCACTTTGTGGGGTTTTAAAAACCCCCATCATTGACATGATTGTGTGTGTGTGTGCAGCTTTATAGGTTACTGTGTATTGAGCCATTTCCAATTGTGTTTAGATTAGAGTTTGGGTGGAGTACCAGCCTGAACCCGACTCGAACTCTTAGTACCAACAGGTTCCATCGGGTTCGGTTTGGGTAGCTGCACTGCAGTTTAAATAAATGGATAGGAAGCTGGGAATCAGTTAGTTAGAGGATGGACACAGCTGTGATCTCTTTTGAGAAGAGATTGTTTCTGTTTGTGTGTCTGCTGAGGTTGGGGAGGATACTGTTTGCAGATGGAAATGTAATCTTGACAGTGAGAGCAGGGGGGTGAACTGAGAAAGAAATGAAAACAAACATTTCACACACAAACCAAACAGACTGATTCACACGCTTCCCAAGCTGGGTTTTAGGATGTAGAGCTATCTGCTCATAAATACATCTTGATATCAATATTATATTGACACTTCCTATAAATTTCATTTTCAACTATTCAACTTCATTTTAAAATTTTTGCTTAAATCGCCTTTAATCGTAATAATGTTTATAATGGGATTGTACAAATAATGTCACAGTTTAGCGGTGACTTGTAGTGATAGACCTACTGTACAAGAAATTATTTTTCTATGGAAAATATAGAGTGCAGAAACAGAACAAATCAAACAGAAATAAAGCGCAAAATACACACGTAATTTATACTTCCTTTATATTTATACATTAGTCATAATTAAATTCAACAATTGTTAAATGACAAGTATTTAGCCCTTTGTAAAAAAGGCACTGTAAAGTGGAAGTGGAAGTGTTTTCTTATTAAAAGGAAGATGCTAAAATGAAAACCAATTAACTGGTTAAATGACAACATTGGGGGCAGGGTGTTAGGTTGAGCTTATTCGCAAAGACACAAGCTAATGTCTTAGCAGACAGCCTATCGTTTTGAAATATTCTGTGGCCAAGCCAGCTGGAATGACACTACGTCACGGTTCTGTCGTTTGGTCGTTTGTTAAGGCCTGTCCAGTCTGATTCTCTGGCTCAGGCCAGTTCCATGGCCCTGCCCCTAGATAACCTCACTCTCCCTAATTGTACCTGGCTTGCCTATTCATCCTATACAGAACCTTCCCACTTTTTCTGTTCACCTGACCTCTGCTCCACCAGTCCTCTCACATCTGGTTATTGTCCAGCTAGATTACTCCTCATTATACAAGACTGCCATTTTGTCTTTGCCAGATTGTGTAGTGTGCATTTTGGTTCCAGCATTCAAGTTGCTTTTCCAACCATGTCTAGTGTTTTTCCTGTATTATCCCAGTTTGATTCATTGCCCACTTTTATGGACTTAATTTGAATTGCAGGATGTTCTGCCTGCATTGTGACCCCTGTTTGGATTCTCTTTGTTGCCTTTGAACCCTTCCCGGCCTGCTTTTGATTACTCTGAATGTAAAATGTTGCTAACTCACAACTTAATGATGGAAAACACAAGGTTTTCTGATGGACTGAATCAGTATGTGGTAGTTAAAATCAACAGCTCCTGTAGCTCCTCCTCACACAGTGGAAGTCTGAGACAGTGTGGTGACACAGCGGGAATGCAGATGTCACCACTGAAGTAAAACCCTACACTTCTTACTCTAATTTGCGTGTGTACATGCATGTGTATCTGTCAACTAGCATGTAAAGAATTTGGAAGATGATAACTTTGACTGTTTTGTGTGTAGGACACATACTCAGTCACAATCACACATATGCAACTTAATGTCGTTCCTGCAGTAAACTTCAATTAAAAAACTATTCCAGAATGAAGAGTGCATCAGGGTAAGAAGAGATGTGGGTGAATTAGCACCCATCATGCCTAAAGGACAAGTCTGTGGGGACAGTACACATTAACCCCATTGAGAATGGATGTGCTGGAAGACTTTGTGCAGTGGTCTGACTCTCATCAATACAAGATCTAAAAAATAATATGAATAAATGTTGTGACATTGCAGAAGTGTATTGAAATGATGCCATGGTAAATATGTGCTGTAATCAAAGTTAAAGGCAGTTTGAATTAAATATTAGAGTGTGTAACTTTTTTTTCCGACAGGCAGTGTATGTGGAGTATACAAACTGAAGTTTTGTTTTGTCTTTGTTTCAGAACTGTTACACCCCTAAATGCCCCCTAAACAGCTTGTGACACCAAGATTTAGTGCACAGTGGACTGCTATCCCCACTGCACTTGTTCTATTGGGATGTTATTATAAGATATTTCACTCACGTCAGGTCCTCTCACTGTTTTGCTGTTAGCACACACTTATGGGTGTTTTCATGTGAGGTTGTTAAAACATAGTTGTGTTGCCGTCTGACATGCAAATAGTTATTTGCATTGCATTTCAGAAATTCAAACCAGCTCCATATTACTGGTGCTGAATTATTTTTAGAGATCAACACAGCCGTATTGTCAATCACCATGCTGCTTCCTTGCCAAATAGTCAAAACCACTATCTCCCAATAACGATAGCTAGAAGTTAGAGATTATTGAGTATGAATTTGTCCATTGCTGTCAGTAAATGTACTTTTTAAAGTTGGCCCCTTCTGCCTGGCTCAATAAAAGAGATTTGGTTGAGCAAGGTAAAGAGTGAATGAAGAGAGGAAGCAACGATAGCATGAACATGAATCAGAAATGTGTTCACACAACACTGTAGATGGATTATGTGCCTTCTCTGCTGTCCTCTCTTTGCTCAGTGTGTGTGTTTGTAACTTGCAGTCAAAGAGACAGGCACACACCTGAAACTAGATGCATGTAATGTTTATAATACCAGCGCTGTTCAAAGAGCTGTAATTCTCTACTGTGTCTTTATCTCTCCGTGCCTAAATCCTCCAAGGTAACAAGGGTTGAGAAAATTCATGTCCGCATCATGTTTATATTTGGTTTCCAGCTTGGCAAGAATATCAGCTTTATTGGACAGCAGATTTGTTACGAACAGGCTAACAAGGGGACCCAGTCGCAGTAACACAGCGAGCACAGAGTGCGCTTTCCCAAATGATTTATTAAAAAATAGAATATACACCAATTTGAAGAGCAGATAGGCAACATGCAAAGCTAGACCTACTGGGTACAACACAAAATCCTGAAAAAATCCTGACTAATACCTGCCTTATCTAGTAGGAAAAAGCAAAACAAAATCGCAGCTCCAGGCTGGAACTAACTATCTGAGAAGATAAACCAAAAAACACAGCTATAGCTTGAACTAACTAACTAGAAAACAAAATCAAAGCTAACGCTGGAACTAACTCACAGTAGGAAATCTGCCTGGACTAAAAAACGATGAAACAAACAGGCCGACTATTCTGTAGGAGTACTAGCAACCGTGATGAAAAAGCTACAGGTCGGGAAAAAGGTGAGTGGCAGGAACAAGGAACACACACCTGAAAACACACGAACCAGTTGAGACATGCCCCCGGTAAGTGAAAAGACAAAAGTAGTAAATAAAAATACAAAGGCTCTGGGGACACTGCCTCAGCTGGACGGAGGGAGGAACTGTAACAAGATTTTTGATGATAGTAATTAAAGGGATACCTTTGCTATTTTTAAATGCAGATTTACCACACAACCTGCTCCTCTGAACTCTGGGCCGAGTGACGACATATAGTAGAGTCTCTAACCCTTAGCATCCTGAAGATTTCTAAACCACAAATACATTTTTCTTTAATATTTATTATGCTTTATACTTGAACCTCAAGAAAGTAATGTATCAGAAACCATGCCATTTTAATTAGGATTATTTTCATAGCCTTTCACTGTGGAACCAAACGTCTGTTCATCTAGCGTGTACATAGATGGGAAGATCAGAACTCAGTAATTTAAACCATGTTTGTGAAACATTTAAAACCTGCATTGATATGATATACCTTTTATCCCCATGGTGTTGTTAAACAAACACAGATCAGGTTTGGCACTGTTCAGCCTCAGTGGTTTCTGAAACCCCAACCTAATTCAGCTTATTGCAGAGTCATAATCAGCCTTCTTAATAATTGAACTTCAAATGAGTGTCTGCTTAATAATGCATCAGCAGCAGGTCCTTTGTGTCACAGACATGGCTGAATGTGTGGATGTGTTCCTGCAGTGTTTGAGTGTGTGTAGCAATGTATGTAACCACTACTAGTCTTGACCCTGGCAATCTAATCTAACTTGGACTTGAACAGATGGGTTAAGATACATTTTTTTACAAATTCAACATCAGCCTCAGGGAATTTATGTAGGTCACTTTTCAGGAGAACATTCTCCATTCCACCAGACAGAGTAAGATCACCTTGTAATTTAATGTATTCTCTTTTTACTTCTCCGTGTCGCTCCCCGCCTCATCTGAACCACTTTCTGTTTTAGTCATGTGCTACTATTAGCATCTAAATTCCTGTCAAACCCTCCTTTCTTTATTACTGTATACATATACCTTCATACATATCAAAATCACCCTTGTTGTAGGCACTAATCATCAGAACATCACAGATGCTGACTTTTGCAATTATGGTTAACAGTCTGGAAGATGTCTTTTCCACTGTGAACCTGGTATTTGTTTTTCCTGAAAAGCAAGTGGAAATGTGGAGTTGTAGTCCACCAGGCCTCTATACTTGGCTCTTACAACTGCAATGTCATCTGAGAACTTTAGCACATGGCAGGACTCAGAATTGTGCTTAAAGTTAAAGATGTAAAGGGTGAAGAGGAATTGTGAGAGAACAGTCCCCTGTGGTGCTCCTGTGCTGCTGACCACCTGTTCACGCACATATTCCTGTAATACGTCTGTCAGATAATCCAGGAGGTTGTGGAGGAGTCTACTTGCATCTCCAGTGGCTTCTTTCTTCTCTTAATAGGACAGGCACTGGAGGTGAACAGGTGAACTGCAGTAGATCAAGAGGTTTTCACTCAAGGTCATCAGGAGTGGATGACTGGGAGTAGAATGCAGGCCACCCACTGAAAAAATTACCAATAGGATGATCTTGATAATTGGTAATTCTGTGTGATATAGCCTGCTGCATGACAAGGTGCAGCTAATAGGCATAGCAGTGGATGTTGTGCGCATTTCTGTAGACATCCTTTACCTTTTGCTGCTCTCCACCTGTGGCTTCTCTCATAATAGCAGCCTGAGCAATGAGTCTTGACTCTCTTGTTGCAGTTCTGTCAGTGGCTGCATTCTGAATAGAAATGGACTTGAAAAAAATGACATTGTTGTGGATATTTGGGTACTGTAACACAAGCACAGGCTGGGAGTGGGGGGAAATGTCAGTTGTCTCATCTGCCTGAATAGCAACAAAATATGTGTCTTTTTTTACTTCCTCCAGAATGTAAGCTTTCACAACTGACAGCATTCAAAAAGTTTTGTCCAGTTGTTGACGTGCTTTTAAAAACTGTAGCTGTTTTGAGGCGCTCCTCCAGCAAGAGACAACAAGATCTACTAACCCCCCGAAAAGTTATTGTCGTTAATTGATTACCAGCAAGTAATCCACAAAGATAAAGATCAAATATAACATGATTAAAGATATCTAAAATAGATGTTTGCTAGTTCAGCAGTTGAATTCTTAAGAGTGAGCCCTTCTTTTACCATTAGAGATTGTTGCACATTTGACTTTTGACTCTTCCATGTCGAAGCTGCACTTCCTGGTACTACCCTGTGCAATGGTTGTCGGGGTTGCTAAAAGGCACAGTGATGATGTCTTTTCACACAAGACAATGCCAAACCTGACATCGTAACATCTAGAACAAACTAGATCAGAAAGTGACCTGGGTTTTGCAAAATGATCTGTGTGGAGAAAGAGTCCTTGCTAATGTCCTGCATGCAAGTCTTTGAGAGCCACATCATCTTGGCTAGAGTCAACACCAGGGAACATCATAATGAAATGTGACTGGGGAAAAACCTACAGACAATTATTCACTCATTCATTCATGACTGAAACTCAATCAAAAAATCCACTTGAACAGGCACTATGCAATGAACACTGATGCTGGCGGGTATGTTGTCAAATTGCCCAGAAGAATATTTTGGTAAATAGCAGATAGAGGATTTAGTGCTGCATGGTCTTGGGGAAAGCTACAGTGATAGAGTGTTATTGTCTAGTAAATGGTCTGGATCAACAACCAAGCATTAGATAAGGACTGTTAGCAAATGCACGTTTTTTTTCTCTTTGATGGTTTTGTGAGAGTGCTCCTATGTGAAACAGACTAAGAGCATTACATTAGGAAACCCTGGTCAGACAACAATGGAAACATCTCTGTTCTCCGACACGTATTAACTGAGACATTTCAACACACTGAAGTTTTGATTCTCTGGTTCTTCTAAAAACTTGAAATTGGAGATTATTTGTATTCAAATTGAGATGCACAATTACCACTGTCTTCACAGTGTTGTTTACTTATGGATATAAACATTTGCTCGTTTATTAAAATATTCAATATTTAATCCCTAGGCGCGTGGTCAGCTCATGATTTTAATGACAAACATGTTTAGTGAAGTTAAGGGAATTGGAATGTACCCATGGTCAAAGCATTAAGCTTGGTCATTTTATTTGCCAGGGACCTAACATTTTCTATTGCGACAGCAATACAGACATTGTATTTGTTTTGTTAGTGTTGGTGTTTTTTTCTTACATTTTTTTGTACTGGCAAACGAGTGGGTGTGGGAGCAGAACTGCGGCCTCGAAACAAGGCCTTAGATGCCCACTAAACTAAGGAGAAGATGTGGGGGATGTAAGGCTTCACTCAAACAGAAAGTGACGAGTAGTAGATTAAAACCCTTTCCTCTTCCTGTTGCTACAGGAAATGTATTAAGGTGAAAAGGTCCTCCTGTGATGAGGAGTGTTAAAAGACAAGAAATAGAAAAAACACAATAATAATAAATACCTTACAGGAGCTACTGCAACGGGCAGCTATCTGTTTTTTCCAGTTCTCAAGAAATAATTTGTAATGTAGCGATATGCCTCAATACGGCAGTGGTCTACTAAAAGGACATTGACTTTCATCTAGCAATATGTACATGATAACAAACTCCTGTGAGATGTAAGTCTTTGTGTAAATCAATGATTAGAAATTGACACTGTCTCCTACTCATTTTGAATCTTCAAATCTCAAACACTGGGTCCATTGTAACTTGAAATGTTTTGAATGGCGTCACTGGTGTGCAGCACAGACGACACTCTGTAGATGATGAATAACAATGATTCTACACTGGCAGAGGCTTGTGTGCATTTGTTTGTGCCAGGGTGTGTCATATTTGCATATTTGAGGAAGTGCATGGGATTGTTAATGGATAATGCAGTGTGTTTGTATGTGTAAAAAGGTCATATTAGCACAGTTGTCCTCTATCCTCTTTGACTTGAAACTGCTTTGTGTTTACATACTATAAAACTATTTTGTTGTGTAGACTGAGTTTGCAAATTGTTTCTTCATGCATTTATGCCATTCTATCTTTACCAAATATTGGTAAAGGATAATGCACGCATTTGCCAGTACTAGAACAGAAATGGCTAAGTAGAGTTTGGTTTTGATGTTTGATTATAGTTTGTTGTGTTTCATGTTGGCTAAATACCCAGGCATGGCAACTTGTGCTATTTCATACTGAAAAAGGACAATTGCTTGGCCTTAACCTACTGCTTGTGTTACACTGTGTATGAACAGATTCTGTGAACTCTAGCAGCAAAACATCCAGAGTTCACCTTTAGGTAGTGCTACGTTGTGCAGCAAAACATAAGCTATTTATTGGACTAGACTTTACATAGAATTAATACTATTTGCACTGTGTTGTTTTTACTTTACCAGCTGAATTGAAGAGAAAATAATTGACTAAAGTGTGACTGAAATGACTATGACTAAAGCTAAATTGATAGAATTTAAATAGAAAATTCCTTTCAAAATGAACACTGGTGAGGACAGGGTTAATGAGCATCACAGAATAGTGAGAACATGTGTAAAAAAATAATATATACCGTATTTTCCGCACTATAAGGCCACCTAAAAGCCTTCAATTTTCTCAAAAGCTGACAGTGCGCCTTATAATCCGGTGCGCCTTATATATGGATCAATATTGAGTCAGTCACGCAGTAGAACATGGGAATAGACGTTTAACATTAACGAATCAATGGTGCAGAAGTGGAGACAGCAACAAGATGGCTAAATAAAGAAGACTAAACAGAGTTTCCGAGGGAACAAAGCGAGATGGAGTTGGAGGACAAACTCCTATCTATTCTTTATGTAACTGAAAGAAACTAAATTAACAAATAATACACATCGTTACACATTTTGTATGTTACACTCGCACACGCTAGCTTGACTTGAATGAAGCTAATTACAATAACACCCACACATAATTTATCACATGTAACAACTAACATACTTCTAATGACAATAAACATGTTAATACTTACAAAGACAAATGCTTTCCAAGGCACAAACGTATAAAGCACACTCAGCATATACATGAACCAGTTCGTTTTACTGTGGAAACTAAACTAGTTTAATTTACAGACAGAGAAAATACTTCAAACCTGTACTATTGAACAGAGAGTGGAAAGAGCGCTCACTCTGCAACTAATTATCTAAACTAAGATCAACTAAAATACACAACTCTCACTCTGACAAATTTTAAGAACAATACTATAATACTTTTTAACTGCCTTTGTCACAACTTGTTATTCATCTATCACTTGAACTGAAAGGCATGATGGCAATCTATTAATAAAGTTTGACCGACCTCTCTGACTGTTTTGTTGACATTCCCTTTAGCGCAGCTCCATCTAATGTTGCATAAGGCAACGCCAGCCTCTACTGTAGCGTCTATTCTATGCGCCTTATAATGCGGTGCGCCTTATATATGAAAAAAGTTTTAAAATAGGCCATTCATTGAAGGTGCGCCTTATAATGCGGTGCGCCGTATAGTGCGGAAAATACGGTACATTATTTTGTAACATGATTGTGTGTTTTGTAGTTAATGTAGTTTGTAGGGCCATTGTTGTTTGAAGGTATGTAAAAATTATGGTTTTAAAGGACCCAGACATAATGGCAGACACGCAAAATATAAAACAAGGTTCAATGTAAAAACTGGAGAAACAAGGTAGGACACAAAGTAGTAACAAAATTTGCCACAAAAATACAAAGTAACAAAAGAACACATCAGAAGAAGTGAATGAGCCCCAAAACAAAGTGACAGCCAGAAACTCTACGAAAGTAACAATGAAAACTTGAGTCAAAAACATTAAAGTAACAAGAAAAGGAGCAGCCAAAAGGGCAGATAAACAAGAACAAAGGCTGAGGTTTGGCAGAAGTTACGAGAGGTAGGGGGCAGGGTCCAAGCCAAGGCTTCAGAGCACCATGAAAACTGTATCAATACTGATGATCTGGCAAGGTGGTGTTGACTGAGTGGAACTTATAAAGGGAGACTGGTGCACAGGTGAAACAGATCTGGAGATTAAGATGAGTAAGCAGAGGGAGAACACAGGTGAGACTGATCAGGGCGACTATTGCTGAGGAGAGTGGAGAGACTGAGAGGACAGGAACAGGAAAATGGACCAACAGGGGCAGGGCCAGGCAGGCATCATGACATGGTATCTTTAAAAAATACCATATTGTAGAAAAGGAAATAGGTTACTGCTGTTATTTCAGTCTATCAGAGACATGTACAATAGTAATAGATTGTGGTTATTCAATTAGGATACAGTATACCTACAAACTGTAGCGTTTTAAACCTCACCATACTATAGGGCTCTGTGGTGCAAAACACATTTGAAAAAAGAACATTTCCAAAAACACAACTGACAACACAACTTGTGGACAGATAAGTCCCTAACACCCCAGATAATGTCTTCGAATCAAACAGAAGAACACTTGTGAGATGCAGAACAAATGAAAAGATGCTAGAACAGTGCTTAATAACTTCAGTCAAGCATGATGGAGGCAGTGTGATGGTCTGGGGGTGCTTTGGAGGTGAAGATTTGTACAGAGTGGAAGGGACCTTGAGGAAGTAAAAAGCTATCACAAGATTTTTGAAACGCTATGCCATACCCTGTGGCCAATTCTTATCCCATAGCGTGATAATGACCCAAAACTCACCTCCAAAATGTGTCAGCACATAACAATAAGTAGTCATTCGAAATTCTGACTGGTATGGAGTAGCCAGCACTGTCACTTGATCTGAACCCTATTAAGCTGTTGTGGAAGCAGCTTGACTGGAAGGTAGGGAGGAAGACTTCATTAAGCCAATCCACCTTTTGGGAGATGCTCCAGGAAGCATGGGATGAAATCTTTTCAGATTATCTTGAAAAAGTGACAGTTGGCTAGCCTAAATTCTGCCTGGCTTTAATTTCTGCATAATTTTTTTTTGAGTAAGGCAAAGTTTGAAGAACATAGTCATTATTTTCATCAAAGTAATTATTTCTAACTCTACTACTACTTTGTACAATTTTTAGTAATCCCGGTAACAGTTGAAGTTACTACAAATGGTAAAGGTCAGTTGTGACTGTTTTTATAATCAGAATACAATTCAATATTATTTTGAAAGTCTAGAAGAGCTGTGGGGTATTTTATCTTATCCCATTCGTGTGTGAGCAGTGAGAGAGCAGGCAAGGCACTTGGTTCAATTCAGATGAAGGATGTTTTAAATTATAAATCGAATTGAACTGAATTTAAAAAATGCTATGACATTGCCAAGTATTCAACAATTACATTTGTCATGTACTGATTTGGTCAGACTGTGTTGACCAATAATTGTAGCCCCACTGTACCTTTAACTGTGCGAGCCAAAATATAGTGACTACTGCATGTGAGCTGCCACTTTGCTTTGTGATATATTTCTAAGTGACTGCTGGGGTCATAAAGCAGCAATGATGCTGCTAAATGGCAGCTAACTACTTCCACACGTCCCACATCAATTCAGTTAACAAATAGTTCACATAATCATGCTTGTTAACGCTAATAGTTCTGAAACCAAACTGCTGACCTGGTCGGAGCAGCTCTGGTAACATGGCTCGTCGCTGTTCCAGCTTCTTTTCAACTCTTGTTAGGGTTCAGGCATTGCTTTTGTGTTTATAATGTCATTGTGTTTGCTTTTTAAAATGTTTTTGTATTATATGTAAACTCATGTATAAAGATAATTCCTTGTTTTACCTTTTATTCACTATAAAGTTGTACACAAATGCACACATGGTCTAAATTGTTATCTGTTAAGTGCATTTTATTCCACATTACTTTGCTATATGATGACAGTTTGACAGTTATGGACCTTTTGTGTTATAGTAAAATGTAATGCACAGGTCTGTGGTGAGCTGAAATTAGTAAAGCACCAACTGAAGCCCCTCTTTGATGATGTCCTTCTGTTTGCTATGGTGCTGTATCACACTGCGCTGATGACTCATAAAGTGAGTGTAGGCACAGTGTAAAACATGCATGAGCAAATCTTTGTGTCATGTTCTTTTTTAGCAACATCGGTTTCATCTCAAAGGGACTATTGTTGAAGGGTATTTGCAGATTATTACAACATGGGCCTTTGTATTTGTTTGTCCATTGTTCATCAGTTATTAACCAGTGTTAGATGAAATAAATAAAAAAAATAAAATAAAAGCAGCGATACCCTAATGTAGAAATACTTCCTTACAAGTAAAAGTTCTGGTTTCAAAATGTTACATAAAAGGTGCCATGTATAATATTTAGAGTGATTTATTAGCAGAAGGGCAATACAATATTACCAAGACTTCCCTCTCTCCAGACACCTCCTCCAGCTGAGAGACATTGCCCCTCCAACATATTGAGGGTCTTCCCCAGGGCCACCTCCCCAGGTAGGCATCCCAGGGAGGTGGCCACTTCAGCTGAATCCCTTTAATGTGGAGAAGCAGCGAATATTCCAAGCTCATACTGGGTAACCAAGTCCCGCACTCATCTGTAAGGGTGCGCCCAGCTGTCCTGCGTAGGAAACTCATTTAGGCTGCTAGTATACGGGCTGTAAGCCTTTTGTCATGACCCAGAGCTCATGGCTATAGCAAAAGGTAGGAACGTAGATTGACCAGTAATATCACGCTCCATCCTTCCCTCACTCATGAACAAGACCCCAAGATATTTAAACTCCTCCACTTAAGGCAGGATCTCTTCTTCAACCTCGAGAGGTCAAGCCACCATTTTCCAGTTGAGAACCATGGCCTTGGAGGTGTTGATTCTCATCCCATCCACTTCACACTCAGCTGCAAACTTCCCCAGTACACACTGAAGGTCCTGGCTTGATGAAGCAAACAGGACAACATTGTCTGCATAAAGCAGGTTTGAAATCCTGTGGTCACCAAACCAGACTCCCTCCAGCCCTGGTTGTGCCTAGAAACTCTGTCCATAAAAATAATATACAGAACCGGTGACAAAGGACAGCCCTGCCCTAGTCCAACATGCACTGGAAACAGGTGTGATATATAGACAGCAATGCAAACCAAGCTCTTACTGTAGTCATACAGGAACCAGACAACCCCTAACAGAGAGACCCAGCCCAAATATTCAGGAACAACCCCCCGCAGAATACAACGAGGGACACGGTCGAATGCCTTCTCCAAGTCCACAAACACATGTGTACTTGTTGGGCCAACCCCATGAACCCTTGGGCACCCTAGTTAGGGTATAAAGCTAGTCCAGAGTTCCGTGACCAAAAGCATTGTTCCTCCTGAATCCAAGGTTCGATCACTACTTCTCCTCTCCAGCAGTCTGGCATAGACTTTCCCAAGGAGGCTGGGTAGTGTGATGCCCTATAGTTGGAACACACCCTTCAGTCCCCCTTTTTAAAAAGTTTTAAAAAGAGGATCCACCACCCCAGTCTGCCAATGCAGTGGCAGTGTCCCCAATTGACATGCGATGCTGGAAAGGTGTGTCAGCCATGACAGCCCCACAACATTCAGAGATTTAAAGTACTCTCATCTCATTCAATCTTATTCACTTACCGACTACCTCAGTGACTTCAGCAAGCTTGACCTCTGTGCACTTGGCCTGCTGATACACATCAGCTGCCTCAGGAGTCCCATAAGCCAACTAGGCCCGGTAACACTCTTTCTTCAGCCTGAAGGCACCAAGTTCCGGGGTTGCCGCCACGACAGGCACTGGAGACCTTACGTTCACAGCTCCGAACAGTCACTTCAACAATGGGGGTGGAAAACTTAGTCCATTTGGGTCTGCCAAGTCTTTCCAGCTTTCTCCTTTGCCTAACCCCCCAGATGGGAGCTATTTGACAGCTCGACCCTTCTCTTCACCTTCGTGTTTGAGACATATGGTCATAGATCAGATGACATAATCACAAAGTTGATCACAAACAGTGAGAGACCTATCCCCTATCTGAAGTCGCAGAGAAGCGACTCTCGTCTGTCGGGGAAAATTCCATTGCATCCCTCCCCCTCCCTCCAGCCTGCTGCCTCTCACCGTGTTCAACTCCAGAGTAGAAGATGGTCCAACCTCTCTCAAGGAGCTGGGTTCCAGATCTAACCCCGACTATCTCTAGTCGGTACCGCTCAACCTCCCGCACAGGTTCAGGCTCGGGCAACATCCGTGTTACAAACCAACAAACAGGGACCGACGGGGACCAAACGGGTACAAACAAAAGTATATTTATTAACAAAAGGTCAGGGGACACAAACATTAACAAAGTATCAACATAAGAAACCCTAAACCACGGTGGAAAAAACAACTAATGAGAGCCAGAAACAGACGGACAAAGTGTCAACTGAAAACAATGCAGTAATGCAGGTAAAATATAAATTAGCAAACTAAAGACACCACGACCCGACTAACTTAAAGAACTAAACCGACAGACTAAGACCTACAAAGTAACAAATGAAAACCACTGCCGAGGGCAGGCAAACACGAGCTAATACACAAACCAAACAATACAAAGTGACAACAAAAAAGGCACTGCAGTAGCAGGCAAAAAGGCAAACTCACATGTGGGGAAACAGTCCAACAAACAAAAGAAACTTGACTAACGGACAAACCAGAGCGGATGAGGAGCACACAATACAACACAACATAACATGCGACACAACATGACGAACCAGCAGTGAACAAAGGATTGAGGGGAGCTTATAAGACAGAGGGGAACACAGGTGAGTTGAGTCAGTAATTAGTCCGGTGAAGGAGGGTGGAGAGTGGAGGAAGTCCATGTATGGGTGTGGCAGGAGGGTGAGACACAGAACCACACCAAACCAAACCAACAGACAGGGGCAGAGAGAGGAATCGTAACAATCCGTCCTTGTTTAACTTTATGTATTTGTGACTTTAATGCATTTATGTTAACTTAACAGATCCTTATTATGTTCATAGAAAATGTTAATAAGTTGCAATTACATTCCCCACAAAAACGTAATTGGTTTCAGTGGAAACATATTTTCTTGGAAACAGGATTGATATTGTACATCTGGTTAGACTGAGTTTGTCTGTCACCTTCTCAATTAAATGATGAATACCAAGCAAGGTGGCACTGTATGTAGGATGTTTTTACAATCTATTGGTATAAAAATATCAATGTAGCTTTAAAGTCTCTTGTCTACTGTAAAAGGCCTGTTTTTTTGTCGTGACACACACAAACACACACACACACAAACTTTATTATCATAATTCATGAGAGAAGGTTCAGTGAGCTCATGTGGCCTTGTTAATCACAGGACGATTAATGTGGTTACAGATGATAGCAAATTAGGTAAATGAGAGATGAGAAAGATGAGAGCTGCAGCTGCTTCAGGTGAATCTAGGAGACTGCATGATGATGTTGATGTCCGTAATGTTGGCTAAAGCGAAGAAAGAGTTGTAATATAGTGTTCAAAGTAGTTATTAAACATTGTTTATATGAAATTCAGCTTACCAGCATGTTGGTTTAGTCTATAATCGTGCCTCTAACAAGTACACAAATTTATGTTTCTTCTTCACTTGGAAATCACTTGAAATTAACTAAAATCTCTCCTCTCCTCTGCAACGTAAATGTGATTTTATGGATTTATGCATTTCCAGTTGAGAGGTTGGATAATTGAATTCTCGGCTACTGACTGTGTTGTTCCTACACTGGGAATAATGAAATAAAGAAAGTAGGGGAAGGATTACAGGCTGAGGACAAGAGAGGAACACCATTGCATGGCTGAATTACACAGCTTCTGTATTATTGTTGTAGTGATCTGACCCAAGTGTATTAGGATGTCCACCTTGAACACAAAGGGCCGTGACAAATACAGCATATACAAATGTATGGTATGGAACACTATACACCCTGTTTTAAAACTCTGGTAGCCATGAGCATATACTGCATG
This sequence comes from Anabas testudineus, assembly GCF_900324465.2. NCBI lineage: Eukaryota > Metazoa > Chordata > Actinopteri > Anabantiformes > Anabantidae > Anabas > Anabas testudineus. The sequence goes on along the minus strand of NC_046618.1, from coordinate 1,912,490 downwards.
TTTAGAAGATTGAACATCCTTCAAACTCCCTCCCTGATCTAATGCATCTGTTTTCTGTCTTTCTTTTCCTTCTAGTGGGTGCTGGCCTTTGAGCTCTTCATTCCACTGGTCCTCTTCTTCATCCTGCTGGGACTGAGACAGAAGAAGCCAGCTATTCCTGTTAAGGAAGGTAGGTAGACATACAGTACGAAGACAAGGATGAAGAGAGCAGAGGGATGAAATATAGGAATATTTGACCTGTCAGTATGCTTGGTTTTCTTCCTTCTTTTTATGGTAATTGTTTTTAATAGGAGGATTCTGTGTAATGTAGTTTAGCAACACTAAAACTCAAAATGCAAGTCAAGAACAAAGCCTCTCAAGGTATTAAAAAAATGGCCACATTTAGTCACACAATTCAATTACTTCTACAACTTTTTTTAACATACCATATCTTTAAATAGCTCCTACATTCAATAATGCAGTGCATTACAGAAATTAAAGGTTAAATATGATGACATTCTATATTAACAACAAATCTAAAGTGCAGCCTTAAAGATCCTATTAAGAAAAAAATTATATAACAAATAGAAATAATTGCTACAGACATTTACAGGTTTAGTTGTTCAGTGCTAAGCTCTAATTGTGTTTGCTCCATTGTAACTTTGATGTAACGTAATTGAATTAGTGTCTTTTGTTTGTTACTGTGTATTTAAGAGAATTTTCACTTTTGTTGCCCTTATAGTTCCTCGCCATCTTTGGTGTACTGTAGGAATCTTCTACTTGTGACAGGCAGAAGATATACCTGCCACAGCTCAGGGGAAAAAATTTAAATTTGTCTCAAATCTACTGTAACTTTGAAAGAGTCTATACAAATTAAAAATTGTTTAAATAATATTATTCTGATAGGGTTAGATACATGGGTAAAAAGATAAAGCTCCACTTTCTGTCCTGCTGACTTTAGATGGCTACAGGGATTTAATGAAATGAAGGAGAAACATTACATACAGAATAAAGCAGCTGTCGAAAACAAGAAGAACCACACATTAATTTATATTGTGTATCAGTGGAGACTGCTTTTTTCACAGTAAGCCTAATATTTATGCAGGTGTAAACACGTCTGAAGGTACTGTAGGAGGGGTGTGTTTAAACAGTCTAAATTTTATGTTGTTTTTTCACTGTTGATCCACATTTGTTGAAAGTATTTAGTTTTCCCTCGAAGTTCCAGCTAAGTGATGCACCAGAGACAAATGTGGGTCCAGGACCGGTGCATGCCCTTCTGCCACTCCAAGCAAGATTTGCTGCCCCTCTATTTCCAGCACACCACACTGAGAAGACATAAAGGCCAAACCAAGAATATTCTTATATCTTGACAATAAACCCCTGTGTTTTTGGAGTACTTGCTCCTTCAATAATCTCAACATGCTGCAGTATTGGGGGGCAAAGGAGGAGACAGTCACTTTAATATCAGGTTAACCTAATGCACCATGCATATTAGGTGCATTAGGTTAACCTGATGCTCTGTGCTCCAAAATGTCACAAACAGAGCACAAGGCAAATTCCAATGTCAGGAAACTTCTTGAGGAGTTGAGGAGAAGGATATTTACTAAGTGGTCTGGTACCATAATATGAGGAAGAAGTAAAAAAAGAAGAAAAGTAAAAAAGTGTGTAGTGGTTTGGAGGGTAGATTGGAGTGTCTTTTGTGCTCTCCATCTTAACTTGCAGTATTTGTTGTTTTCAATACACTAAGTGAACACTGCTGACTCATGTCATAAACCACATCATAGTGTTGTTCTATTCTGTATTGTTACACAAGAAACATATTTTTGCTAAACTTCTGCTTTTTACAAAAGCATGTGATCTACATCCTAACATGTGCTGTAGTGTTTAACTTTTTGTAGACACTTTTTGTAGCTTTTTAGTATGGTGTTGTGACGTCCTTAGTTGACTTATTTTCATTCTTTATTTACTTTACAGTATATTCTTAATGGTGCCTGTAGACAACACCTAGTAAATTTGAATGATTTTTGTATTTGTTCTGTTACTTCACCTCTGTTGATCTTTGTTTTTTTTTTTCTTTGTTTCTTTTCCAACTGTGTTTCTTTCTTTTCTGTATATGATGCATGTTCTCAACATGTTGGATGGGCCAGTTTGTAAGTGTCATCATCATGTCATTTTATTCTGAAACCTGATCCTGGCAAACATGATACATTCATGAAAACATTTTGATCTCCTGGTTAACTTAACCACAGTGTGCTAATCCTGTTTTGGGTTTGTGTGTTCCTCTTTGTGTATACATTATGTGTTTGCTTAACTATGTACCTGGAACCTAGATATGTCAGTCCCTCAGCAGCTACTATGGACAAGTGCATCTTAAGAGGAAACACAAATTATTGTGAACAAGAAAGGTCTCTTCCCTTAAAGTAATGGATGTCTTAAAAAGGTGGACACAATATTTGATACATAAATGAGAATTCCGTTAACCAGTGAACCCAGACCTTATATTCTAATAAGTTTATTTATCCAGGTTGACATTTGTGCCAAATGTGAGGAAATTTCCTTAAGGCCTTCTTGAGATAAAGTGATCATAAGAAAGGGATAGATGTATGGAAAATGGATGGACAGAGTATATATGTACAGATGTATGGACAATACACTGAAAATATATAGAGATATATGCTGCTCATTGGATTGTAGTTTGAATCCTTTCCCCTTATTTTACCAAGGGAAACCTTGTCCTGCTGAGCTTCTATCCTCACATCCGACCGGAATGGTAGAACTAGATTGGATTATCTTTAGGCCGACAAGGACATGCAAAAGTGTATGCGCATGCAAACCTTTACAATGACGTCACTGCACCCAGGGCCCTAACAAGCCTGGTCTGTGTTTCTCAAATCTGGAAGGAAAGAAAATTCTTCATCTTGTTGGTGATGAACTAATTGGTTGTAGACAACCACAAACTAATCACTTTCTAATCTGCCCATGCAGCAATAATAAGCTACATAAAAGATCAAAAAGAATTTACTGTAAAAGCAAGGAGGACTCAGCACATGCTTTGTATGATGGTTACATACTGAAACAAAGTTCTAACCCAGAGCCATCAAGGTTTGGTTTAGTCTAGTTTGTTCTTCTACAGCAGGCACTCGTGTACTGCTGTAGTCCAGCAGTGGCCCCTTTGGACCAGCAGTAGCAGTAACAGCAGTAGCAACAGTGTAGTCAGAGTCAGATCAGTGTTTTTTATTTGTAAAGAAGAACCTTTTCATTGTGTACAATGAACATCTGTCTTTGTAATCTTAGATTATTCAACCTTCAGAGATAACTTTCGAGATGCGTCTATCAGTAGATTTGCATTAGCATAAATAATTAGGTTAGGCAGCCGGCATGGTCAGGATTACAAAACACAAAAAACACTGCATTCATGGTGGTGTTTTATAAATATGGCTTAATTAGGAAATGAACAGCGTCATGCTTTAGTGTCTCATGTAGTAAAGAGGGATGTTTTGTGGATCCAATTATCCAACCTGACTTTATTGCTTTAATATGCCAACATACGTCCTCCCTTTGGTGTTGAAAATCAGTGACACCACAAGATGTCTTCCATACCTCTGACTAGAACATAGCCAAACAGCAGTGCACTTTTACAATAATATAACTAAATATTACTGTGGTCTCCTTTATGTGTAGGTTCTGACTATCTTTGACTTCACATTTTACATTAACTTCAATAGAACAGACCTTTTTTGGTCAGAGTAATTCATGTTTCCTACTGTAACCTGACAATTCAGCGAGTTCACATTTTCAACATTCCTCAAGTTTTATGAGCTACTGAATGACTGAAGTACCTGGGTCTCTACTGTGTGTGTGTGATGTATGTAGGGGAGTGTGTTCCTCTCAGTCCTGACATACTGTATTTAGTCTTGAGGCACGTGTGGTGACTGAAGTCAGATTTATGATTCTCCATACTGCACTTAAACAAGCTGTTATTAAATGCCTTGAAAAGACATTCAGTTTTAGTCTACATTGACCCTTCTAGCTGCTCCATCTTCCTTCCTTTAGATGAAGGTCAGATCACATTTTATGACAAATTAATACAGAAAATCATGACATTGCCAAAAGCTCATGTACTGTTTCTTGCCACTGTATATTACACACATACAGTGTCTATAAAAAGTATCCATCCTTCTTGGATCTTCTTCCCATTAGCTCTTGAGGGTACTTCCTGTAGTGTTTTCAGTATAAGAGCGTACATCAACAGATCGTGCCTTGTACAATATATTAGCACAGCTTACCTAGAACGTACAGCGGAATAGGGGGTAAATGAATATTTCATAGGCCCTGTAATTCCTGCGTGAGCCAATATTAGAGCTCCATCATCACTGCAGACAAGCATCCTGTTTCCCACTGTTCAGAACTGATGCCAAACAGCTTTAGTCTGCCCAGATCAGCAATACACTCTGGACAGAGAGGAACACACTTTTATGTATACTAAATATGGAATAATCTGATCAGTAATTGCATTGTCACTTTTTTTAACAAGTAGGTTGCACAATATGAGTAATGTGTCATAATATGATGCTGCTGAATTTTGTCACACACAGTATGGTTTCTCGTATTTTACAAAAGTATCTAACAAGCCCTTTGTGTGTGCTGTTTCTCTGCAGTGTCCTAAAGTAAGCTGAATAATCTCTATGCTTGTATAAGAGAACTGCCACTGACTTAAAATATGCAGCCCCTGCCTGTGAGTCTGTGAAAATAACTTGGTGAACTGTTATTCATTCCATTAACTCTCACTCCATACAGCAATCTGTGTACTTAAAGCTGACTCTCTACAGCTCATGTTTCACATATTGATGAATTCTGACCTGTGACACCTTTTCTTGATGACACTGACTCGCAGCTTGCTGGTCAGAGAGGACAGATGTCAGTGAGCTCCATAGATTTTCCTACCTTATGTCTATACATATTCTGGTACCTTACAGACTTTTATTATATCATTGAATCATCACTTAATAATTGGTGGACCCTCCTTTTGACAGTAACCTACTAGTAATACACTAGTATTACTCAGTTTATGAAGTCATGAGCATAAAGTCTAAACCAGATAAAGTAAATCTGAGTAGTAGAAAATGGGGTCTCTAACTTTAAAGGCCAGTATCTAACTTTAATGTTATCAAATGGTCTATCCAATCTTCTGGGGTTTAACAGTGGGAGTGCAAGTTCTGCCAGTTCAGCTTTAGTTTCTATTCTGGGAGCACATTCATGAGCTATTCTTTCCCTTTACTTAATTGAACTTTAATAGCTTTAATATATTTAAAATAAGATGTGCTACATAAAAAATGCACATAATATCTATTGCACTTTTTAACCACACATCACCAAAGTCTGTTAAGGCATATACAAAGACAGACTTTAAGTACTGAAACCTGCATTAAGATATGCAGATGAGTGAGTTAAATTTCTCCTGGGGGTTAATCAAGCTCCTAAAGTAAGCTCTGACTTTATGTTCCTACATCTTCCTGTTCTACATATTCTTGTGGATCTTTGGAGTTTGTGAAAAACATAATTTAAAGGACAGGTTTACAGTTTTTCATGTACAGTATGTTTTAAACAAAGGGCCAGGTGGCTGTATGAATGTCAAAACAGCTTTTGTACTGCTCTAATCACTCTTGTTCATACTAGCCTTTATAAGCATTCAGCAGGTCCAAGGTCAGAGATCTATGTAGTCCAATGTAATGCAATGTGTCCACTGTGTCTAATGTCCACCAAATTTTCTCAAATGAGCACTGTGAGATTTTTCCCCCATTGCCTACATTGAAAGTGCTTTTGTGAGAAACGCACAGGGACACGGTAATAAGGACACCTGAGTGTTGTTAAGAAACACTTGAACTGTGCCTAATCTGAGTTCTTCGTTATACTAGAAACCAGTTTCTCTGCTCTTCATTTGTCAGACCTTTCTGAAATGCTCATATTAGCACTGTAACACTTTAAATCCCTGGTTCGGTGCAGACCTCAATTTTTTTGCTGGTGTGGATTTGTTTGGCTGTGATTTGATTTGGTTTGTGGTGTTTGGAGGCTTTCAAAACATGCATGACCTATACTAGAGTCTTTACTGTCCTTAAACGCAGCTGCAATTGCGTCTTCTGAGACCATGCAGACGACTGTGAACTACTGTGGTTACAGCTTGGGACCCTTAACACTAAAAGAAGCAGTTGGGTGGTTCTGTTAGTTGAGCATTAATAGAACCAACAAATATATTAAACATAGTATTAGTTTAGTTGTATTCTGTATTCCTGTAGAACTTAAAGTGGATGATGTGAGAGACAGTGTGAGCTGTAGGACAATAGGAAGTGTTTTGTGGGTGGATGTGCAGGATCCACGCACACACACACACACACACACACACACACACAAGCTAAAGCAGCACAGTAACTATGGTAACACTAGGCTATTTGCAAAATGTGAAGTTTCTTTCTTTCTGGTTGGGAGAACAATCCATCTAGCATTTATAGACATGAGGAAAAACCCATCATGAGCCATTTTTGAGCAACCAAATGATGAAAGGCCTGTGTATTCAGCATTGACATATAGGAGCCTCTCTGGCCATTAGCTGTCTTTCAGGTGGCTGTTCTAACATCTGTTTTCCTTTCCAAAGGTCTAACATAGAATCTCCCCCTCTGCTTTTTTCATTCTCATTGTCCTGTTTGATCTTCTGGTTTTTGTTTCATGACACCCCTCCTCTACACCTTGGTCCTCATCTCCCTCTTTTTCTACATCTGTAAATTCTGTATTCCCTCGCCACACTCTGCCCACCTCTGCCACATTCTTGTCTTTGGTCTGTGGTTTGTCTATTCTTTTTTGTCCCTCCTTCCCCCTGCTGTCCTCCCTCATGTCCAGCTTTTTACAGTGCAGCCCCGCTCACGTCTGCTGGCATCATTCCCATCATGCAGTCACTGTGTCCAGATGGACAGAGAGACGAGTTTGGTTTCCTGCAGTACAAGAACTCCACGTGAGTAGATGCTGTCTTATGTTTTTAGAGCAGTTGTTTGTCTTCAGTAATCTGTTTCTTTGTGTGTTACATTACTTCTGTGACAATACTGAGATCAGACTGAGGCCATATTCAAGCATACTCTGGCATTAGGGAGCAAACACAGCACCCTTATCAATGGTATAGTGCGAGCCAAGCAAGAAAGTTGACCCAGGTTTACCTTCTGGCCTGCCATTCATTTGACAAAAGTACAAAAACAAGGTATTCACTGTTTTCACTGAACAACCTGATTGTGGTTTGTAAATATAAGCAAATTTGTGAAAACTATTTTAACCTCTTAAGACCCGAGCTTTAATTTGATATGCATTTTTTATTTCTCTTTGCTATTTCGGCTTATTGGTATATAATAACTATAAAAACTAAGCATCATCTTTTCACAAATAGTTTTAGGAAGACATCATATCCTACAACAACAAATTATAACACGTTCAAAACATTTTGCATTAAAACTAGCAATGCCCTTTTCTTTACATAACTATTTGTGAAAGGCTGTGTAACAGATGTGATCAGCTAGAACGCACAATAACCCAAAATGTGATGTACACTCGTGTGTCACCAGGTCCTAAGAGGTTAATTATAAAAATATATTCAAAAATGTATTCAGGCAAGGCATTGTATGAAAAATTGTCATGCTACGTTGATGGAGATACCTACATGGGTTTGGAAATACTGCTGTCATGCTGCTGGTTCTAGAAATGCAACATAAAACTCTTCTACACAAGACACATCACACCACCACACATCAAGTCTTTCTGTTAACTTGTTCCATGAATGTTCAAGTGAATTAACAAATCACAGCTTTTAGATTGTGTTGCATTTTAGAAAACTAGAACCCAACTATACACAAATTTTATAAAGGGCTCTAGCACAATACCATGTATCACTGTTGCTGTTAACATAACCTGAAGCTGCATTACATTCTTTCCACATTTGCTTGGTTGTATCCTATTATATATAAGCTGATATAAAACATTACTCTATAAAGTGCAGTTGCAAACTGCATACTTTGCCTTATTTATTTATTCATTCAAAAATGTCTTTAAGCTTCACACTGTCTGAATAAATGCAGTATTATAAATAATCTTGCTTATTCAGTTCTTCTGTTTCACAGTAGCAGGCACACACAGTCTGCCAACTGAACTGCAGCAGCAGAACTCACCAAACTCCACAGACAGCCATGCTTTACCTTAGTTTAACTTTCAGCATGACTCCTACGAGGAATACTGAGACATTTACAGTAAATACTGCTCTGATGTTTTTGCATTCAACTCTCTGCCCTCCTCTCCTTCTTGCTTCACCCACCATTACGATCACTTCCTCACAGTTTATTTATTTATTTAATTTTGGATGTGTGAATTTTTGTGCAGAGTTATTTTAAGTCCAGGACTGTTGCCGGACTAGAAGATGGATTAACAATAATAATGTTTCTTTCATTACTGCCGTCTAGCGAACGTGTTAACATCTAAAACTGCTTTTCTTAGTGTTACCCAGCTGCTGGAACGAATCAGTGAAGTGGTTGAACAGAATCGACTCTTCACATCTGACCGACCTGGTTTGGGTCACGAGCTGGAGACCCTACAGCAGCACCTGGAGAGTCTCAGTTCCACCCCTTTACCACCAGACTACAACTTCAGTAGCAACCAAGGTCGGAGGTTTTTGTTAACTATTAATAAATTCATGGGAAGTACAATAGCTCCGATTTCTCAAACTCATTGAAATAATTTGCTCAAGTGTTTAAACAGGCAAAAAAACTTTAATCTTTTAAGTTTTAATCTTCTTTTAAACAGTTAGACATGCTTAGTCTAAACCTGTAACTATATGAGAACTTAGTTTAGAGACAGCTTTTCATATTCTGTTAGCAGACAAATACACAATTGTTTATATAACTCATAAGTTTCTGTTCCTACAATAAGAGCTGACTGCAAGGACAGAGAATCTTGTAGGTATTTAATAAGATCTAATTCATTATGACTACAAAAGTAAATGTGACAATAAATATACTCATACTTCACCTTGTTTTATGTAGAATTCTGTTAACTGTATTTTATTTCTAACAGTATGTCTCTGTCTATATGTACTCACACAAACTTACATTGTTGTATGAGAATGACTGACTAATTTGGATTTGTACGTGTTTGTGACAGAGAGTGTCAAAAGCGGTGACTGCGTGAATATCAACAGTATTTATATGTGCTAGTCGTTCTGTCCTGATGTAAGTGCTTTTCAGGCACAGAAATTCCAAAAGGTAATATTGACACTACAGGGAGACTGTAATACAAACGTTCTTATAATTTTCAGCCACTTCATGCTACTTGACTCTTTTCCTGGCCACCTACTCACCCTTTTGTTGTTACCCTGTTCCTTCCTAGTATAGACGTTTTCACCAGTGTTGAGGAATAGGCTTAGTAAAAAGAAAATGCCGAATACTAATGTCTCTCATTTGCAAGTGAAAGCGGGCAGAGATATGTATATATCTATATGGACAATATGATATATGGACAAAGTAACACAATTAGGGAATAATGACCCAGATCTTTTATCTCTTTTTCACATTTTTATCAACATATTAAAATGTGGTCCAAAAAATGTACCAGTTCACAGTACACTGCCATGGCAAATACATGCTATAAACAAAGCAAAACGTAGTTCAAGAAATTGTGAGACAAAGCAAATTTATCTGAGCTCACCTGTCAATCTTATAAAGTACACTATAGTTATCAGAAAGAGTCTTTGAGATCATGGAATAGTTTGTGGCCTTTGTTTTCAGCCTCATTGCCTGCTAAGGATTTAGAAATTTCCTGTAAACTGATGCCAGATGAACATTCCACCTGGTCTCCTGGACACACTGTATGTCCACTTTCTCTGCATCCTATCAATCAACTCTCTAGCCTACCCTGTCATAGTCCCAACATTCAAAGTTCCTACTGTCAGTCCTACACTTTTGCCTTTCCTCTTCTCTCTTTGCCTGAAACACTCCTTTCTCCTGTCATTTCCACCGGCACCCTGTAGGTTAACAGCACCGGTGGCCCGGTCCGTGACTGATCCGGTATGAAAGTCGTGTTGATGATTCGCCTGTTTGATTTGGCAAATGTTTTACATCGGATGCCCTTCCCGACACAACCCTCTTCATTTATCTAGACATGACACTGGATTGTGCCCACTTAATGGTTGCATTCAGCCAAAGCAAAGCAACACAAAACAATGGTGGTTTATGGTGCTTAACTGTACTATAAATAATATGCATGGCACCATAAAACTGCACTGTTGATCAGAGGATGTTTTAACGTTCAGACTGAACACCTTTTGGTTTGTTTGGCTGCTCAAAGCTCTTGAATAAAATATGTATTGGCTAACAGAGGTGGAGGCCTTAAACACAACCTGTCTCCTATTTATCATGCATATTTTATCAATCCCTAGAAAGATGAGGCGCAATTCACACCTGAACCAGGTTGGACACACCTAATGACCCACTTTGGGGAATAAGAGGGGTTGGCAGACTGAAGAAACTACTTGAACAAGTAGTGAAATGTTTCGACCTAACAAGAAGGAAGTCCAGTTGCCATGACTCAACTTCCAGATAACTTCACCTGGACAACTGAGAATATTCACACATACAAAGATTGTTTAATTTTCTATATTGTGTCTGTTTGCACACAGGCTTCACACTGGCCAGTGTGTTAAAGAACCAGTCAGTTTTCCAGCAATTCCTGGTTAAGAACCTTTCTCTGTCCAACTCCACAACGAGCCTGCTGCTGAACACTCCAGTCAGCATCAGAGAGGTGATTCACTGCTGCTTTATTAACATTACCATATGACAGTCCAGTAAAGGCCATTAGCTTCATTTGGGTTTGTGCAAATAAAGGCCATAACTTGATATTGTATATATATAGCTTGTTTTCAATAGCTACTAAATACAGTATACTGTAAGTCAGCTGTAGGCTGTTAAGAAGCCACTATACTCCATCAGAACTTGTTGGATAGTTCAATAGCTCTGGAACCTGACCGTCCACCACATCACCATATCACATATGTTTTTGAATTATTAATTATAATAAATATTGAAATATTAGCATTACATACATTCAGTTTGCATAACTAGTAGGTATAGTTATCACATAAATGTAGGGTGGCACACTGTATGGCATTTCCACCATTGTTCATACTTATCTCTGTGTCCTCTGTGTCCGGTAGGTGCACAGTCTTATATTTGGTACATCTCTCAGAGATGGAGACAGGACCCAAAGTTGGATTCAGGGTGCAAAGGATGCCAGACATAAAACTGAAGATAAAGTTTCTCATCTGGAGGTATGTTCATACATCTGTCCTCAAACTGCTTTTTCCCTAAATATTTCATGTATGACATAGTGTTACAAAATGACAGCCTTCCTTGTTAATCCCTTTTGCTTGGTGCAAATGTCTCACTTTACCACCACCAAAGTATGCCCAGACTATCATGCTGACTTCACTAAGCTTGACATAAGATGCCTGACACAGCGTGATATTGGAACACAGGACTACTCTTTGCTGATGATGGGCCTCTGTACATTTATTTCTGATCATTTGATAATGATGGGTAATAGAAAATCTGCTTCTCATTTAACAAGGACATTTTTAAGTGACCCCAAACGTTTTTAACACCACTGTACACTATTTTGCTATTATTACAGCTCTGCATGCTTTATTGTAATTTAATTGAACACTAATCAAGTGTGTGTTCTCCCTCATCCATAGGAGAAGCTACTGGGAGATGTACACAGTCTGGGTGGAGGTCTCATACACAAAGCCCTACGTGACCAATTGAAAGTAGCCCATAGACAGGCTCTGCTCAAATTGATGTCCCAGGCTTTGGGCCTCACTGAAGTCACAGAAAACCAGGGAAATGACCAGCAGGGCCTGAAAGAGGCAGAGGTATACTTGCTAATTCAGGCCACCTCCATGATTTACATTTACTGGATATTGTTAGATTTGGAGGTTGAAATTACTTTTTAGAGCGAGGTGCATAACTGAGTAAAAGTTTGGATTTTAACTGCCTTGGAGACACATGTTTTGACCTATTGTACCTGATTATACCTCTGCAGAAACTTCAGTGTGTGTCAGGCCATTAAAATATTTCTGTGACTTACAAAAAATACTTTTTCGATTTTTTTAGTTTTAGCAATATGTCATATTTTTTGCTTCATGATGTGGACCGTGTCAGGAAATATCCAATAACATGTGCATTTATGTTACAGAACATCTAAATGTTTACATCACTGAACTTATTTTGCACAGGGGGTCCTGGTAACTGGTGCTATGTTGGAGGCCCTCACCTGTGCGAAGGGCGGGCCTAGTGACCTCAGTGATATCCTGCTGGTGCCCGAGCAGCAACGACCCATGTTGCAGGCCTATCGCAGTGCAGTGTGCAGCGGAGGGGAGGGTCAAAGGTCTGAGCGCTTCAGGCAGATGAGCCTGGAGCTGAGAGAACAGATTAACACACAGAGTGTCACTGAGAAGGTACAGAGAAATTTTAGATCCACATTTGTATGTCATCAGGTACAAAAAACAATAATTGTAATTTAAGATACAAATCACAGTATTATGTAATGTTTTTTTCCATTCCTTTACACTTTGTGTCCCGTGGAGGCTGAACATGTGGAAAAAAATGTTCCATTACATTTATTTTTAGTAAATGGCCTGCTCTACCTACTTCAAGGGAACATTGACTAGTTTTCTCTCTTCTGCTCCTCCATCATCCTACCAGCTTCACCTGGAGCAACCCAAGTCTTTGGTTCCTCTCTCTCAGTCCCACCTCGGGGCCTTATTGAAGGACCTGGCCGATGTAGAGAGGCTTCTCAAGGATGTGGACTTGCTGTCTGGCCTGGCCCGCTTGCTGCCCAAAGGAGCCTGCACTGGTCGATCTCTGGCCTCTCCCACAAACATGACCTTGGCCCTTAACACAACCACCCCGGGCCTAAACGCAACTGACATCTCTGGAGAGGAAGAAGAGGAAGGAGCAGAGGGAAGTGGAAGAGCAGAAGGAGGAAAAGGAAAAGAGGAAGCAGTAAATCCTCGTTCTCAGTTTTCAGCGTTTGTACAACTTTGGGCCGGGCTGCAGCCAATTCTGTGTGGGAACAACAGGTGGGTGAGATTACAGAGGTGAGGTACAGCCATTTCCTTTTTTTTAAATGAACAATTGGTTAGTGACGTCGGTCGATCTTGTGTCTCAGTGAAGATGGAACTGTGACCTGCAAACAGGCCTTACATTTAGATAGTAACACTATGTAAAAAAACATGGGTTATCTGCCTGTCAGCAGCCGCCCTGGTAAAAATCTATAAAGTACATGTAAAAAGAACTTCAATTAGTGCCAGATAATGTGTCAAAGGTTTGATTTTTCAGTAGCTTAGTAGTTTAACTTACTGCTGTTGTTGTAGATCCATCACATGTTTTTGTGGCTGTGTATGTTCCTGCATTTTAGCAATTAAATGGTTGGCTAATTGATATTGTTGCTAAAACTAAGATCAACTGACTTATACTCTAATTAGACGTCTGATTATGTATCTTCAACAATGTTTAGTCCTCACTTTCTTTTGTTTTTGTCATTTTTTGTCAAAACCTTTGATATTAGATTAAAAATTAATTGAGAAATCAGTCAATAATCAGCTGAACTCAATTTTTATTTTAACAACCTTGTGACTGATAATGTACACTATATAAACTTCAGGTACTATAACTTTGCTGCCTAGTTAATAACCTTCATCCATGTTGCAGGATCATTGAGCCAGAGGCTTTGAAGCAGGGTAATATGAGTTCTCTGGGATTCACCAGCAAAGAACAGAGGAATCTGGGCCTGCTGGTTCACTTGATGACTACAAATCCCAAGATCCTCTACTCCCCCATTGGCTCCCAGGTGGATAAAGTGATTCAGAAGGTAAGTAGAGAACAGTGTTTAAAGTTTATGTGTGTGAACAGATTATTCCCATTATACTTAATGTGAAAGTTCTTTCACTTGGTTCCAATGCCATGGTAAAATGTTGAATTCATTAATACTGCACACATTGTTAGGATTTTACCTTTGTGAGCTCATATTCCAACAAGACAGACTCAGCACCATCCAGCACAACATACATAAAGCTGCAATAGCTGCAGCACCAAGGGTCAAAATTCTCATGTTCTGTTTTAACCTCTTAGAGCTCAACAATTTTTTCAAACAGCAAAGATTTGTGACAAAATCTGCTTACTGTGGTCAGTAGCTTTATAATTTTGTTAGATGTTTTTAAAGATTTATGTCTTGAGTTCAAAACAGTGGATGAGGTGAGAGGCACAGACAGAAGGCAGAAAGTACTGGTTTTGGTCAGTACTGGTTTGCATAATTCACTTACAATCAATTCAATTCACACAAAGCCACCTAATGAATCTGGCTGTGTAGCGTTTAATGCTGCTGTTAGCAGTAGCTACAGCATGTAGATCTGTTATTTCAGCAAGTGGGCTAAAGTTGGTGAAAATAGCAGCAAGTGTAAAAGATGCTCAAGTTGGAAGAGGTGAGTAAAGGAAATAAGAAAAGAATAGCGGCATATCGACAAATGTTTGAATTCATAATAAAAAAAATAACTTTTTGCACTTAGGCAAATGAAACATTTGCATTTGTTGGGAATGTGACACACTACGCCCGGGTGTGGCTCAACATCTCTGCCCAGCTCAGGACTTTTCTGGAGGAAGGCAGGCTACACAGCCACCTGGTGTGGCTACAACAGGTACACCCACATACAGTATACTTCATCTTTTGACATTACTGAGGATGTGAAAAAAATCACCTGTGCTCATGAATGTGATCCTTCTCTCGCCAGCTGTCCTCAGAACTTCAGCAGCACCCTGAATTGCTGAATGCCACAGACAGTGAACTGATGCAGAGTCTGATGGAAGGAAACTACAGTCTTCTTAACACATCCACCCTGCTGGAGCAGCTAGACACCATTGACAATGCTGCCTGCGGCTGGACACACTTTATGTCCAAGGTCAGTTTAATGTATATAAGTCGATGAACTGATCTCCCTGAACAACAGACAATTCTGTTGTGTATGTTGTAAGCAAATGATGTCAAGTGCATGGTAATGATACGTAAATGATCATTTATGTAAAGTAATGACAAGTGATCAGTCTGTCTGACGAAAGCACAAAGAAAAGATTTCCAGTGTTTTCCCTGAACAACTTGTTTTCCCACTTTGAAAAACATGGGCACTCTAGTGCACCTAGCAACTCCCCAGTCAAATCCAGCTAGAATTACTGCCTCACAGTTATGACTCCACCAACCAGTGCAATACAGCAGTTTACACCCATCTGTTCAGACTCAAATTCTAAACACTTCATACATGAGTCAGAGTAGACATTTGTGCCAAATATAATGAAATTCCCTCCAGGCATGCAAGAGGTATTGTGTCACCAAGAATGGGATAGACATAAAGTTACAGTGACCTTGACCTTTGACCTTGGCCGGTGTTGAGCTGGTGTCAGAACATGTCAACTTAACATGACATAAGATTGAAAACTAACTTCTTTAATCAGCAAACAAACAGGGCTGCTTTTTTACAAATCTTTACTGCTATCTGGGTTTTGGAATCAAACTTTCAGGTCAGTGTGGACATCTTCAAGGGCTTCCCTGACGAGGACAGCATCGTGAACTACACCCTGAACCAGGCCTACCAGGACAATGTGTCTGTTTTTGCTAGTGAGTCATCCCTTTGTCTCGTGTTATGATCAATGAAGCTTATATCATCCAACTGCAACAATCTCATTAGATATTGTTTTTTGATTTAAAAACCAACCAGCAGTGATGTTAAACTGGGGTGGCTGTGGCTCAATAGGTAGAGCAGTTGACTACCAATCACAGGATTGGTGGTTCAATTCCCGGCTGCCACGTCACATGCCAAAGTGCCCTTTGGCAAGACACTGAACCCCTAGTTGCCCCCGGTGAGTCAGGTCAGCTGCATAGCAGCTCTGCCATCAGTGTGTGTGTGTGAATGAGAAGCAATGTAAAGCGCTTTGAGTACCAGCTAGGTAGAAAAGAGCTACATAAGTGCAGACCATTTACCATTTAAAGCAGGAATTCTTTTTGGCGCAGATTTAGTCTATATACCCTTTCAGTCAAAGTAAAAGTGTATTTAATGCGCTTGTAAAACAAAAAGGTCTCCACAACTGAAACACTTGAAGCAGAAGAATCAAGTTAAGACAAAATGTGGCTGCTAAAGAACACGCTGATTGATAATGGAGGAAATATAGCTCCAACAAGCTGCAATGCTAAACAAGTGCAAATGGAGTAAACGAGTAAAAAAAGAATTCAGATCAGAATTATAGTCTAAGTAATAGGCTTTGCACAATTCATAAACAGGCTTTGAACTTATATGGTGCCAAAACCACTGGACACTGACTCTCTTTTTCTCATTAGGTGTGATTTTCCAGACTAACAAAGATGGTTCTCTGCCACCACACGTCCTTTACAAAATCAGACAAAACTCCAGCTTTACAGAGAAGACAAATGAAATCAGACGAGCCTACTGGCGTCCTGGCCCAAACACTGGGGGAAAATTCTATTTCCTCTATGGTTTTGTTTGGATCCAAGGTAAGAGACTGAAATGCAATACTTCCTGAGTGCTGGATATAGTATATTCATGATACGGGTTTGAATATGGATTTGATGTATAATTTATTTGGACATATTTTATTTCATGTTTGTAATGAGAAAAAAGCATGAACTCACTGTTTTAGTGTAGTCTGCAGATGTGTTAGACTCTGCTTTGGAGCCAGACCATAGTGTCAAATGCATTGTTTTTTGTACTAAGAAAAGCATTTATTCTGGTACATTTTTTTACCACTGTGCACTGTGAGCACCTGTGAAGATGCCAGTGCAAACTGCAGCAGAAGCACTTTCTCACAGCAAGTCATCTTTTATTCAGGAAGGGCAAGGAAGCTGCTCATCTGACAGAAAGTTGATCCACAATGATGCATCCAACGTGACAGGACACAGTCTGAGGAGTTGGCCCAGAAATTTCCAAAGCAATGCACAGTTAACATTAAAATGAGAGATTAACTGACAGGCTTGGGTAACATAAATGACAAAAATAAAACCAATTTTTTTCGCTTCACTCAGACTTGCAGACAATGACAACATACTTTTTATTTCTTTGGCAAAGAAAGTTAACAACTGTTTGCCAACACTTCTTGACGATTGTAAATTAAGCCTATCAATATAAAGAGCAGCACAAACCGCATTACAGACTCAGCGTTATGTAGGAAAATGATTTGATAGTTCACAAAAAGAATCCCTGTGATGCTGAAAATCACATCCTCCATGACAGCTTTGTGCTGAGCTATATTTTACTATTAACACCCCCTTATCCTTCAGTTATGGATTTTGGTTAATGCTGAGAAGGAGTTGCCTTTTTCGACTCTCCCCTCCCTGCACTATTAATAGCTCACTGGAAGTATTGCCAGTATTGCTATCTTTACCAGATGACCATACTTCCCAAACCTCCTCTCTCCGTCTCCCTTTCTGTGGATGAATGTAGGTTTTATTCATTCACAAACTATTTTGCATTGTAATAAAATCATGTTTCATACAAAATGGATTTGCGATTGCAGTTTAGTTGCATAGGATCATTTTAGGAGACAGGGTGACTAAATAGGCATGTGTACCACATCATCTGACAAAGTCAATATAAGGGATACAGGGATATTATGGCAGCCGTGTGATGCTATGTGTATTTGTTAGTGTGTGTTTTTATTTCTTTTTTAAATAGGCCCTGTATGGCATTTGCTATCTTTTCTTTACTTCAGTTTGTGCATTTATCATAATATGGGCTATAATTTCTGTGTGCACATGGTGCTGTGAGTGTAACTTTTTACTTAAATAGTTTCACCCAGGTACTTTGTCAAAGTTTCAGAACAGTGACCCTTGAGAATCAGGATTGGCCAACACAGGGCTAAACAATGCTCTCATTGGTTTAAAAAAAAATGAAGTCTTTAATCTGTTATGCTTGCAGTATTTTTTTTAGCCAGCTGCAGGTAGCAACTGTAAAAAACACTACAATATATCATAACATTATAAATATTAGCATCAAAGTTGATGTACAGAATATTAGCTAACAGTTACCTGTGTGTATAAACAAGCAACAATGTTATGTTTGTTTCCGATATACCCTCTCCTTTTAACTGTGGTTTGGTCTCTCTTTTATCCTTCTCTCATTCTCCACTAGACATGATAGAGAGAGCTATCATCAACACTTTTGTTGGCCATGACGTGGTGGAGCCTGGTAACTACGTCCAGATGTTCCCATACCCATGCTACACGAGAGACGAGTAAGAAATGGACTTTATACTGAGATGTTACACATATTGTGTCCTATCTTGTAATTCTGCTAAGATAGTAATGTTGAGCATGGCCCTGGGAAGATCATTTATCACTGACACATATTCTCTAATTGTAATTGTTACACATTAATTGGAGTGTCTGAAGTAAAATGCCGTGTGGTGTCAAAGTACTTTACTTGATAACTTTATTTTTTTCAGTTTTCTATTTGTGATTGAGCACATGATGCCTCTGTGCATGGTGATCTCCTGGGTATACTCAGTAGCTATGATGATACAGCATATTGTGGCTGAGAAGGAGCACCGGCTCAAAGAGGTGAGGCTCTTTGACTGTACATCTGTCAGATTTCCTCTAAATCTACAGGTTAGGGTGTTAGGCTGGTATTTAGTAATTCTTATCAAAGTGGCTCCTCCCTGACCATGGCTTGTACAGTGTTTTATTTATTACTGTTAATATTACTTTTTAATAATAGTGACAATATTTTTTTTGTAAGGATTAATTCAGCACTGAAACAAGTGCAAGACTTCTTTTTGTTTAACAAGAATTAAACTATATATTTGTGAGCTATTTTACATGACATTTATATCTTAAAAAGAGAGCTCACCTCTTTGCTGAGTGTAGATTAAATATAGAATAAAACAAACAAATGATATCAATGTGACAATTGCTGTCCCCATTCCTGCCTTCAGAACCTGTTAACACAAACATCTCAGTCACATTTGATGACAGAGTTCTCATGCCACCTGCAGGCACATTGACTGTAAGCAGGGCGTCCTTATTGCTCTGATATCACACTTAGACCTAAACCTGTCTCAGCATAAGTCTTCCCACAGTGCCAGCACTACAAATCTTTTCTTTAAATGTTGATACCATCTTTTTATATATCTATATCTATCTGTTAAAAGCATGCCTGTAGAGGTACAAATGGATAGGTGTCTTGCAGTATGTGTAAACTTTATAGTAAAGACGTATTGAAAGTTTAGTTTACCTAACACAGCAAAAACAAGAATTTGGCAAAGATGATCAGGAAGAATGTTGAATCACCCCTCCCAGAACTGCTATAGCTCAGAAATAGTATTAGGATGTCTGAATGAACAGTTTTGGACTTAGGTCATTCCACAGCATCTCTAGTGAGTTCTCTGACATGAACTCAGGGAGACGGTTTGCAGATAAACCCTAGTTAGAAGAGCAGCTTTGCAACTCATAGGTCAGCGAAGATAAGAAATGGGAAGAAACTTCCGGGGTCTAAACACTGGTGGTGGTGGCTGAGTCAGCCAAAAGAGGAAGATGGAACTGGCTGGGCTCTTCAGGATAAGGAGGTGATGGGGTGGAAGAAGTTATGTCAGTGTGAAAGGCACAATGACAGAACCAGGATGATATTTAAAGAGCTGATTGGCCTGAGGAAGCAGGTAGAATTGTTGTTGGTTAGAGATGGTAATGACCAATTGAAAGAAAGGATTTTTTTACAGTGTGGGAAAGCACTAGTGATGGAATAGATTTACTAGGGAATCCCAGCAGAAAGTGAGTTTAAAAGAATCTTCCTTATTGAACTTTTGCCAAAGATTTACATCAAGTCACAACCAAAATCAAGTCACCTTACATAGGTCAAAACCTTACAGAAGTGTAGAAGAACAACAAATTAATGCCCCTTGAGCAAGCACTAGTTGACAGTTGAGATGGAAAACTTCCTTAAACATGAGAACAAAACTCAGGGTGGGCAGCCATCTGCTTTGATGAGTTATGGTGAGTGGAGAGAGGATAGAGAAAAACCTATGGTGGACAAGTTCTAGGTGAGGGTGTAGGATGAAATAGAAACAAATTCTTGCATATAACCATCATGCCACTTTCCCAGGTGATGAAGATGATGGGTCTGAACAATGCGGTTCACTGGGTGGCTTGGTTCATCACTGGTTTTGTCCAGCTGTCCATCTCTGTCACTGCTCTCACCGCTATATTAAAGTATGGCCGGGTGTTGCTCCACAGCGACCCCTTTATCATCTGGCTCTTCCTCACCATCTATGCCGTGGCTACCATCATGTTCTGGTGAGATCTCCTAGTTCTATTAAATGACCGTGAATGTCACAACTATAACAATTATGCTACATGTTGACCCTTGTTATTGGCTTGAAAGCTTTACTGTATTGTTTATGTGTACACATGTGCGATCTGTGGCAGTTTTCCATCTGGGTCGACACAAGCTGCATTCAGGTAGTGTTGAGGATAGCAGCACTCGGAGCCCAGCACACAATTGAAGTGCGTTGAAAGAAAATGCACACAAAAGCATAAAATGTGTGACGTTTCTAAGCATGCTGCTGAAACATCTGGCAAAATGCCTTGGTGTAGACACACCATTAAATTAACCAGGTTAATAGAGTGCATATAAACCTGCTGCCTGGTTACCTCTGTAGCTGACCTCTACTGCCCATAAATACTGTTGGCCCTGAAAGACAGCCATCTTTTGTTAGTATTTAAAAATCTGTCAGGTCAATTAAACTAAATTAGAACTTAAGTATAGTTAAAGTTGAAAGAAAAAATACATGAACCTTTTGGAATTTCAGGATTTTCTGCGTTATTTGTCGTAAAATGTGATCTGATCTAAGTCAAGAGTATTAACAAATATAATGTGTCTAAAATAATAACACAAAAATTCTGGTCTTTCATGTCTGTATTGAGAACAACCATAAAACCCTCACCTTTAAATGACTTCAAAAAAAAAAACAATTGGAGTCAGGTATTAGCACACCTAGAGACTTGTTAACAAAATTAGTTTGTAGCTGTGGACTAGAGCTACTTTGACTGACAGAAAACACTCAAACTTTTTGAGTTTGCTCCGCACAATAAGAATATGTTTATGTGAGCCATGCCTCACCAAAAGAACCTCTCAGAGGATCTATAATCAAGAATTGTTTAATTATATATAGCTGGAAATGGTAACTTAGTGATGTCAAAGACTTCAGAATTTCACCAGTTAGAAAACAATCTACAAATGGAGACACATACTGAGGCCACTCTACCAAGAAGTGGGCGGCCAATCAAAATGACCCAAGCACAACAAGCACTCATCATTGAGATAAACAAACAGACACAGCCAAAAATTTAAAAGGCATCATTGAAACTGGCTAACATACTGTATGTGCTCATGAGTCTACAGTACATAAAACATTGAGCTGAAACACACAACGGATGGCTTCAAAAAAGCAAAATCTGCCTTTTGTAGTGGCCAAGTCACCTTAACCCAGTAGAGGGGTGCTAGGGAACTACTTTAAGCAACATACATGAGACTTCCAAATAATATGACAGAGGTAAAGCAGATCTGCGCGACGAATGGGCTGAAAAGGAACAATGTGGTGGTCTGAGCCACAGTTACAGGAGGCGCCGGTTGAGGTTATTGCTGCCAATAGTTTTTAAATCCACAGGTTCACATAGTTTTTCCACTAGCACTATGAGGTTTTTATGGGTGTTCTCAATAAAGACATGAAGGATCAGATTTTTTGTGTTAGTACTTTAGGCACATTATACTTGGTGCTACTCTTGGTTTAAATGAAAATCAGATCACGTTTTATGACAACTTTGTTTTTTATTGCTAGGTTAACCAAATTATACAGAACCAGTACTCACATAGATCATTTTTTGTTTGTTCTAAGAACTGTTTATTGGACCAAGCTTTGCCTAGGCCAACAGGGGGTTACTAGTATTATTTTACTCTTAATCCACAGTGTATTTTGTGAAACCATTAAATGATAAAGATACTTGTGTAACTTCTGTTTGTTTTCCAGCTTTCTAGTGTCCGTAATCTACTCTAAAGCCAAGCTGGCTTCAGCCTGTGGAGGAATCATCTACTTCCTCAGCTACGTACCCTACATGTATGTCGCCATTAGGGAGGAGGTGGCCCATGATAAGATCACTGCCTTTGAGAAATGCATTGCTGTAAGGCCTTTTCTGCTTTTTCCCAACTTATACAAACTACATTTGGAATCTCTTTGTAACAAATATTATCTCTGTCCCTTGATAAATTATTATCAAGTAATCTAGATGATGTGAAAGTGAATAAGTTCTTGCTTCGTCCGTCTCTTTTAGTCTCTGATGTCCACCACAGCCTTTGGCCTGGGTTCCAAGTATTTTGCTTTGTATGAGGTAGCTGGTGTTGGCATCCAGTGGCGAACTATTAGCCAATCACCAGTAGAAGGCGATGATTTTAACCTTGGTCTATCTATGATGATGCTCATCATCGATGCTGGTGTGTATGGTGTGCTCACCTGGTACATAGAGGCCGTGCATCCAGGTATCAAATCATTGTCCTCTGAATTACCACCATCCTGTTCTCATTTCTCTTTAGACAGATTGTATCATGTGTTTTCCCTCTTTCATAGGAATGTATGGGCTGCCTCGCCCATGGTACTTCCCTCTGCAGAGATCCTATTGGTCAGGCAGTGGGCGTGTTGAGACGTGGGATTGGCCATGGTGTGGAGGTGGGGCTGCCAGGCTCAGTGTGATGGAAGAGGATCAGGCTTGTGCAATGGACCAGCGAAGATCTGGTATAGATAAATGATGACTGGGGCTGAGGGACTGCTTGTAGACAAGATTTAAATGTTGTATACATCCACTTAACTAAGCCAAATTTGAACCAATGGTGATTTAAACTAACTTGTTAACTAGCAAACCTGGTCCATTATTCTTCCCCATGTAATGCAATGACTTAACTACTCTAAACATTCCTGTTGTCTCACATTCACGTGTTAATCAGGTCGTAGAATAATTTCTTTGTCAGTCAGAACTGGATGTTGGACCTATTCATTTGAAGTTGTTAGTTTGGCTATATTTCTGAATCTTGAATCCATAATTACTTGTAATACACTGATTATACCAGATTCAATGTGTACTGCCCTTGCAAAGGCTAAATTGTGACAACAAAAGTAGTTAGTAGTCAGGTGATATATAGTGTATGTGACCACAAAATCAGTTAAGAGAGAAGGGAGCACCTGACAAAGGTGTAAGTTAATGTAATATCTATTTTTATGTTTAATAGTGTCTTTTGTATTTCACTTATTTTCTCCTTTTTTTGTCATTGTAACCACAGAGGAGATGAGGGGCATAGAGGAGGAGCCGAGCCACCTGCCATTGGTGGTGTGTATAGATAAACTGACCAAAGTATACAAGACTGGCAGCAAACTGGCCCTGAACAAACTGAGCCTCAATCTCCATGAAAACCAGGTTGTGTCCTTCCTGGGACATAATGGTGCTGGGAAGACCACGACTATGTGAGTTGAACTAGTGTGTTTATGTTTGTGGTTGTGAAAAGTAATACTCATATATAAGGTAATGACTGAAGATTTATAATTTTACTACCTTGTTCTATCTTAAGGAGAGGTCACCCCATATCCTATGTAAAAGCCTCATCTTAAATATTTCTCTATGGAATTAGTTACTTCTGATTAAATAAGCATCCCCTCAAGTTAACTTTTTTGAGTTACTAGTGGTAATAGAAGTCGTATTTTAATAATTGTGGTTCCACTAAGAACAATAATTATTCAAAAATGCAGCAGAGGCAGACGTTTTATTAGCAGGAACTAGACTGATAAACAGTATCTGAATCTGAATGACAGTGAGGCTGATGTCAGTGAGATGAAGTGACAGAAACACAGGATCACAGGCTACATTGATTCCTGTGAATTCACTGTGCAGAAGTAGGTCATTTAATTCTTCAGTAAAGGTTGATTTAATCGCTAATAAAAGCTACTGTATAGAGGTTTAATTACTGAATGTACTTGATCAATAATAATAAATCTTTATATGGTTCCTCATGTGAGCACTGAGGTTATGTGATTCACATACTGCCCTTGGTTATTATACTGACATACAAATCTTGTTTGAATTGCCTGTTTCACTGATGCTTTTTCTACTGACGGCTGTCGGTAGTTGTGACTTGATGTAAATCTTTGGCAGGTCCATCCTGACGGGCTTGTTTCCGCCCACCTCTGGTTCTGCCACCATATATGGTCATGACATCCGCACGGAGATGGAGCGTATTCGCCAGAACCTGGGC
This sequence comes from Anabas testudineus, assembly GCF_900324465.2. Taxonomy (NCBI): domain Eukaryota; kingdom Metazoa; phylum Chordata; class Actinopteri; order Anabantiformes; family Anabantidae; genus Anabas; species Anabas testudineus. The sequence continues at coordinate 1,888,087 of NC_046618.1, read as the reverse complement.
ATGTGTCCACAGCACAACGTCCTATTTGACAAGCTGAGTGTGGAGGAGCACCTGTGGTTCTATTCCAGACTCAAAGGCATGGCGGAGGAAGACATACGCAAAGAGATGGACAAGTCAGTACAAGTCAACTGCACTACACAAAGATAGTTAGATTAGTTCCAATAAACGACTTAAGATAAATAGATAAAAATAGTGTTAAAAAGTACCCTGAACCTTCTACCTGATGGCAACAATTCATATTTGCACTGAAAATAGTTTGCCATTATTTTACCTCTGGGGAGAGCAGCATAAACTACATTGTCTAGTACATTGTAGAGGTTTTTACTACACACAGTTATGATCTTATTCACTTTTTCTAACAGTATCTGAGTGTCCCACCAAGGACTCTTGGGTACATGTACCTGTTTAGTAAGTTAGAAGTGAAACTGAGCCACAGCCTTCATTTGAAATAGGGTTCTCATTTCTTTTATCCATTGAACTAGAGTGTTCTTTAAAGTTAGGATTTCCAGCTTCTCCCTCTGCTGACTGATTTTCTCAGCTGCTGGATTCCTGCTCCATCTGGTGCCTGTTGTCATGCTGTTCTTTGGCTGACTGTACCTGACTCTGGACTCAGTAGTGCTGTTTTGCTGTGCTGAGTGCTGTGTCCTTGTCTGATCAGCTTGTACGTTGTGTTTAAGTTTAACTTAGACTGTTCCAACAGATGGTAACTTCTTTCCAACAACATGGCCAAGATATGAATTTCCCTTAGCTGTTCCTGCTCCATGTTACACAGCGACAACAGGAAATTGTCACTGTGTAATCTGACTTGCTCTTGGTGTTACTTTTATGGACTCCAGCTGGTTGTCCAGTGACAACTAATGTTCTATGAGTCTGTGGTTCCAGTGTCATCTGCTATGCAGTAGTGCTCCATAGAATGTCACAGGAATACAGGAATTCCTTTAGACCTGTGGCCATCAATCTTTACACATCCTCCCTCCTCTGTAAGGGTTGGGGGCAGTGACAATTTCTTGTATATATGTATATTTATATACTGAGTTTCTCTGTATTGATGTTATTGTGTATTTGTGTTGGTGTGGATCTTTCCTGGTTGTGGTTCCCTTTCTTCCTGTCTGAGTTGAAAGCAACTGTAACAAGGCAAAACAATTTCCCTCTGGGATTAATAAAGTTTTTTGAATTGAATTGAATTGAATTGACAACTTACCCCGGGGCTGAAATCATGTTTTGCTGTATGGGGTGCTCCAAACTGATCTGACTTGGTTTCACTTGGTTTGGTTTCTTATTTTTCAATTACTTTTGAGCTTCTGTTGGTCAAACTCAACATTCCCCTGTAGAATTAGTGTATTTATTAATTTACTGTATATATTGAATCAACACATCATCAGTAGGATAAAACTAATCTGTTTCACAACATTTTAAAAGCAGCTCACATTAGAGTTCAGTTACATAGCTATAGAGCTAAACCTACTGCATAACTGTAGTTAAAGACACTTCAACACTGCTGAATGAGCAATTAACAATTTGCTTTGCTCTGTGTGCGTGTGTGTGTGTACAGGATGATTGTTGACCTGGAGTTATCCAACAAGCGTCACAGTTTGGTGCAGACTTTGTCAGGTGGGATGAAGAGGAAGTTGTCTGTGGCTATCGCCTTTGTTGGCGGCTCCAGGGCTGTCATCCTGGATGAACCCACAGCGGGGGTAGACCCCTATGCCCGCAGGGCCATCTGGGACCTTATCCTCAAGTACAAACAAGGTGAGTTAAGGCTCGATGCCAGAGGATCCCAAATGTTCTAAATACAAACCTCAAAATGTGTTTTCCTGTAACCATCTGTACCTACAGCTAAGCACACCAAGCAGATTGTCTGCATTAAAGCATATCCTTCAGTAACAAAGGACCTTTTCCACATGATTTGCCTTTGTTTGTTTTTTTGGAAGGGTTAAGCATCTGATTTGATTCCTTGAATGAAGTTAAAATAGTCTCCTTTTGTATTTAGTCTTCGCATTGTTGTTACAGATACACTTCCTGTCCTGTTTGACTCTTGGCTCTATAAGTGCAGTGCAAACCAGCTATTGAATATATGTAATGTACCTCTGCCTCAGGCCGTACAATTCTGCTGTCCACTCACCACATGGATGAAGCTGATCTTCTGGGAGACCGCATTGCCATCATCTCACATGGGAAACTCAAGTGCTGTGGCTCGCCACTATTCCTGAAGAGCACATATGGAGACGGATACAAACTGACACTGGTCAAAAAGCAGAGTGAAGGCAGAGGTGTGTTAATGTACATGTGTGCAGTTTTTCTGGATGGGTTTTATGAATGACTTTGTTTCTGTTTGCCCACCTGCTAGGCTGTTAGGCTGTCATTTGAGAAATGCACAGTAAAACTGATAGTAGGAAGAGTCAGTAGGTGTAGTATATATAATCTTCACGCTTTAACAATTCTGTCATCCACTGCTTCATCCATCCATCATGTCATGTGTTTTCCTCTCATCTGCCAGGCCAGAGCAGTCAGCTGCAGCCTCCTTCCTCTTTGTCTCCGTCCTCCTCTCAGTCACCTTGCTCGGAGGCTCGGGTCACTCAGTTCATTTGTCAGTTTGTGCCGTCCTGCCTGCTGGTGTCTGACTCCAACACTGAGCTGTCCTATGTGCTGCCTTCCGAGGCTGTCAAGAAGGGCTGCTTTGAGAGGCTGTTCCAGGTACACATACTCAAACAGACCCTGCCTGTGATGCCCTGCCAGACATCAAGTTCATTCAACATGTAGTAGAATTTTAGATAAATGCAATTTGAAGTGTGCTTTTTAAATGGCTATAGAATAAAAGAGCATTAAATATGTGAACATTATTCTTGTAGATATGCTTATATTGAACAGATAAAAGTACAGAGAGCCTTAAACAAAGATAAATTGTTACTAGGGCATGTGTGACAATTAATCATGTTAGGTTAGGTCATATTGTGAAGCCCTGTAGTGTTATTGACTCATCATTAACACAGTGAACATAATTTGACACCACTTTCTACTGTGTTTGCTCCAGGCTTTAGAGCAGAGCTTGGACAGCCTGGCCCTGACCAGTTTTGGGGTGATGGACACCACCCTGGAGGAAGTTTTTCTCAAAGTGTCTGAGGAGGACCAGTCTCTGGAGAACAGTGATGCGGGTAAGACAGTGTTTATACCCGTGTATCTAGATAATTCAACACCACCACAAGTTTTTAGCTTTGAGTCATGACTCTCTACAAAAATAGATTTCTGGAAAAAGTGCACTGTCTGCATAAAAGTTGTGGGGAAAGGTTTAGATATTTTTAGAATTCAATTTTTGGCTCCTGGCTGAGATAATGATCTTCTCTTTCTCTGTCCCTGGACAGACATGAAGGGTTCCCCAGGGGGCAGCTCAGTGGGGAAATCCTCAGTGGGGTCAGGAGACCCGAGAGTGACACAGGGTGAGACTGGACCTTCAGTGGAAAGTGAGAAGCCAGAGGTGGAGCTGAGTAACCTAGTGATGTGCTCAAAAATGAGCCAGAGCCAGTCCTCTTTGAAGTCCACCTCATCCAGTGGCTCAGTGAGGGGGGATGAAGGAGGACTCTACTCAGACTTCTATGGAGATTACTGTCCACTTTTTGACAATGGCCAGGAGTCTGACTCTGCCAGCCTGAGGGGTAAGACAACATGATGGCTGATGTGCTGTGTCAGACACTGGCTTTTCATCGTAGTCACTGACCATGACAGCTGCAACTGAGAGATGTTGGTTCATACCTTTTTTCTTTTGCTGTTCACATTGGGGTGTCAGAACATCCATAGGAGATTTGTTTCTAAAGCAGCAGTGTGTATCCTCTTTGGATTTTTTTAACTAGAAATACGCCCCTAAACTTATCAGAATGTGGAGATGTGCTTATTTGCTTGTGACAAAGGCTCACTCTTCCAAGTAATCAGAAAATTCCAATTACTTCTGCTTAGTTAGTAGTTTTAGAAGCATTCTCATTTATTATAATTTCAGAATGATGCTATGCAGAGCGTAGTGGAGTTTGCAGAGTTGCAGTTACATATTGTAGCTTTAAGTGACATGCATGAGCGATTTAATGGATTTATGTGTAGACACTATCTCTGGTTCAACTGCATCAAATCAGATCCTGTCTATAACTGTAAATGTTCTGCACTTATATAGCGCTTTTCTACCTAGCTGGTACTCAAAGCGCTTTACACTGCGTTTCATTCACCCATTCACACACACAAGCACACAAACACATAAACACTCACACCGATGGCAGAGCTGCTATGAAGCTGACCTGACTCACCAGGGGCAACTTGGGGTTCAGTATCTTGCCCAAGGACACTTTGACATGGCAGTCGGGAATCAAACCACCAATCCTATGATTGGGAGACAACTGCTCTCCCTATTGAGCCACAGCCACCCCAAACTGTCAGACATTTGAGTTTTCTTCCCATTTTGCAATTTTTCATTTGTTATTGTTGATGTTTTTCTTCACCTCCAGGAGATGCAGAGAACACCTCGTCCCCAGAGCCACAAGTCTTGGAGGGCCAGGGCAGCTTCAAATTGGAGGGTTGGTGGTTAAAGCTAAGTCAGTTTCATGGTCTTATCATCAAGAGGTTCCACTGTGCCAAGAGGAACACCAAGGGCCTCTTCTCTCAGATCCTTCTACCTGCTTTCTTTGTTTGTGTGGCCATGACCGTGGCCTTATCTGTGCCTGAGATTGGTAAGATTTTATATGTATTATTTAGAGTCCTGCTTATGGTGAATTCACACCATAATTTTGTGTATATAGGTGGAGGTGCTGAAGTTCATAAGTGTTGATAATAACCGTTAAGATATTGGGTGATTACAGTTTCCTACAGAGCTGGTTGCTGGTGGTTTTATTCTGCCCTTTTGGGGTCAATTGCCTAACAGGTTAGCTTGAAAGAAAACAAACCTGTTCAGAGTATTCAGAGCCACAGATGTAGAGCAATCACTGTAGCCAATGCAGACTATATAAAAATAGATGTAGTCAGGCATGACATTAGCCATTGGTTTGCATTGGTGCTAGTTAGTTTTCTGAAAGCACTTGTCACACTTTCCTGCTGCTATCTGCCAAACAATGAAATGTGACTGACTGGTGATTTCAGCAGCTTGCTAAATTGTGTTTCTGCTGTATGCTGTATGTATAACACACTATAAATGCCAGCCTAAAGATTTTGCATACTGACTAACAACACAGCCCCCATATAGAGGTAACATAAATCTTAATGAAACATTGCAGACAACATTTCTTAGGGACCTTAGTGTAACTTTTTAACCCTTGGCACAATCTACTGTTTCTTGTAACATAAACAGAGCTGTGAATACAGGAGCTGGAAGAAGAGCGGGCAATTGCACTTAAAGAACCTTAGACGTTGGCTTCAGCCTCCTTCTATGGTAGCTGTTGGTTTTGTTTTCAATGTGAAACCTGCATCCAGCACTTATTTCAAACAACTCCTTTAATGTTAAAGAATCTTACTGTGGTTGCATATCATTTTCAGAGCAAAAGTATATTACATTCACAGTGTGATCTATGAACAGTATGTTTAGTAGTTGATGATAGAACCAACCCACTAGCAATATAATTCCTACAAAAACAGCTTCTTTAACAGAATCTAGTTCTTGAAAACAGTGGGAGCACCTGGAATATCTAATCTCCATTTGTTCTTTGGTGAAAAGGTTGATTTGTTAGCACCAAACGGGAGTGGATTAGTGCAGCACTATTAAATTACAGCATTTAGATAATATTTGGGAACCCTTTAAAAACACTAAATAATAATCAAACTGGAAATGGTTAACCCCCTGTTTTATGATCAGGGCTCTTTTCTTATATTAACAATGCTGGTCTTTTTTTTGTTTTGTTTTGTTGTACAGGAGATTTGCCACCTCTGATCTTGTCCCCATCTCAGTTTCATAATTATACCCAACCTCGAGGGAACTTCATTCCCTATGCTAACGAAGACAGACCCCAGTACAGGTAATTATAACAATAAGGACGTTTGTTTGGCATTTCTATGCAGTATCTGTTTCTTTTGTTTTAAATCTTTAAAACACAGACATCAGACAGGGTCAGATTCAAACATGACAACTTCAAAACTGAAAGTGAATGTATGGAGCTATGGAAGATTTCTGTCTAAATTGTAACAAATCAATCACAGGAATTAAGTCAAATACTATACAAATTATTATTTAGCATTTCTTTTTATGCATTTACTGTTGATTTGGGTTTTACAAGACCCATACATATCATTAAAAACTGTATTAAGACAGAGGACAGATTAATTGACTCCCAGACTCCCTGACTTCTGTTATGGTGGGATAATTTACACCTTATCATTCTTATGTATACTGAATGTAGCACTGACCTAATTTCCCTGCATAGATATAACCAGTCAGCAGTGGATTTGTTCGAGTCTGAATGGAAAAAAGATCAGGACCCAGTGCAGAATCTAAAAGTAACATTTTTGCCCTCCTCTCTCAGGAGTAAACTGTTGCCAGACGCCAGCCCACAGAAGATTATGAACACCCTCCGTCTGCCCTCAGGCGTGGGCGCTACTTGCGTTCTGAAAACTCCCTTTAACAGCACCCTGGACCAACTTGCGCAGACCCTCAACCCCAGCGCCAACAACTCCAAGACTCTGGCTGCCCGCTACTTTGATTCCATGTGTCTGGACTCCTTCACCCAGGGTGTCCCGCTTTCTAACTTTGTACCCCCTCCTCCTTCACCAGCACCTTCAGATGACCCAGACCCTCGCTTCGAGGACAGACTGTGGAATTTCACAGTTGCTCCTCCAACCACAGTCCATGGTGATTATAGAAATATATCAGCCTGAAGTGTTGTTGTAATGTCTCATTATCTTGTATTAAAAAGCTATAACACAATAACATTTGATAAAATTTCAACACAACTTTCTCAAGAGCTTTAAGAAAGGTTTACTAATCTGCAGGTCAGGTATTATAAGCAGTTCCAGTTACCCTGTTTCTCAGTAGGACCACCTGCAAATGCCATTGTTTTTCAATCATTTAATTAAGGCACCATAGTTTTCATTCTGACAATACAGTTGGTTTCCATTTGAGTCAAGAAATCTGCTAGATTATTATTATTATTAAATCTGCCATATGTGGGCTCCTTAAAGATGTTTTTCTTAGTGTGTAATCACCCAAAATACTATTGGGTTAGTTATATTAGGTTAAAATAATTATTACTTAAGCTTTAGCTTAGTAAGCTTAAGTAAGTCCGATATTTTATTGTTTATTTAAGCAACCTCATAACTTACAAAATCAACACAATAATGCAAAAGACGCTCATTATTCACATATTTTCTTAGTAGAATTTTTTTAGTTAGTAGTATTATTGTGATGTGTGATGATAACAATTTATTGCATCCATGGCTGCCCCCGGCCGTGCTCTTCTTCTGCAATCCTCCAACTTGGAAAAATATTGCCACTAGCTGCTAATTAAAATTTGTGCTACATTTGTATGGAAACGCTGTCTGCCGTCTACTGTGAAAACACCTTTGTTTTTGTTTGCTCAGAGCCTGCGACATTCCCTCCTCCACTCCCCCTGTCAATCCATGAGCCTGTACGTTGTACCTGCTCCATGCAGGGGACAGGCTTCTCCTGTCCCAGTGGGGTGGGAGGACACCCACCCCTCATGAAAGTGGTGACAGGTGACATCCTGGTGGATATCACAGGACGCAATGTCTCTGAGTATCTGCTCTTCACATCGGACAGACTGCGGCTGCACAGGTAGGAACACTTCAGAGAATAATAACTACTTGGGGAGTTTAACAATACATACTAGAGTCATTTCATATTGGTTTAAATATGATCACTGAGGTGTGGCATATACTGCCATTACTTTGCCAGTACATCAACTAACTGTTTACTAAGCTCCAAGTAATGTAATCAGTAGTTAGCTCCACAAGTTAAGGCTCGGTAATAATGACATTTAAATATGATTCAGCATAAAGTTGTATCCTTTTAACTACTTATTTTGGTCCCAACAGATATGGTGGTCTAACGGTGGGGAACATCCAAAAATCTATCCCAGCATCCTTTGGGAGAAAAACACCTCCAATGGTTCGCAAAATTGCAGTTCGCAGCTCGGCTCAGGTGAGATCGCCCCTCTAAACTGGACATGAAGTTTTCTAACCCAGTATAAACAGTGGCTGACAGAACAGCTGACAGAACAACCTCTTGTGTCCAGGTCCTGTACAACAACAAAGGTTACCACAGCATGCCAACATATCTGAACGTCCTTAACAATGCCATCCTGCGGGCCAACCTACCTGCATCCAAGGGCAACCCTGCTGCCTATGGTAACTGCATGCTAGTTAAATGACTGGCAATGATGTTCAGTAAACTTGTAGTTGTGGACGAGCTCTTAGTTTGCTTAATATCATTTACACAATTTAAGTTGTGTGTGTGTTTTTCAGGCATTACACTGACAAACCACCCAATGAATCGAACCAGTGCGAGCCTCTCTCTGGACTACTTGTAAGTTACTCAGCAGCACTGATTGTGGCTGAAAATAACTGAGCACAGTTACTTCCCACAGCCTAAAGACAAGTTTATGTATTTGAGGGCTGAAAATTATTATGAGTTATTAATTAATAATTGTTTTTAAAAGATGAAATCCCTTGGTTTCAATTAATGGCGACATTTTGCTATAACTTGAGCAATTTTGGCAGGATTATCAGTCAGTGTGGACAGATTAATGATCACATGTTTTGTATTGGATTGTTTCCATTCCCTGTTAATGCAAATCTTTGTTTTTTATTATACTTAATCCTTCCCTCTCCAGGCTCCAGGGGACAGATGTGGTGATTGCTATCTTCATTATTGTGGCCATGTCCTTTGTACCAGCTAGCTTCGTAGTTTTCCTGGTTGCAGAGAAATCCACCAAGGCCAAACATCTGCAGTTTGTCAGCAGCTGTGACCCCGTCATCTATTGGCTAGCTAATTACATATGGGACATGGTGAGGAGTATAGATGTCTGGGACGTGTGTGAGAGTGGTTCTACAACCCCAGTTCCAAAAAATGCAATGATTTTCATATCTCATAAACCCACATTTTATTCTCAATAGCATAGAAACATATTACATGTTGAAGAAAATGAACCATTTTAAGTAAGTGTAATTTTAAAAACATGTCTCAAAACATTTCGGAGAGAGGCAACAAAAGTAATTAAGTAAAAGTAAGAGCTCAAAGAACATTTTGCAACTTATTACACATGATTACATTGCTGCATTGGTTTAGGAAGATAGTACACTGCCTGTCCTTGATTAACCTATGCAAATTGGTAAAAGGCTCCAATTGGATAATTACTGCATGGATGATTATTTTTTTAGCTGCTTTAGTCATTTAACTCTAACTGATGCAGTGAGTAGCTTCTCATTTCTTTAACAACCATGTCAGAAGACACATCCTGTGGTTGTGGAAAAAAATGTTCAGGGGGTCAAATTATTGGTATTATTGTAGTTGGTCAGGTCTAGGATCAGCAACATTGACCTGAATATACTGAATGACCAAGTTATTCTATCAAGGATTTTTTCATTTTCAGGATTCATTGGGCTCAATTTGTGAAAGAGTGGTTCAGGGAGCATGATACATCATTTTCATGCATAGCGGCCCGACTCTCCCATCATCAAAACAAGATCTTGTAGAAGAATTAGTGCATCTCGGAAATAAATGTTAAACTTATCGAAACGATGCCACAGTGCAACAAAATATTAGAGTGTGTGACAAAGAAAACCCAGGATTGTTGAAAAATTGGAATCCTGTATCAAGCAAGAATGGGACAACATTTGTTTCGGAAAACCTCAGTAACTGGTCTCATCAGTTTCCAAACGTTTAGAGACCATAAGTAAAAGAGGGGATGCTACACTGTGCTACACTGTGCTAAAAATGGCTCTGTCACTACTCTTCAGACCTTCAGATTGTTGCTGCTTTCATGGAATTTGAGTTGTAACAGATGAGAGGGTTGTGGATGTGAAATACAGTAAATGTTACAGGTTGTTCAGGTATGATCATTCTGTCAACTCATGTCTCCTCAGCTGAACTACCTGGTACCTGCCACATGCTGCGTCATTATTTTGTTTGTGTTCGACCTGCCAGCCTACACCTCCCCAACTAACTTCCCTGCTGTCCTCTCCCTCTTTCTTCTCTATGGGTAAGACATCTGACTACACATACACACACACATTGACATACACAGCCATTCTCTGGTTAAAGTTCATAACAGTGGGGTTCAGTAGTCTCAGTACTTGTTAGGGTTAAAGACTTAGTTGACCTAAATTACAAAGACATTGAATGAAATTCAGTCATTGTGAATTACTTACGCTGGAGCTACTTGACATGTCCCATTTCAGCAATAAAATATTAACAAAACATAACAGATAACAACAGTAGAAAGTATTCTTTTAAGTGCTACACAGCAATTTCTATTCCAAGATCACAGACGGGCTGTAAACACAGAACCATTATCTTTGACTTAAAAAGAGAGAACGAGAGAAGACAAGATGTTTTTCGGTATCTCCCTGCAGAAGACACTGAAGACCACATTTCTCCATGCTTTGTCTTCATTCTGATGTTTGATGGCAAACAAACTACTTTCATATGTGAAAAAACAACAGTGATAACTGTGACTTTGAATTCAAATTGTTTTGATCAGGATGAGTGCTCTTCCTTCCAGGTGGTCCATCACTCCCATCATGTACCCAGCATCCTTCTGGTTTGAGGTTCCCAGTACAGCCTATGTCTTCCTTATTGTCATCAACCTCTTCATAGGCATCACTGCAACTGTTGCTACATTCCTTCTTCAGCTCTTTGAACATGACAAGGTCAGTTTGACTCTTAGATTTGTAACCTCAGGAAAAAAAAATCAATATAGATCATTGTGCAGTAGCATCTGTAAAGAAGTAATGTTAGGATGGTTCTTCCATTTCTATTTTCTTCTACTTCAGGATCTGAAAAAAGTAAACAGTTATCTGAAGTCCTGTTTCCTCATCTTCCCCAACTACAACCTTGGCCATGGCCTCATGGAGATGGCCTACAACGAGTACATCAATGAATACTACGCTAAAATAGGTAAAGTCATCACCAAGCTGTGCTGAGAATACAAAAATATTGGGGGTGTACTTATTCTCTAAATCCATAGTTTATTTTATTCATTTTGATTTGTTTTTCATTTTTGGGGGGTTTGGGCCCTTTGAAACATGTATGAACTACACCCTGTAATGTACTGACAAGTGAGTTTGAAAGACATGTCCATTTCTGGGAATCTGTGCTTTCAGGCCAGTTTGACAAGATGAAGTCCCCATTTGAGTGGGACATTGTGACTCGAGGACTTGTTGCCATGACAGTCGAAGGCTTTGTTGGCTTCCTCATCACCATCCTCTGCCAATATAACTTCCTCAGGAAACCCCCGTGAGTGATGTGTAATTCTGTCTAAGTGTGTGAGGTGTAGGGTTTTCTGATGCTGTCCATCTGCATAAGGGATTTACACAGTCAAATCCTAACACACAGGTAAACACACAAAGTACTACAATCAGCAGAACTTACATTTAACAGTAACTGAAGGTAAAAGACGGATATAATGACAGTGATATTTTGCCTTTATTGTATAAAATATGACTTACTGAGGAGAAAAGCAATAAAAACACAGCTGAAATATATTTGTATGTGTCAAGGAGGGTGCCAGTTAGCTGCCAGCCTATACATGATGATGATGTTGATGTGGCCTGTGAAAGACGTAGAGTGCTGCGAGGAGACGCTGACAACGACATGCTGAAGATTGAGAACCTCACAAAAGTAACTTTTAGATCATGTGTTTTCTACTGTTTTCCACTAGAATGTACTAAGACACTTGACTGGTCCATTCATTTACATCGGCACACGTTCTTTTCATCTTCATCAGGTATATAAATCCAGAAAGATGGGTCGTATCCTGGCAGTAGACCGGCTGTGCCTGGGCGTCCGGCCTGGTGAGTGTTTTGGACTGCTTGGCGTGAATGGAGCCGGGAAGACCACCACTTTTAAGATGCTGACGGGGGATGAGTGCACCACAGGAGGAGAGGCCTTTATTAATGGAAACAGGTCAGTGCCAGGGAATAAATGACGTTCTGTGACTTTCAATGACTTTCAGGCTGCTGCTGGAGCCATGCAGCAGCCTGTTGCAGTTGTTCTCTTCATTGTGAGTTGTTCTCTTCATTCTGATGTATTGATGTATAAATTAAGTTATTCCCTCTCAGATCATGTTGTTTGAGAGAGCTTTTATGTCCATTTTTACCTTTGGATTCATACTTTCACTCATCGGAAAGACTGGGGTGCAGCAGCAATCCATCACCATAAAACCAGCTTTGTTTACACACGGAATCAGCTGATTTTACTAAGAATGGCTGGCGTAAAAGATCTAACTTTGTCTGGAACTTTTGACCACTGGCTGTGGTCTGTAGACCAGTCTACAGACCAGACACCCTGATGCCTTCTATATAACGCCACCCTTGCTAAGACACTTCCAACAATTACCCAGTTTGTGAGCTGTCCCACCAGGGGGGAGAGGACGCTGGATCTGTTGTATGCTAATGTTAAAGAGGCCTAAAGCTCCTCTGCCCTCCCTCCTCTTGGTAAGTCAGATCACAAACTCCTCTCAATCCTGGACAATCCCTCCCACCCACTACACAGTGTGCTGCTGAACAGAGGAGGACATTGAGCCAGAGACTGATCAACATCAAGTGCTTCACAGAACGTCAAAGGAGATCCTTTGTACCTGTGGCCATCAATCTTTACAATTCCTTCCCCCGCTGTAAGGGGAGGGGGAACTGACAATTTCTTGTCATATATCAGCTGTCATTCCACCCTGGACTATAATTATTTACCCATTTTCATTCATCTCACATTTTCTCTATGTATATATATATATGTATTTGTGTTGATGTTGATCTTTTCTGGTTGTGGTTCCCTTTCTTTCTTTCTGGTGAGAGAGCAAATATAACAAGGCAAAACAATTTCCCTCTGAATCTTGAATCTTAATTAATACAAATGGAAGAGGCCAACTGGTCTGAAACAACAAACCAACAAACCAACCAACCAACGTCTGCTGCAAAGCCTGAAAACAAAATAGTGTTTGGCTTTCCACATATGTTTGTGTAATGCAGTTACACGAGTGATTGTCTGATCCAGACAAAACAGAAATTTCATGTTGCTATGTGCATTTGTCTGAGTGAAGTCTACATTAATGGATTAACCATTCACTCATAGTGATATCAAGGAAGTCAGTGACAGTTCTTCCTCTCTCTGTGTGAATGTGTGTGTGTGTGCGCAGTATCCTGAAAGACCTGTTACGTGTTCAGCAGAGTATTGGCTACTGTCCACAGTTTGACGCCCTGTTTGACGACCTAACAGCCAGAGAACATCTGGAGCTTTACACTCGACTTCGTGGCATTCCCTGGAAGGACCGCGACAGGGTACGTCTCTCTCTCACACACATACACACACACACACACACACGCACACACACACTTCTCCTTTAGAGTGAGGATATTCATTGACATGCATTCCCTAACTATCATAACTAAAAGCCCAACCAGAACCTTTTACCTTAATCCTAACATTAATATAATTCTTAGCTTAACCTTTAAACAATCCCCCTCACACCCTGAACAGATGCATCTGTATCACAGATTGACATTACCATTTACCCCTCTCTAGGTGGTGCAGTGGGCATTAGAAAAGCTGGAGTTGTCCAAGTATGCAGACAAGCCTGCTGGCACATACAGTGGAGGAAACAAACGCAAACTCTCCACTGCTATCGCACTGATTGGATACCCTTCACTTATTTTCCTGGTAAGTTTAATACAATTGTGATTATTAATTTTTTAATTCTGATCTAATGTCTTTGCTTTTCCCGACTAATGATCTTAGAATAGGTGAAAAAAGTTCTTTAATTTATTTTTCCTAGATGGAGGAAGTTTTTTGTTTTGCCAGCATCATTTATCTAAGTTACAAGCGCAAACATTTTTTTTTTGTAAATATTTATTTTGTTTTTGTTACACAAATTTTGGCCCAAAAGTGCACCAATATACCATGTTTTGAATAGATAAGAGGGCTCAGCTAAACATGACTGAAAGTCAAGTGAGTCTGGTGACAAATGTACTTTAAACGTATTTTTTCAATTGAGGTATTTTAAATAACAAATACTAAACAAAAAAAACACTGATCTTTTTCACACCAGAAAATCAAGAAAGAAAAAAAAATCAGCAGTTCTTTGGTCATAAACAGAAGACAGAAAAAATATTTGTTTTGATATTTGTGTCTCAAGGCCTCCAAAGAGAAGCGAGACACATAACAAAGTCTTTAAACTTGGGCCAACATGCGTGAGACACACTGATCTAAGTGGTCTCTCGTAAAATACTTTCTTCATTCTTGGAAACCCAAGTCTGGAAATTAGTTTTAGAACTAGAACTAGGTGAAGAGAGAGCAGAGAGGAGAGATTGGAAGTTGAGAGGTTCCCTTGACAGTTTACTTTTCCTCCACTTATGTTCAACCACTCTTAAGCTACAGTATGTCTTTCTGTGAGCAGTTGAGGTGATTAGAGTGGTCATGATAGATTCTGATGTTAGGAGAGGGAAGGACTCGGCAGAGGGTAAAGATAAGGGAACGGAGAGTCCTCACCTGAAGCCATCAGGGAGAAGAGAGAAAGTTGCAGTGACTGGAGATAATGAAAGTAGGGCTGGGCTATGAGTGTTAGTCAAAAGACTTATCAGTATATGCAGTATATTTATGTGCATGGAAGTCAGCTGAAATGAACAGACGGGGGAAGACATGGGTAGGTAACCTGCAGCCAACCAACAAGATGGAGCGGACAGAACGCCTGTGTGTTTCGTTAGTGTTATAGGCAGGATTTATATGAAATGGATGAAACTGACAGTTCTCCTAGTGCTGGACTGGTGGAGCTAACAACACACAAGAAGTTGCCAATTGAAATTAAAAGAAATTAAACAACCATTTCACAATACAAGGCTCATTAAAGTGAAGTCACAGTTGATAGAAATCATTTCAAAAACTAATCTAATCAGGAATCCTGACCCTTCAGGAGTTAAGATGAACCGTACCTAACCAAAACAAGCTATGGAAACCGCAATAGAAGCTAGGACTGTGTATTAGCAAGACTCTGGTAATATGAAACCTGTCATGATACAGGGGTTATGATGCAATATATTGCAATACATTGCAGAACTGTAGGCAAATCCAATTGTAGGAGAGCTGTAATACTTTAAATTACACATCAGCATAAAGTATGCATAAAGTCTTTATTTGTACAATGCTGCCATCTAGCAGTCAGGGGCTTAACATAAAATCATCGAGAAGCATCGAGAAATGTAATACTGTGATACTCAAATGTATCAATATTTTTACACCTCTAAGTGGAGTAAATTGTAAATGTTGTAGAATTCCTAGCTATGCTTAAAGTTTCTAATCTAGATTCAAGATTCAAGATTTAAGATTCAAAATTAAAAAAACCTTATTCATTCCAGAGGTAAATAGTTTTGCCTTGTTACAGTTGTCCTCAACAGAGACAGAAATAAAGGGAACAACCAGGAAAGATCCACACGAACACAAATACAGAATAACATCAATACAGAGAAACTCAATGTTTATACAGAATATGTGAGAAGGATGAAAATAGATGAATGAATGGATGAATGAAAATGAAAATGAAATTCTGTGGGGTTTTCAGGATGAGCCCACCACTGGGATGGACCCAAAGGCCCGCAGATTCCTGTGGAATTTAATCCTGGACATAATTAAGACAGGACGTTCTGTAGTGCTTACATCACACAGGTGAGACGCCTTAGTTTTCACATGCACTGGGATTCTGTTGGAAAACGTACTGACTCATGTACACACTCACTGTTCTTCGCTGTGATTATTATTTATTATACTACTATACTATAACATAGTATTCTTAATATATCGTTTCATGTGGTCCTCTGCAGCATGGAGGAATGTGAGGCTTTGTGCACCAGGCTGGGCATTATGGTAAATGGCAGGTTTAAATGCCTGGGGAGCATCCAGCACCTCAAGAACAGGTCAGGACAATCAAGTTCTACATTTATGCATGCATTTTACCTAATTTGCTTAAATTAGTTTGATACTAATAGCTGACTGCATGTATCCAGCTCTGTTGCACTGTTTTTTCAACTATCAATTGTTATTTGAAATGAAAGCAATAAACACAATATTTCTAAAAAGGTAAACATACTCAAAATCACTATGAAAACACAAATATAATATGAGAGAAGGAAAGTTCAGTCACATATTTAGTTTTTCATTCTGAAGACAGTGGTCAACCATGCAGGATGACGGCCGAACTATCAGGAGCCACACCTGAGTCCATTTTCAAGAAGGATGCTAACACATCAAATTTTGCATGTAACAGAAAACAACTGATGTGACGCTGATGCTGCAGGAAGTGAACAGTGGCTTTAGACTATTTTCAGTCCTCAGCTGAAAAATAATTTAAACAGAAACCAGAGAACAGGGATCAATGAAATACTACTAAAAGAATAGTTAGGGCCACAAATATTGGAATGATTGGTTGTTTGGCATTTGGCCACTTCACATCATTACACTGAATTTGACATTTATATTTAGTCATTTGGGTTTTATCCAAAGCAACCCATGGACATGATCACATGAGTTTCCTCCAAGAAGCTTCCAGTAAAGTGTACTGTATGTACTGCTGTGTACTGTATGAATTTTATATTTATTATTGCACATGCCACGTGACCACAGTGTACCTGGTTCAAGTCTGGCTCAAAATTAATTTGGACATTTGAACCTGTTAAAAATCTATGTCGAAATCCATTATTTGTCAAAGAAGAGTCATACCCTGTAAATGCAAAGGTACTTGTTTGAATGCGGTATGTTTTAACTGTTTAAAAATGGCACAATTGAAAAATGACAATAGATACAATATACTGTATGTCTGAGGACTCCACAACTATTTGTTTGTGATACTTTAAAAAACTGCAGTAGTCATGTTATTATGATGATGCTGCAGGTTTGGGGATGGCTACATGATCACAGTGAGGACAAAGAGCAGTTCCAATGTGAAGGAGGTGGTTCGATTCTTCAACAGAAACTTCCCAGAGGCTGTGCTAAAGGTAAATCAGTGCAGCCAGCAGTAATAAATGCTGCAATACTGTTATTTTGTACATGATGAGGTATGTTGTGGTAATTCAGAATATATAATGTCATTTTTTAACTAATATGTGTTTCTAATTTAATAGTTGTAGATATTTTCTGTAAAAGTTCAGTAAATGTCTGGAAGAGATTGCACTCTCCCTCCTTAAAGCCTCATTGTCATATTTGCAGGAGCGTCACCACACCAAGGTCCAGTACCAGCTGAAGTCTGAGCGGATCTCTCTAGCTCAGGTCTTCAGTAAGATGGAGCAGGTGGTGGAGGTGCTGGGCCTCGAGGACTACTCTGTCAGTCAGACCACTCTGGACAACGTGAGTCAATGTGTAATGCCCTCTGCAGGCCTTCAGAGAAGACAACTGGAATAAATGAAATCACTGTCCTTATTTTTCCTCCCAGGTATTTGTCAACTTTGCCAAGAAGCAGAGCGACAATCTGGAGCAGCAGGAGGTGTCACCCCCGGGTGATGGACAGTCCCCCCTGCAGCACATCCTCAACCTGCTGAAGTCTCGTCCTGCCAGCACGGAGCTCAACGCTCTGATCAGCGAGGCACCAGAGGAGCTGGAGAGCGATGATGATGAAGGACTGATCAGTTTTGAGGAGGAAAGGGTGAGAGACTGACAGGCACACACACACAGGCATTTACTAAAATAAAGTATTGTACTGTTTTCCTGTGTATCAGTCACAGGTAATCCACAGATTTATTTTACAAACAAAATATGAAAAGCTAGTGTCGGGGAGCACACTGGTAGCCTCATGGTAACGGCAACAAGTTGGAGTCTGGTTTGAAACTTTTGTTTTGTGTCACACCCTCCCTCTCCCCATGTCTCCTGTCTCCTTCTCCACTGTCAATCTATCAAATAAAGGCTAAAAAATAATCTTTAAAAAAAACAGTATGATTGCTGAACTGAGGAGAACACTCCTCTCTTCCTCCTTCAAATCGACAGTGAACTTCACAGTTTGAGCTACACTTGATGGTATCCTTTTGCATCCCTATGACTGAATTGGACCAGTTCAGATAAATGATCAAATTCCCAACTTGCTACATTTGGCAAATAAGGAACTCACTAGGATATATAATAAACAAAAACCCTCACAGCTAAACACGATCCTAAAGAAATCAAAATCACAGCAGAAGCTGGAACTAACAAACGAAAACAAAACCACAGCAAATGCTGGGACAAAACCTAATACTAAACATACAAAGCTGGACCTAGAAGAAACAAAAAACGCAGCAAAATGCTGGAACAAACTACAGAGCAAACAAACTGACTAGACTAACAAAACTTACAAACCGTGGAGAACAAAGCTAGAGGTCGGGGAAAAGGTAAATGGAAGAGGCAGGAAACAAACGAGGTAGACGGTTGACACACTAGCAAATAACAAACACACAGACATGGACTTAAATACAAGACAAACTAATGATTAACAACAAACACCTGCTAAAACCCACACCTGTTGCCACTCCAATCAGCCAAGGCCTATCCCCGGAAGTCAGGGAAACAGACAGAGACCTCCGGGGACACTGCCTCAACTGGCCGGAGGAGGGAAGTGCAACACTACTGGGTTTCTAATCTGCTTTGAGTGCATGTGCAGGACACGAGGCTGCAGAAGGTGTGTGTGTAGCAGGGTGGGGTGACTGGATGAAACAGAACCATTGTAGGGAGTGATACCTCCTTGTTTTTAAGACAGGCCTGCCCTAAAATTAGAAACACAAAGTGGCCTTTAGAAGCTAATTTCTTTTCAAATTCAGACAGTTCCTAATGAGAAAGAGGGAGAAGGAATTCTTTTAAGGGATGGTCGCTCTAATGCAAGAATTTAATCGTCAATCTGCATCAACGAAGGGGATTAAATGAAGCAATGTACGTCAAACTGGAACAACCATCACTTAAAGGAGGAGGGAGCTCGGTACCAACACCTTGATTAATTCATCCTTATTAAGACGCTCCGATCATGATATAACCCCTGTGTATGTACTGTGTGTGTGTTTGGCAGGTCCAGCTCTCCTTCAGCACAGACACTCTCTGTTGAAATGAGCTTGAATTGAAAGAGCAGAGAGACAAGTCCAACGACAGAGAGGGCAAACCCGAACCCACCTCTCTTATCCCTGAAGGTCCAGGGGAAAACAGAGCTGCCCATTTTACCCTGAAGAGGACCAAAACTCTCTGCAAGTGGAATAAAGGACCAGTAGTTCAGTGTTTCAGCCTCAAATTCTTCACCCCAGGAGGGACTGGGGTGGTTCTGGTCAAGACCTCATGACCCTGCAAGTAGAGACAGAGTGACAGGAGTACTTGCATTTTGGATTGAAGACTTTTTCCTGGAATGTCTCCATATTTATTGTTTTACAGAATGTATGTCTCTAGACGGCTGATGGATACAGCAGGTTAGCTGCCATTGGTTATATAATAAAATACAAGTGTTTGACACTTGGAGTTGGTTGTACACACTTCCTGCCAAAGGGCCTGATGATGTTACGGTATCAGAACCTGCCTTGAGAGCATGCTGCGATGAAGTTGATTCCCAGTTGTAATGTAATAGTAGTCTATTTTTATGTGGCAACAAGAATGATTTATTTTGTATATTGAAGCAGTTATGGAGTGATGAGTGATGTGTTTTGCAATAACAGTTTCAGTGGAATGCGGAGGATTCAGTGAAATGCACCTTGGGAAGCTTCAGGTGTGGAGGAGCCTTTTTCTTTGAACTTGATGTTAGAGACCCAGAGGGAATGTACGTACACGGCATGGTTAATGTCCGAATGGTGCCTCCCTGTTATCGACTTGTTTTGACACTGCTCTCTTTCTACTGAATGCTCTCTTTTGTGCTTTTAACATATCATCATTTGTGGACTCAAGAAGATCCTCTATAAACCGGACACAGTGTATAATATTAATAATTACTCCAATGAAGGTCTGAAGTGAACTGTGCTAAGGTTCCCTGACAACGACTGCACTACCATCACTGTGATACTAAAAGGAACCCTCAGATCAGACTAAACTACTGTTTTAACTTGGCTAAGGTACATGTTTTATGATTTGCAGGAGTTGTTTCTGTTTAGTGAACCTGGGAGATTTCTAAATGTGCAGTGTATCCACATTTACAAAAACACAGCTCTTTCTCTCATTCTTAGCTGGCTTGTGGTTTTAACTAGTGTCCCTCATGAGTTTTGTGATCATTGAGTTGTAACATGTCCTGTCAATATAATTACTATTTCACTACTTCTCTCACAGCTAACTGCAGTTATATTTTGGCGATTATTTGGTGGCTTGTTTCCTAACTGAAGGGGTTATCATTAAAACAAAAGAAAACAAAACAATAAAAACTGACTTTCATTTCTTTCTTCTCTGAGAACATAAAGCTGAGGGACGTCAGTGACTAAAATGTTTACATTTATTTTGTAACTACACACCGACCAAAGCAAAACCTCTAATATGCAGCCAGGTTTGTACACATTAAAGACATAATGTTGATCATTTTGGATGTGTAAGTCACCACAATGGACTTTAAATGAAACAGTCAAATATGCTTAACATGTAGACTATCAGCTGTAATTTAAGGGAGTTTGGATGAACCATGCAGGAACTGGAGTCATTTTTATTCATAGTATGATATGGATAAATAAAGTTGTGTTATTTCCTCTTTAGTTCATTCACAACTAAGCAGGTTTGGAGTTGATTGTAAGTGTTTCATATGCATCGTCAATCTATTCAGTCCAAATAGCTGTCGCTACCAGTGAACAAGCCATGATTAGGCTAAAACGCCAAAACACATGCATCATTAGGAATTATCTCCCTGGTAAAGAAAAAAACAAATGTCTTTGTTATGGTCTACAGGAGATCAGAGTATGTGTGCCAATGTCAATCAACAGAAGACTTCATCAGAATAAACTACTGGTACATCCAGGCTTGTCAAAAAACAAGTCCACAGAGGTCTGGAACAGCATCAAATGGACAGCTCAGGTCTGTGGATTCCAGATTTCAGGTAGGAGGAATACAATAATGCCAGAAGTACAAATAACACACGAATGCATCCCAGTGTGAAGTCAAACAGTGAAGGCTTAATGTGCAGAGGTGCTGCAACGAGCTGAACACACTCCCATCTGATAGGTGGCGCTACAGACTTCAATTACACACGAAGAAGAAGGAGGCGGAAGAGAAGGCGGACACACACAGGACACCGGTGAACTTATAGGTGAACCTTAACAGGCTGCTGCTGTCTGGTTCATCATGCTGCTCTTTACTAAAACACTCAGTTCACACATTTGTCACCTTGCGAACACACGTTTTAATGTGCTGACGGCGCAGAGCATTAGAAACGTCTCTAACCAGGTAGTTAAACCCAAACGAACTATGTTATGTAGCTAGCTAACGTTAGCTAAGAGTAGCACGTATCAAGTTGACGCTAGTTGTTCTATCATAGTTTTAGCATAGTTCACCGACATTGAGTTTATTACCGTATAATTAAACGTTTCATGGTGTTTCAGCTCCGGAGCTTGTCTCATCTTCCGGGGGT
Source organism: Anabas testudineus (assembly GCF_900324465.2). Lineage (NCBI taxonomy): Eukaryota > Metazoa > Chordata > Actinopteri > Anabantiformes > Anabantidae > Anabas > Anabas testudineus. Next base: position 1,866,368 of record NC_046618.1, on the reverse strand, counting down.
TCGTCCGCTGACCTGTCCTCCTCCAGACAGAGTAAGTTCTGCCTCCAGACTCCAGTCACACGTTTCACACACGTATTTATTTCTGTAGATGCAGCGAAGGACACGTTAAATGCTCTTTTACAAACTGTGAGTGGATCTGCTAGGTTCCGCTACAGAAACAACACTGTATGAAGACAACTCCTACTTTCTATGTTTGACAAACAATAAGACAATGTTGGTAAAGGACAGCAAATGTCCTACCATCTGACATGTGATGTGTTCTGTAGTTTGTTTAGTTTCTGACCTCAGGTTTTGTGTGTTAGTGGTTTGAGAGCAGAGTTGGTGGTGTTAGGTGGAGGAGAAACATCCATGTGACATCACTCAGACTGGAGAAACCCAGCTCTGTGCAGATAAGGTAAGTTCACCTGCAGTTGTTTACTCCCTAAACATCAGAAGCCGGCAGTAAAAGATGACATTTACGTGTAACTTTGTGTCACTGTGTAAAAGTGAGCTGTCGGAGTCCGAGTACGAGAAGCTGGCAGATGAGACACTGGATTCTTTGGCTGAGTACTTCGAAGACCTGACAGATGAACCCTTCACTGGAGCAGACTATGATGTTGTCTTCTCTGTAAGTTAGTCTCTGGAACAACTGTACTGCTGTACACATACAGTATGTATATGGTATTTATGCTGACTAATTATATGAACAGTAGTAGTTCATGCTGCTGAGTTTTTGCTAGCGGGAGCTGTTAAATGCATTAATATATTTGCAGTACTACTTCCCAACATTTGAAAACACACTGAAATTCACTGAGTCGCTCTTCGTTTTGTAGACTTGAGCACTGACTGTACAGTAACTTATTGTAGTTGCTCTTTCACAATAGAATGTGTTTAAATGTACTGTAGTAACCTAGTTCCTACAAATTACCTTTAGAAATGCATTCAATTAAGGGAAAGAAGATGTTGCATCCTGATTGACACATAGTAAGAGAACAGGCAGAGCTTTTTCTTACAATGAGAACTTGTTCATCAGCCTTTTATCCTCTTATTTAGAATTCACAGCACGTCTTTGCCCTGCTCATGCTCACATGTTAAACACTTCTTTCAAACACATGGCAGAGAAAACTACGTCCTCTATTTCAAATCCAGATTTTCTAATAGATTTAACTTATCCAGATTACAGAAACTGGCTTTGTCATATATGATCTTTGAGAAACCTTAGTATGGTGCTACCACTACTAATCACTGAAAGAAGTGGTTAGCACAAGCTCCAGTAGCTCCAGTGTGTTCCTCTTCTAACTGATCATCTAATTTACTCAGTGGGTTCTGTAACACTCATGACAAAATAGAATGGTTTAGTGTTGTATTATTGGCCTCCTTAAAACTCTGAAGGCTGCAAGCTATTAATCATCTACCTCTAAATGTAGAACTGTATTGCTTTGCTGGAAGCACACTTTCAACTTTTAGAACTATCTTGTTGGTAGTACAGGTTAGTCGAATGTTTACAGAAACAGTCCGCCCTGAAATTAATCGAGTCGACTAGTAGAACCTCTTTGTACATCCTCATCAGCCTCTCTTATGTCCTCCCCCCGTCAACCACACTTAGAATGTTAGTGAACATTAGCCATTTATTGGACATGTCCAACTTTGTCAAAAACATTTAATAGTGTAAGAAATAGATTAATAGGAAGTGAATTAACACAGATCGAAGATAGCTGGCACAGTGAAACAGGAGAAGCGGTTACTATAATCAGGGATCATTGCCATAGGAAACTCAATGTGACCAGGTCGAGTTTTCTATAATGTATTCATGTAAGTAAGTTTCTTATGGACTGCATGTCTGTGGGACAAAAGACTGCAGAAAGGAAAACTAGCCTAAAAGTAACCTGTAAAAATCTGTTTGCATACGTAGATTTACAGTACCTCACTACAGTGCATGTAAATAAGTAACCTGAGTTACCTGATTACTTATTAAGTACTTAAACGGTGGGGGAGAGAGCCTGGTAGTGAGCCCTGTACACCGTCCATCACCCCTCTGTGAAGACATGGTTTCAGACATGGTTTGTTACCTTATTGCTTTCTTGTCAGTAGAATTGACACAGCGAGACCGATCTTCACCTTGATTTATCAGAGAGGAGATTCCACAGGGATGAAGAGGACCAGGGACCTCAAGGCCATTTAGACGTCAGATTAGTTTGATATGGTTTTTTCTTTATTTAGCAGGTCTTATTTCTGTCAGTTATGACATTTAACTCACAGTAAAATGGTTCCTCTGCCAGACACAGCTGTACACCAGAGCACACACAACAATCTGTGTAAATGTGATTGAAATGGTGGATGTAGCTTTTTCAGCTGGATTTGGAATAATTCAGTAAATGTTGAGTGAAACAGATAGGAATGATGGTTAAGACTTATTTCATTCAGCATCATATTAAATAATTTATATATTCTCAGTCATTTAAGTCGGCGACATTCAGCTGTGGAATGGCTGGTGGCAGATTCTGAAAATCAGACTGGCCTTTATCTGGTATGAACTCTGAATGTCTAGATTGTGTTTTTTTTTTTTTGCTTTTTCAAAAAAGTCAAACGTTTTGAAAAGTCTGAATTATAACGGGAAAGTGGAGGCATATGTGCACAAATTATTTTTTGCTATTCACTTTATCCATGTTTTTCTTGCACATAAACATTTGGTTTAGATCCTACATAGTTTTACAGTACATAGAGACGAGGCCTCTGTCCTTGCCTATACTATCTGAGCATCGCTGCCATGTCATGCACTCAGCAAAAGACCTGTTTACATTAGAGGGAGATTTCACTTAGCATTTAGCTATGATAGCTTTGGGCTGTGTATCTCCTGTTCACACTGGCATCACCAGTGTGTGAACTACTGTCAGATCACCGTCTCTCTGTCTTCTCGTTGCAGGCCTGATAACAACTGCATGTACAGTATAGTTAATATTTAAAGCAGTGGTAGTCCATCTAGAACAACTGATTGACTAGTGTTCTAGTCATGGCAGCTGACACCCTTTGTCAATTGGTTTCAGTGACATATTGGGCCATAAACAACACACACGCAGCAGAATGAAGAGAGCTGTGAGCTGGCCGACTTAATGAGAGACTGGAACAGCACTGCACACTGCAGACAGTCTCTGCTGGACTAAGATAGTCAGCTCTTGATTTTGATTTGAAGCTGCTGGTAAATTTGATGATTTGAAACCTTCTTTCAAGAGAAGGAAAATTAAAAAGTACGTTACCTGATACAGAGGGGTTTCAACAAACAAGGCATTAGCTAGATTAATCTAGATTCAGATTCAAAGCTTTATTTAATTAATTTAAACCACAAATACTTAATACATCACAAAATTTTGAAGCACTGTCTCGCTATGTACAGAAGAGACACAATAAAAGTAAAGCTAAAAAGAGTGCATCTGTGCTATGGTAACTGTTAAGGAACCAAAAATAGATATTGTTCCTTGCTACGTATAGTCACTAGTAGAGAATATGTAGATACTATGCAAGATGAAAATAACACTAAAGTGTAAATATATGTAGTAGGAGATGAGCTCCAATATTACATCGTTATTGTTTTCACAGTAACGGTTGTGGCTGTTTGCAGAGCCACCATATCACCACATCTGAAAGCTGCATTCCTGGCTTTCAACCTGTTGTGCAACAGTATAACATGTTCCTGCACCTATGTTTACACGTTTATATTTCATTTGTGTGGATCCAAAACATTACACACTACCTTGCTCATCACTTGGTATAGCTGTACTGTATTTTGGACTGTGGACTGAGTCCTGCTTCCAGTCTTTAAGCTGAGCTGGTCTAACCATGCCTACAGTAACCATGACTGCAGTAAGGCTGTTACTTGGACATGTTTACTGGTCCAAGTTTCTGGTTCCATTGTATAGTTACATGTATGTTTTTTTTTGGTCCACATACAGAGTGGTGTGTTGACAGTGAAGGTGGGCGGAGTCCATGGCACCTATGTCATCAACAAACAGACACCAAACAGACAGATCTGGCTGTCTTCTCCCACCAGGTAAGACCGGTGTCATATTCACAGAAACCCCACTCTGACTGTGACACATGCAACGTGTCTTTCATTTTAATCTGACCCACACATCACACATTTACAGATGGGTCACCTCTATGACCCTGAGAGAGACTGACATCTGTCTGCAGCTGTACACCTGCTCCTCAGCACCACAGCTGTTCTCTTCTGCAAAGAAGTGTCCAGACAGCTGCACAGGGAGAAGCTAAAACTCCCTCTCATGAAACTCTTATTATTCAAGTCAGGCACAGTAGGGTGTGGTCTGGCACTTAGGTGTAATAGATCTCCATCCTTCGTGTACCTGTGGCCTGTATGAGTGTCTCTTCTTTGGGTCCATGAGCTACTCTACTATTGATAAATTTGGGGCTACTTAGAAACGTCCTTGTTTTCCATTAAATCATACTATTGTAATGATATGGAATAAGAAATATAGCAAAATGAATAGGAAATACTGACAAAGATCAAGTTAGAAATTCCAGGAATAATTGCATCCTTCAGCCTTTGCTTTCATCAAAACCTCCTTTATTTGCTTCAGTTCCAGTTTTGCAGACATTCTGTGTCAGTTTCATTTCACCTCATGCTCCCTGATGCATCCTGCACAAGTTGGATCGGCTTGATGAGCACTTCTTACTGCACGTACCAAACAGTGAAGCTGCTGATCCTTATTCTGGTTTGAGCCAGTTTGTGCTTCCTGAGGGCAGTTGTACACTCAATTGTATGAGATCTAGAGTTTCTGGAAAGTTTCTCACTAATGAATAACCTTCATTTCTCAGAACAAGAGTAGACTGATGAGGTTCAAAACGGGGTTGTGTCTGGTCATTTGGAATCTGTTTCTCAGATTTCTCAGGCTGAAGCCTGAAATTCATTTGTGTATTTAAGAGTGTCTGTAAGTACTGTTACTGCAGAACTACTACCACTACTGCATGTCTGATAAAATAAATGGAAATCTAGGTTAAGGACAGGAGCAGCTGTGTGGTGTGGTTGGCCATATTGATGCTATTCTCAGAGGTGCGTAAGTCAGTTTTGCTGTGTCAGGTTAGTGTGAACAGTTCCCACAGATTAAAATAAAAGTCTGACCTCACGAAATAAACATTTCTCTGGACATAGAACATACGGCACATGTGTGTTCTCTAAATAGACTGTTTGCTCTGCTACTGTTGATAATTGACATTTATCTATATGGTCAGAGGGAAAGTCACTCTTACCTCAAAGTACAGTCATCAGTATGGAGGTGTTGAATATTGTTTGGCAAATCATTTCTAATTCATTTCCACAAATCTGAGCTGAGAACATGTGTGTGACATTTCTTTCTGGTCTTGTGTTTGCAGTGGGCCAAAGCGGTACGACTGGACAGGTAAACACTGGGTGTACACTCATGATGGAATTGGCCTCCACCAGCTGCTTTCTAAAGAGTTTTCCATCATCTTCAATAGAAACATGGACCTGTCTGACCTGACATATTCCTGAGACACCCACACCTCATAAACAAGTGTTCTATCATAGAGGAGCCAACAACACAGTACATATGTACAGCTCCACAGTATCCGCTCTGGAGGGTGGTTGTATATAATACCAGAGATCAACTGTACTGTACGTGTGTGTGTGTGTGTGTGTGTGTTCTCTGATAATGTCACACCTAAAACATGCACAGTGACAGAACAGTTCTGAACAAGCAGGACATGGAAAACACAGCAGCACATCAACACACACCACTTCAAGTTGTATATGTAGAAATACACAGTACATACATGTGAATGTTCGACATAAGCCAACCAATTATTTGTGTACAAAACAAAACGAATAAAAAGCTGAGTCAGTAATTCCAGACTTATATTTTCAAACATCTCAACTGAAACCTAGCAAAGTTTAAATAATTAAGATACACAGAAGGAGTAGTTACTGAGAAACAACCTGTTAAAAACTACTTCCTGAATAACTCCAATGATATCTAATATTTATTAGATGATGAGTTACCAAAGAACCCGCTGGATACTATCAATGAGCAGGTAAACTTGATTATGACTCCATCCATCAAACACATTAGGCCACAATGTACATGATATAAATATGTAAATATGTTTTAATAAAGCAGTTTGTATGTGGAAAGTTGGAATCTTACTGTTACATGCTGTGTTACAGCATCACTAATGCAGCAAGACGCAACTTTGATATGAACGTTTGAATGTGGGCTGAGTATGTTGATTAAAATACTTTGACAATTCTGCTGTCTGTCTTTGTTATTATGGGAGGAAACGCAAGTAATGGTCTAATAATAAGAAAAAACCTGGTGACCACTGTGGTGGATGAGTTTATCTAAGAGTGCATAAAGAGCAGCTGATGAGAATAAGGAGAGATTGTTGCTGCTTAGAGCCTCATTAAGAGTGAAGTATGAACAACTAATGAACAAAGTAGTTATTGTTTCACATGCTAAGAATTTGATATACACATAAGTTTCCTGTCCTGCAGTGATGATGATCACTGTATAGATTCTCCAGCCGCTCAACGGCGTGTATACAGCTGCTGAGAAATCATAATAACACAGAAATATCCCAGCTGCACAGGAGGACACGAGGACAGATAAAACAGGAGACATGAAAGCAGTCTAAGATAGTGATGCTGTGCTGGGGTATGACCGAGCTCCCAGAGTGTCTGAGGTGAACCCAGGAGGAACCCAGGACCCACTGCACCAGTGTAGAGTCTGACAGTGGGTTCAAAGATTTCATCCTGATATTTAATGGCACTCTGCTGTTGTCTAGTCTGTAGAGGTCTGTGAGTCCCTTCATGGATATGCCTCTCCCAGACCATCAGTGACCCAACAGCAAATCGATCATGTAGAACGTTATTACAGGCAGAATAACGTTCTCCACGGCTTCTTCAGACCCTTTTACGTCTGTCACATGTGATCAGGATGAACCTGCTCTCATCAGCGGCAGACCTAACAATTCTAGTGTTCTACGGCAAATATCAATCGAGCTCCACGGTGCCGGGCAGTGAGAACAGGACCCACCAGAGGTCTGGTGCTCAGTCCACCCTCACAAAGTCTGTTTCTGATTGTTTGGTCAGAGACATTCACACCAGTGGTCTGCTGGAGGTCATTCTAGGCTATCCCAGGCTCTGACAGTGCTCATCCTGTTCTTCCCTGCACAATGGAGCAGATACTGATCCTGTTGATGGGTTAAAGGAGTTTCCTCATTTCACTGAACTCACACTTTATTACTCTTCTGAGAGTAATATGGTGTGAAACAAGCTACAGTCATAAGAAAAGGTAATGACATTGATTGCAGTTTCTTAGTTTTCTGCATATGAAATGTGATCTGCTGAATGACTCTCTTTGTGTCATTGATTTAATTCAGCTCCTTTACTGACTAGTTCACTGCAAACGGTGGATTTTGTGTCTCTGGAGTCTTTCTCTAATAGATTTACTTTGAGGTTTAGAACCATTGTCCTGCTGCATCACCCGGCTTCGTCTGAGCTTCAGCTTGCTGACAGTCAACCTCACAGTATCCTGCAGGACACCTGGATAAACTACACTTTCTCCTGCATGATGACAAGCTGTCCAGCTCCAGACGCAGCATAATAACCCAAATCATGATGCTCCTCCACCATACTGCCACTACTGATGCATGCAGAGAACCTTTTCTATTGACATCAAAGCAGCAGCTAGGTCTGGGCACAGCCCTATGTTAAAAACCAGTGTTCACTTACTTTTTATCACCACCAGGTGGAGCTATGTGTTGTTAAGCCTTGACAAACCTCAAACCACAGACTAAATCAGCAGTGCACTTCCTTCCAGAGAGCTGTGGTGGCATCCTGCACTACACCACTGCTTCTATAGGCTGTAAACTGCAGTGTTTCATATGTGCTCTGTAATTCATTTAATAAAGTGAATACTACAAATGTGTGATCTCTGAAAGCCACTGGATGGAAATTCCTGGTTGATTGTTTCCATAGTTCTGGGACCTGCTGTTGACTGAAGGACAGATTAAAATGTAATTAAAGTTGCAACTGAGTCGGAGAGAACACTTCAAACTGCTGATTTTATCAGGACCAGGACCAGGACTCTGCACAGCCTGTTGTTCTTTCACCTTCTGTATTTAATGAAATGTTTTGTTTAAATGCTCCAGCAGCAGATCTTTGTATGATCTCTGCTTATTTAAGGAATCCATCATTTAACTGAATTTCTCTGTATCTGCTGTGCAGCTGTCCTCTGCACACTCTGAGAACTTGAACAATCTCTGATTGTATCACCGTTGTCTTGGTCTTTTGTCACAGCGTCTGCAGGACTGCTTTGATCAGGTCTCACTTCAGGTTTGTGTTGGTTACATGACATGAAACTGTAGTTTTAGTGAAATTCTGCCTCCGGTCTCTCCTTTGTGTTTTCACTCATCCTGACAGGAGACGGACACTTCTGAAACTATTCACACACCAGTGAACAAGTCAAATTAAAGCTACACAACAAGGGTGGCTGCAGATCAGCTGGATGTGTTTGTGTAAGTAACACTTTCCTTTTTCTTGGTATTGTATTGTATTGTCTATAATACAGGTTTACGAGCGGGCGTCTCCTGCCACGCTATCTACCCACGGATCACTGGTGCTGTTCAGAGTGGATCCACTCTGTGCTGGTGACGGATGAACCAGGTCACAAAAGCTTATGACGCAACCATAACACACCCAACGCTGCCCCATCATCTGACCCCTGGTGCTCATTATCCTTCCTGTAGAGCCCATGATTAGGATCATAGCACAGATAACATGCTCACTCATGATGTGTGTGTGTGTGTGTGTGTGTGTGTGTGTGTGTGTGTGTGTGTGTTCCCCTGCACCCATGTGCACGTAAGCTTATTACAGTGATTCCCTTTTTCCATGAATCCGGCAGTAATAATAAAACAGAGTTCCTGTCCACAGGATGTTTACTCATCCAGGGGCTGTGATGTGTCAACCTCCAACCAGGGTCAGGTTTGCTCCATCAACACACACACACGGCTGATACCATCCAGCACGCTGTCACTCACCAACCTCAACTCCAAACCAAGGGAAAACGTTCTTAATCTGCAATTTACAGTGAAACAAGCCTTTTGTTGCTCAAGTAAAAAAACGATTCCAGTGTCGTGCTCATTCGGTTCATTCCTCCTCATTCACGTTACCACAACACTGCCATGGAAACAGAGGTTGTTCCCAGGGTTTGATGAAGGGACTCGTGCTGTTGTTTTCAGGTGGGTTGGTTGATGAAATCCCAGCTAATGAGTTGTAAACGTTTAGCGTGTTCAGTTGAAATTGATGTGAAACTGAACAGTGGCCAACATTTCCACCAAACTAATCAAATAAATAAAAACAAAGAAAAAAAGGAGGGAGATGTGGCGGATTATCACGTTAAGCACCCAGAGGCTTAGTGCCACTATTATCCTCCTGCCATGGGATTTTCTGTGTGAATTATGTAAGAGCCATGCTTCACCACAAATCACTACATGGCTGTTTTGTCTTTTGGCTTTATTCCACCGCTCTGTCTCCTCCGTTCAGCACTCGGCTCCCAGAGAACATGCTCGACTCTTCAACGCTGCAACCAGAAACACCTAGTGACAGGAAGGGTCAGCCTAGAGGGGGGGGCAGGTGAGCGGAGGTGCTGTCACGTCCACTGACTAACTGGCAGGTGTTGCTGTGGTGCTAAGGAATCGCTGAGCGGCAACATGAAGTACAAGAAGTTCATCACCATCATGCAGGCGGCTCTCGGAGTGGCCCCCCTCAACAAGAGAGAGCTGATCCCGCCGCCACGCAAACTCTGGAAGCCTGCGCGGTGAGTTGTTGTTGTGTGCATGTATGTGTTTGTGCACGTTTGCTGTGTGAGGTCATAGTTCAGTTCAAGTTTGTAAGTTAAAATATGACACGTACAGTATCCAACAAAACAACAGCAGAATAAAATGTAACAGTGTGAAAAGGCAGTAATGTTGGATTGTTGTATTATTAGGACTTTGTCTTCATACACTCACATGGAGAGGAAATAAAATGAGATACTTGTGTACACTGGTCATGTACAGTATACTCAGATACCAGCACAGGTACCCAGGCACCCAGTTTTACTACGGTGTCTGGAGACAAATGACCTCAGTGACCCTCCATCACCCTCCATCTACACTGTCTCACATGATGATGAAATATAAATACATTTTGAAGTGAATTAAATAAATGGAAGTGAACTAATAGCAGTTTTAAATGATTCTCCTGCAGCCTTGTTTAGACTCTGTGTCACAAACAAATGTGCAGAAACTCAAGTGATCACAAATTCATTTATACAATGAATGCAGCCTTGCAGGTATCTCTGACAGGACTTCTTAGTCCCATTTTTATTTCTATACATTTCCTCTGTAATAGACCTTGAGTGTACCTCTCCAGTGACAGCTGGGATTGGTTCTAACTTGACTCTTGAGCTGTATAGATGTTAGATAAATGTTTCATCTTTAACATTAATGCAAATGCATTTTTTGTCATGACTGGAATCTAATACACACTGTCCGTCCCAAAAAATGTCACCACCTTGACTTAACTAAGCAAATAGGTAAAAGCCTCTCATTGGATAATTACTATATAGATGATTATGTTTCAGCTGCTAACAAGTTATTTAACTAACTGATGCAGTGAGTAGCTTCTCATTTTTTAAACAACTATGTCAGTAGACACATCCTGTGGTCATAAAAAGATGTTAAGGGTCAAATTATTTGCATGAATCAAGCAAAAAATAAAAAAATACTAAAATTATGTTAAGAACTGTCCAGTGGAAGACGGTCATGTGGTCTGATGAGTCCAGATTGACCCTGTTCCAGAGTGATGGGAGCATCAGGGTAAGAAGAGAGGCAGGTGAAGTGATACACCCATCATGCCTAGTGCCTACTGTACAAGCCTGTGGGGGCAGTGCTATGATCTGGGGTTGCCGCAGTTGGTTAGGTCTAGGTTCAGCATTGTTATGTGTCCAAAGAATGAGGTCCGCTGAATATACTGAATGACCAGGTTATTCCTGGATTCATCGGGCTGTAATTGTGAAAGAGTGGTGCAGGGAGCATGATACATCATCTTTTAAACCTGGTGAGACTGATGAACTCATGAGTTATGATGATGTTTGGAAAATGTCAAATAAATGTGTGTAAAGTGCCGCAGTTTGTGCTTCTGTCTTTCTGTCTTGTCCAGTCTGTTTCTCCAGCCACAGTCACCTGTACACCTGCCTCCTCATCCTCTGAGCCACAGTGGGTAAATGAACTCTCTTTATGTGCTGAATTACATTAACACAGTAAACTGTACATTTAGACCAGCATGAAAGAACCAAGCGGACAGAAAAGAACTAGAGGTGAACTAGGTCGACTGTTGCATCACCAGCAGTTGGCAGTCGTCAACTAACCATTCATCATTCAAAAAGGGAAAACTGAAGAAGACCTAAGACTGTACTCTTAAACACTGGAACCCAGGCAGCAGCATGCACCACTCCTGCTCATATACAGTTTATAGCTGCTTTTGATATTTTAATATGACATATAACTTTCAGAAAAGGTACGATAAGAAGTTGGAAATGGGACTGGAGTCCATTTATGTTTAAGATTATCTTTAAGATTTGGATTAGTAGCTAGCAGAGTGGTATCAGCTACCAACTGCCACCAACTTAACATGCTGAATCAGCAAAAAGCCCCCAGTGACACAGATTGGTCAAGTTCACCTTGCAGAGGTCACAGAACCTGCCTTTACTTTGATCTTGACCACACTGGTCTTTGATTCAGTCACGAAACAGATTTGTTGGTGTGTTTTGTGTCTAACAGGAAGATTCAGTTGTCCCTTCTATTATGTGTGTGAAAAGCAGTAAAGCAAAAGACGAGCATGTACTGTAAGTGAGCTGAGCACTAGCTGCTGGCGTGCACACACACACACACACACACACACACACACACACACACGCACGCCGGCACAGGTATTCACAGAAGTTTTGCATTCAGCAGCAGTAGCAGAGCAGCCACCCTCCTCGCTCACTCCCTCCATCACTCTGCTTTCTCCTTCTCTCCTCCTCCCTCCCACTTTGTCTCGCACTTTCTCTCTCTCTCTCTCTCTCTCTCTCTCTCTGTCTCTCTCTCTCTCCCTCAGTCGTGCTTGTTCTCCACTCTGTCAACAGCTCCTGCATCTCTCTCTATCGCTCCTGTTTTTTATCTGTATATCTCTCCGGCGTTGACATTTATCACCATGCGTCTCGGTATCTCCTCCTTCATTTCGGATATCCTGAGCACCTCCAGTAACATCTGTTTCTGCTGGACCGAGGGCAAGGTAGAGTCAAACCTCCTCCACCTCCACCGCCCTGCTACTGTGCTCTGGAGCAAGGCAGCAGCAGGGCTCAGGGCCTCTGGGGTGCTGCTGTGGGACACAGCACTTTAATTTGATTACACAATACTCCATTGGGCTGCTGGAGATACACTGTAGTGTGTGTTAAACACTTGCCGTGAGTGTGTGTGCATGTGTTGGTGTGTGTGCAGATATATGTCGTTATCGTCAAAGTTTGGCTTGTTTAGCTGTTTAGTTTTGCATTGGTTGAGTGAGTGGCTATTAAAATGAGTTTGCACTGGCACTGGTTTGTGGTATGTTGAGACAGAAACTGTATGGATGCAAATTCTAACCAGCGTCTTTAACTGATAGTGGGCGAGGCTAACAGTCAATAATTGATCAATTACTAAGAAGTTATGAAATACTGTGGTTTGAATTCAAAAGGAGTAGCCCCTGATGTGAGCCATGTTCGCCACAAGAATCAGTTTATTAGCAATTTGAAGAACCTTAACATTAGTAAACTGATCTAATATACAATAATAACCATATCATCATACCTACAAAAAGAGAGTGACGAGTGTTGTTCACTGTGGCTGCCAGAGAACAGTGCTGTGGTGTTCGTACACGCGACTCACACACTGACCACAGAAAGCCTCAGTGATGCTTTTCCTTCATTTCATGGGAAGAAGGTACATTTGTTTTAGACTTGCAGCCTTGATGGGTGGTCTGCAAACACATGTCACTGCATCTCATGAAACAGGTAGAGGCACCTAGTTAGACTGCACATTCCCATGTCTGCATCATCGGTTGATGTATTTTGAAGAGATGAAATGAATGTCGATCTGATGGAGAACATAGATTAGCTTGGCTCCAACACTAGAAGCAAGGGTAAAGCAAATCTCCAATAATTATGTAGTGACTCACAAATAAATCTGCTGCAAATATAATTCTAACTGACTCTTTCTTGATGCTCAGAATCAAAAGGATCCATGACGATCACCTGCAGTTAATGTTACTCAGTGGCTTTAAAATTAACTGCTTTAAGTATTGACTTTTTATCTAGCACTATCATCCAGTGAGACTTTGTTACCTGGTGGCATCTCCACAAGTCTCGAGCGTACCTTACATGTTAGTGCTGGCCTGCTAACACACTAAACTAAAACCTGTAAAACATTAGTACAACATAAACGTGTAAGCATGTTCACATTTAGCTCAAAGAGCTGCTGCGTTCAGGTACCGACAAAGAGAGTTTATAGACACGGCAGGTGAAGTGAATAATATTTAATGGGTTTATCTGACCTAATATCAGTCTACCTATTCTTCCAGTTGACTAGCTTCAATCTCAATACAAAGTAAATTAGGTTGAATCATTGCATAATTGCAATGTATAGTATATATATGTATTGTATAGGAATTTTGTCATTTGTGCAGCATGACCTTGTTTTAGTGCTCAGCACTACTTTCTGGGGCAGCATTGTGAAGCTCACTGTTGGTGGATGAGTCTTATTTTCAGTTGCTTGTGTGACAGTGGTGGTAAACTGCCTTTTGGGATTCTAAAATGAATGCCTCCTGGGCTCGTACCCATCCTTCTCATGTCAGTTCATTTGTGCGTGCAGTTAATGGATGTTATAAACAGGCTGACTGTAAAACAACAGTTTATTCATCCCTCTATAAGAAAGCTGTTTAAAATGCCAAGTTCCAGCAGACAACAGAGCAGATGCAGTGTGTATGGGTGTGTGATCACAGTGTCAAGAAGATAAAGAGATCACCTGCAAACAAGCTCTAAAACACTAGAAGGCTTGCAAGAGCAAACACCCCATTGCGTGGTTGTTTTTTAACCCTTGCCAGCCCTGTCGGTAGTTCCATTGTCCCTATTTACAGCACAAAACAACTCACTAGTTACATTAGCATTGTTAACCACTGTTTACTGACCAGTCAGTTTTCAAATGTAAGATAATCTTACAATGCTGACATCACATAGAGACTAATAGGAAACTCAGGCTCCATCATTTTTAGCAACAGCATGATCCATGTTGCACCAAGAACGTAAGGATGAAGCAGGCTGAAGTCACGAAAGAAAATCCAGCCAGGGTGCTTCTGTTTGTCAGAAAGATGAGTTTGCATTGATTAAGGGTAACAGACGACCTTCATCCTAGTGGAGTAGGTGCTGCTCTTTTATCTAGGAATACAGACAGGTGTTTAAGGCATGTTTGACAGACTGCTGTTCATTATAATTATATTAAACTAGTATGTACAGTGTGAGATAGATTGTATAGATTTTAAACTTTCAGAAAAAAATACCATCTCTGTAAAATCTTCATATCCTTCATATATTACATAGTTAGAATCTACTCTATAATATTGTCACTCTGATTGTTCATACCTGTTAGTCTAATAAGGTGCTGTGTTCTATACACAAGTTTAGTGACAGAGTAAATAGGGATCCCACGTCTGTAGCTCTTTTTGAGGCTCCTACTCATTTCCCAGTGTAAGTGTTGTTAGATTTTCCTCAGTAATTTTAGAGTCTGAAGACAGAGTCATATGCTGTACAGACTGGAAATCCCCTGGAGGCATTGTGATACTGGGCTACATAAATAACATTGCACATGACTTTATTGATATTGACAGATATCCTTTGGGTGCATGTCACAGAATCAGAGCTAGAGAAAGACAGACAGAGATATTTGAAGACAGACTTGGACATATATGTAACCTAACAGTGACACTGCTGCTTGATGTATTACTATGATACTGAGAGGGAGCTCATGGAGTGTGTGTGTGGGTGTGTGCGTGTGTGTTAAATTGATGACTTTATCCCAGGATTGGAGCAGTATTAGATTCAGTGCTGGGTGTCAGTGATGGAGTGCTGTGGCAGCTGCGGATCTGTCACCGATAAACCAATCAAACCCCTCTGTTCACACACAGCTGAAGGAACACATTGTCAATCCTGCACTATTTATCTGCTAGTCATTACTGTAACACAGCCCAGAGGCATCAATTCAGCCTAAGCTAAGGTGTGTCAAGGTCACCTGACAGTGAACAATGCCTTTATACTAATAGTAAAGGCAACAATGACATCAACTTTAACTTTAACATTAACCACACAAGATAAGGAAACATTTGTAGTGTATGCACTGCTGCATAGAAAGAATAGGGCTAGCTTTTCTTGGCATCACATTCCATCAAAACCAACACTAAAAAAAAAAAACACCTCATAAATACTAAGATAATTACCTTAAGCAGCTGGTCACTTAAGTTTTTATCACATATGACACACACAGGAGGAACATGCACACTGTATTTGTACTATTTTTAGTAATGGATTAAGCTGACCCGATCTCCCTGTTAGCTGTTTTTTGCATAATAATTTAGGTTTGGGATGGATTATTTTACATAAATAATAGAACATTTTCTTTCTCTCTTCCTCTCTGACAGCACATTGATGCATGCTGTGTTATGAGCAGGTTTGCAATGCCCTCTGGGCAGCAGGAGGAGAGACAGTGTAGCTAATGCGAAGTGAGTAATGGATGGAATAAACATAAAACTAAAAGGAGCGCTTTTCACATCCCCAGTGATCCATCGCATTGTGGAAACATTCCAAACTTGTTTGAATAGAGCATACAGTAAATACTGTACGTTTCTTTAACACAATGAGAGAGACCACATGTCCCACCAATGTGCACGATCAGAAGTCTAAGATGTATCTCCACTGGGGTCCTTGATATGAGAGTAAAATGTATTTACACTATGCATTTTAAGGTGCATTTTATTCTTTTATTCATTTTATTCTTTTCAGACCTATGATTAAAGCTGCAAAAATGGGGCTGTGAAGCCTATACAGTTTAAAAATAGAGTATATTTTCAATAACAAAAAAAAAACTTTTATTGTCTACAAGTCAAATAATAAATGAAATTATAAAAAATAAAAATAGAAATATAATAATAATAAAATGGTGTAATGAGACAGAGCCCACAGTGATGGATAACCAGTAACATCACTGAAGCACATGCAAGACAATGATTATTTAACAGCTGACTACCATGTGTCAAAGGGTCCAAAAAACAGCACAAAAGTGTTTGTTTTTTAAGCCTAATAAAAATATATATAGTATATGTGCAGGTTAATGATATTCTTTGTGATTAGTGCATTGTTTCACACTGTTTGACATGTTAGACATTAAGAATTTGATACATGTGATACATATTTTCTCATGGAGAAAATATGTATCATATATTACATATCTAAAATATGTAAATAATTAGCAGAAGCAGGATGTGAGTAACATGTTTAAACTCTGCCATGAGTCCAATGAATGACACCAGCCAGCACTACCAGAGTTTTTTTTTAATGTACTTGTCTTATGTTGCATCATTATGGTACGTTTGATCTGATGCTAAATTTAAGAGTGAATACTGTTAATATGCTTAAAAAAGAAGTCTCTGTTGTGCTTTAGTTAGCTAAGCTGCTAGCCTAAAAATGAGTACAACGCCTGCACAGGAACTGTGGAAGAGTCGTAACAGTGGTGATGACCTTATAGACGTTCATCGATAAAGATAAGCAGTTAATGTCCTGTAATGCTTCATGCTAAAGTAAGCTACGTAAACAACAATCGTCCCATCCTGTCCAATTCTGTCACATGATCAATGCAGTTTCTTGACAGATAACATAACGTTATGCTACAGAAGGTAATTGGATTCATCCATCCATCCATTTTTCTTAACCGCTTGTCCACTCAGCCATCATCATCTGTCACCCTGGACAGGTCGCCAGTCCATCGCACACAGAAAGGCACCCTGTGCTAATCACTACACCACGGTGCCTCTCCCCCAATTTAATGCTATTGAATTCATTTTTATTTGTATAGCACCAAATCATCTCAAGGTGTTACAGTGTTTAGGGTAAATGTAGAGAGGGTGTCTGCCTCCAGAACCTGAACTGGGAGCTGGTTCCACAGGAGAGGGGCTTGATAACTAAAGACTCTGTCTCCCATTCTACATTTGGAAACTGTAGGAACCACAAGTAAACCTGCAGTCTGAGAACGGAGAGTTCTGCTTGGAAGATAAGGAAGTATGAGTTATCTCCTACCTTAACTATTGTCTTTAGTTATTTACAAAGTGTGAGCTGAGTCTTTGCACCTTGTTGCAGAGTGTAGCTCACAGCGGCCACTGAGACAGTGAGAGTGTTTCTCTGTGCAGTGAAGGCTGTTTGTACCAGCACAGTGACACAGAAGACTGAAGATGGAAGGAACGGAAGGGGGTGTCATTTTTATTTTATGCGTGTGTGTGTGTGTGTGCGTGTGCATGCAGCATTAACCATGGGTGGCTGGGTCCATATTTCTTATTCTAATCAGTGCTGTCCTGTTGGGGCTATCACCCAGCTCTTTTGCAGATTAATGTTCCTTTATCGATCTATCCATTTGGCAGTGAGGATAGACGACACCCTAAGGTGACCAACAAGCTACATCCACTATCTCTCCTTGACCGTTTACACACTAGAATAATACTGCCACATATACAGTTATACCTCATAGGAAGAGTGTAGTGCTGCCAATACGGGACAATCAGTGGTTAATTCAGAGTTAATGAACTAATCATCTTCCAGTGACTCATTAATATCTCATCTTCTAGTCTCATCTCTACTACCTCATATTGTCTACTGCTTGGTATTTGATTCATAGAGTGAAAAAGTGATAATGTAGTAATCATGACTTAAACAGCCTCTTCTATCTATTGCCCATGTAACTGCACTCAGTAACTTAACTGTAAGGTACCTGATGAGACATATCATTTTTAATATAATGCCAATTATTCAAATATAGTGAGTGATTAAAATTTGAACTGAACAGTACAACAGTAAATACAGAACATGTTTTTTTTCTGGCTTTTCTTCTTTTCTTTTATTGGTTCATTCTAAAATAAAACTCTACTGTAGGTCTGAGACTACAGTACAGCTACTCACACCAACCTCGAACATTAAAACTAGCAATTAGAACTAATGATTAAACTAGAAAGAATAAATCAGAATAACATCCATTCATTAGCCTATTAAGAGTGACTATTCAATCCCAGCTGTCACTGGGCGAGATCTGGGTAGACCCTGGTCACGTCTGCCAGTCTATAACAGTGCTGACATATAGAGACAAACATTCACACCTATGAGCAATTTAGAGTTTAAGAGATGAATTCGATTTTTTAAATCTTTGTAGCTTCGAGGCAACAGTGCTAACCACTAAACAGCTGTGCTGCCCACAGTGCAACATTATCCTCCTAAACAAACACAGGTTAACTTATTGTCTTCTGTCCACTGCTGATACTTTAAAGCCTGATTATTCTACACCGGATGTTGATTTAATTCTGTCGGTAGTAGCTCAGATCACTACTTATATTTTGCTAAATTATTAGAATCATTTGGCTCCATTATCCGGCACACAGAGTATGATGTGTATGTGGCAGCTTTATGCTATTGTAAAGTTTTGAATTACTGTACCAAGTGAATGATGCCTTGATCCATCAGAAACCAGCTGCCATGGCTGACTGTGGCAGAAACATTCAAGGGAGCACATCCTGGAACAGACAGCAGAGATATAGATAGCCTTTATAAAGCCCAGCACAAGGAAGACATTAAAATTCCAGGAAACTTAAGTCTAGCAACTTTAAAATAAAAGAAGTTCTGAGTGACGACTGTCATTGTCATAGAAAAGCTTAATAGCAGTGAGACATATTAGAGCAGTGTCCAACACTGCTGCTTTGGATTCAGCTTCAGTCCAAATTGGTTTGAACCTGATCTAACTCGGGAAGCTTTGCACTATTTATGCTCAATATAGCAGCTGTCAGTCATTGAACAGAACATAGACAGGGATCTCGTAAAATATTCAGGAGCCCCACAGTCCTGAATATTTAGTCCCAGAAATGTTTTTAATGTTCGTGACATTTTGAAAAGTAACCGTGAGGGTGTGGTCTGAAAATCGTGAATGCAGCAGAATCAAAACACAAAATCAGCATCTGAAGAACACACAAGAATTCAGTCATAACAGCAGAGTCAGAACATGGCATCATTCTGTCAAGGTCAGAAGAACTGCCAAACAGGTCTACAGCAGCCACTGCCAATCAAAGACCCGTCTCTGTTGCCCCTTTCTCTTGAAATTCGTAAAACAGCTGAATGGATATAACCATGTAAGGCTATGACATTTAGAGTCTATCTGTCTAAAGGCTACAGGCAGCACTGCAGCCCATGATCTTACACAAACCTCTCATAGGGAACCTTTACATTCACTGCTGCTAATGACTCCGAAGGGAGAGAGAGAGAGAGTCAAGGAGAGGTTATCAGAAATGGGATGTTTACACCGAAACAGGGTGAGGATGAGTCAGTAGGGGCAAGGATGATGAAGATGAAGATTTACTTTCGAGCTAGGTCAGTTGACAGGGTCAGCTCCAACAGCAGGTAAGGATTTAGTCTTTTTAGATCAAGGACATGTGATGAGGATGACCAAGTGAATGATAGTATCTGAAACACTAGCTACAGTACAGTGTGTGTGTGTGTGTGTGTGTGTGTGTGTGTGTGTGTGTGTGTGTGTGTGTGTGTGTGTGTGTGTGTGTGTGTGCAATGGCATGGTTCATTGAAGAGTTTTAACAGAACAGCAGTGATGCTCTATGGCACAGGTTGATGTCTTCTTGTAGTTTCAATCTGATGTGTTGTGTTTTGACATCATCAGCTACAGGGTTTAAAGGATGCTAGCACAGGTACCATTTTGATGACTTTCTGAAATCTCCTGCTATCATCATTTCACCTTTGTTCTCCACATTTTTTATTTGTCCCCTAAAAAACCCTAACCCTAACTGCAACAGCAAAAAGATTTGACATGAAACGGGAATGCAACCAGAGGGATTGGGATATGTTGACAATTAATTATTAATATCATTCATTCAAATGGCAGGTTGCAAGTATGTTGAAACTAAACAGTATTCATATGTCAGCATATGTCTGGTCTTCCTCCTCGTTATGTCCAGTTGCCATAACGTCACCTGGGTGACTAAGAATCCTTGTTAATGTTTCTCACTATTCCTCCATTACCTGACCCTCTCATTTAAAATTTTATTTAAGAATTCTGCTCTGTTCCAATCTCGTTCGCAGTTTGAATTAAAAAGCAGCACAGTGTTTGACCTGTCTGGCTGCCTCCATTTCATTATAAAGGAAGAGCAGTAGAGAATAGTGCCGACTCATCTCACAACTTACAGATCCTTACCCGCAGTTCACATGTGCTGATCTAAACCATTCACACTCACACAGTGTGAATATACCCACTGCCTCCTTTTGACACATGCTGATACCAGGCACACAAACCTAAGAGCTGCTGATGCCACACACACTTGTTTACATGGAAGATCACGCTCAAGCAAATTTTTTGCCATCTTGACACATTTTCAACAGTAGCACTGACACATGAGCCGAAAATAAAAGACTGCGTTGACCCAGTGATTCTTTTCCAGCAGGAGGGGTCACCTCTTCCCTGGCTTCCCCCTACCATCCTGTCCTCTACTCCCCCTCACTGCACTCTGCTGTCAGTCAACAACACAATGCAGTTAAAGTCACAGAGGATTAAAAGGCCAATAAGTAGATTCATTCTGTCTGATTCCACAAATGACTGAAATGTATTGTATGTAAACCTGTGGAGAGCTTGCTACACTACACACACTCTTTTTTGCATTGTCACACACACACATTTTGACTTTGAATGTGCATGCACAGTCTGGTACTGTGGTATTCAATTAAAATCTCTAAATCTTAAAATCTATAATAGTCTTTGCTAGTCCAAGTCACCCAAATCTAATCTCATGGCTATAGTGAGTATTCTGTTACATTGGTATATCTGAGGAATTATACAGTAAGCATGTACTACATTATCATCACTCCATTATCTATTAGCATACAGCATCTCAACTGATTTGTTAATCACATGATCACAGACAGACTATTGCAATGCAATATGAAAACAGAAAACTAATTATATAACTGTTATTATAACTATGGAAATTTTTAATGTACACATGGGATACACAGCAAAAATAGTTAATAATATAAAAGTCAATATAAATACTGCAACAGCTTTAAGTTGTTATATATATTTATTTTATTTTATTTTATTTTATTTTATTTTATTTTATTTTATTTTATTTTATTTTATTTTATTTTGGCTTACTCACTAATATTGACTTAATTTAAATGAAAAAAATGCTTAGATAAAATGCATGACTTTTATTAAAGTGAAAAAACACAACTATGGAAGAAAGAAGACACAAAGTTAACAACATGTAATGTCGGCACATCAGCGGAGAGAGGAGAGGAGCTCAGTGTATCAGTAGAGGTCCCCGAGCAAACGAACCTATATCAGCATAACTAAGAGATGGTTCAGAGTCACCTGATCCATCTCTAACTATAAGCTTTATAAAAAAGGAAAGTTTTAAGTCTAGTCTTAAACATAGAGAGGTAAGATGAAGATAAGATGGAGCCTGATTATTAAGGGATTTATAAGTGAAGAGAAGAATTTTAAATTCAATTCTGGATTTAACAGGGAGCCAATGGAGAGAAGCTAACGTTGGAGAAATATGATCTCTCTTACTAATTCCAGTCCAATCATATAGTCTTTTATCAATGGAGCCAAACTGAACCTTTAATAACAGTGTTCTTAAGAAGTTAGTGTAAGTCTTGGTTTAGTAAATAGATGACTTAACTCAGAGCGGCTGGAGCATAATGACACTTCTGATTTAGTGGTAGGTGAGTTTACACCATACCATCAAGAGAAACAACATCAAACTAGACTACCTGTCTTTTTTTGTAAGGCGTCTTTCCTCTGTACTTGACGTTTATGTATTAGCTAACATACCATAAACATCTCCTCGTCTTTGCACTTTTCTTTTCCTGTACCTGTGTCTCATGCTTTCCACCTTTATTCTGTGTCTCCCTTTGTCCTATCCCTTTTCTTTTTCCTGCTTCTTGTCCGGCATGTGCTCACAGAGTCAGAGGTGCTGTGTGTGTGTGTGTGTGTGTGTGTGTGTGTGTGTACATCTCCTGCAGCAGTGTTAATTAGTGGAGGCCAGATGGATGAGGTGATGGCGTGTTTCTGTACCCTCTGCAACGCCACTCCCACTGTTATCCAGCATGTGCTGACACACACACACACACATACACACACACACACACACACACACACACACACACACACACACACACACACACACACACACACACACACATACAGGCTTACATAATACAAACACAGTGCAGTGCAGATGTGCCCTTATCTACATTTAAATCTATTTTGGGGTAAAATTAAAATGTTCTGCTATTTGTCTGCAGATGATTAGATTGCACAGCTGTTGTCATTTGAAATCTTTGACTTTTCAACTCAGTTTCCTTCCTTTCTTTTTACTCCTCTTGCTATTTCTGGTGTCTCAGTATAGTGTATTTTTGGTAGCGGTTCAAAGGGTGATTGTGTTATAAGACAGGAAGATAAATCGCTAGATGTCTGCATCACAGCCATTTTTCAAACCTTTCCAAGAATAATGTGAGCAGCAACGAATGAAAAGAAACCGATTTAGAGAGCTAGAGAGAGAAAGAGAGAGTGTCTGAGAAAGGTGGAGACGGAGGTAAGGTGAGGTTTCAATATTCATGATGTTACTGAGACGCACTGCAGTAGTCTCTCTCCCTCTCTCTTTCTCTCTTATTCTTCCTCTCCACTCCTCCACTCCTGTGTTCAGCTTCCTCAGCAAGTTGCTACTATTCCATAAGCCCCCCATCCCCCCACTCAACCCCACACACCCACACACACACACACACACATATACACTGACACAGTGACCTTGACAGACAGCAGAGGAGCAGGCTGGAGGCAGTAGTAGCTCTTTGACTCTTAATCACTGATTCAGGATCAGGACAAGCACTTCTTAGCATAAGCAGTATAATTACAAGGTCAGATCTGAAGCAGTGAGGTGCAGCGTGTTGTTGTGTCACTACAGTGTGTAACAGAACCTCTGCAGCACTTTGGGTAGCCACTACATATGCAGAGTGACCCAGGCCTAGTCTTTATTTAGAAAATATGGGATCCTACAGCAGGGAGGTATTCACAGATGGATTTATGGATCCAGCAACCACAACATAACTGTAATGCAGTACAAAAAGTGCAATGCTTTCATGGCACACTGAGCAGTTTCATGTAGGAACAAGCCATAGATAAGTGTAGTGGGTTTTATCAGACAGCCAGTGAAAGTTCTGTATAAAAGTGTATCACTGTTTAAATGGTCACAAAAATAATGTGTGGAAACTTTGAGCAGCGATGAAGAAAGTCACAGATTGAACTATCACTCAAACTATTTCATTAAAAATCAGGCCGGATGATAATGATATTAATATTATCTAAGTACTGTGTCATCCTTATATGACCATAATATATAATGACTAGTTTACCTACACAGGTCACACTCAATAGTACAAGCTTTATTTTTTAACTAGTATATGTCATGCCATTTAGACACAGAGCAGTCAGCAGTGACTGATTTATTAAACTAGGCTCAGCTAAAGCACCTGAAACAATCACTGATTTTTGAACATACATTTAAAAATCCAGCTCACTCAGGTCTGTTAGACCTGTGCTAATATTTCTATCTAACTAAAACCTCCAAAAGCTTTTCCAGTTTATAGAACTCCTCAATATGAGACCCCAGGGAGATTCCAGAGCAGCAGCTGATTTGTAAAGGTTTCTATCTCAGCCTCTGGTTCCAGTGGAGGTCGAAGCTACTACCAAAATGATGTGAATGACCTTACAGATGTGAGAAATGAGCAGCCTAAATCACAGACACTTTGTGAATGAATATGAGATTTTGGAAATGTAGAGAGAGCAGGTTTAACCTGAGGTTTGCTGACAGCTGCTTTTACAGGACGCAGCACACCAACATGGTGTGTGTGTGTGTGCGTGTGTGTAGGAGAGAGAGAAAGAGACGGGAGATCTCTTGAACACAGACACACCTGTAGCTTAATATTGCCCTCTGCTGGTAACGGAGTGTGGAGTGAGGACAGTTAGAACATAGCATTTCATACTGTGAAGGAGCTAGCTCTGGACAGGAACATGTACTCATGCTGAGTTTACCATGCATGCATACCTAAAGTAAAAGGCAGTGATTTTTCTGTATTACATACCCCAGTGCTGTGCAGCTCTGAAAGCTAATTAAAGTCCCTTTATTCTTTCCTGTGATTCTCTGACAGGATTCATACACCCATGATCTGTAATAATAGTACTAATAATGGCATACTTTATTGATCCCCTTGGAGAAATTGTTGGATCACAGCACTACTACCGGGTTTTGGTGTCAAGACACTTTTCATAACATGACCAACTACCAACTGAGATGCATGCCACCCCAACCAAACTCAAGAATTCTTCATTATATTATCCATCCTTCATTATACTGTGTGCACCTCAGCAAGAGGGTTGATTTTACATTAGTGTATCTCTACTTTGTTGTTATGAAAGTGTTAATTCTGCACTAGATCTGTTCTTTAAAAATCTAAAGTGTTTTCTGATAGTGCAGCAGTAAATTAGCTTGCTGTATCTGACTGTAGTGGTGCATCTGAAATTCTGGTGCAGGTAGCTGCATGCATGTGTGAGTTAGCACACTGTAATGCGCAGCTCTGCATAAAGTTGTGACACTCATAGAATGTCCTCATAAACTCTGGACAGTGGATGATCATGGTTTATGGGGATCTTTGATTAAACAATCAAGTTTAAACAATTGAAATTCTTTGTTCTTTAAGGGACTGTTGTATGTCAGTGCTTGGTATTTAAATCTTGATGGGGATACTTGGACCTGCATGGAGATCAGCTATAATCTCTAGCTCCTTTGAAATGTCAATGTTTTTGTTTATGTAATTAATTCAGGGGCATATTTACCACTACAACAGGCACGTGATGACCTGTCTTTCTCAGTGTTGCCACTTCTGCAATGAATACTTTGACTGTGGCTTAGTTAGATGCTACAGCACATGCTCAACCTTTAAATGCAAGCAAAATTCCTCCTGATTAGTCATCTCCCATATATACACAATATACCTGTTTTTGGCTTTGTCTGATCTCTCCAGTGGCTTTCCCTGTCACCTGATCCAACCAACTCAGTTTTCAGCCTTCAGAATATTTAATACAAACTGTATGATGTTACACTCTGTTAAGAGGAAACATGAAAACAGAGTCCTCTGAAACCAGAGAAGATAGTTTAGGTTCAGAGTGGAAAGCTAAATTAAATTATACTTTTTCTTCTTCTAAAAATACTTTTCTAAAGATGCCATTTCCCAGACCAAACAGTTTTGTGATGACAAACTCTGTTACACCTGCACCATGTTGCATTACCCCATATGTTTGCTAGTTGTGTCATAGTTTTCTCAGGCCTGCCATTTTATTCTAGCTATGATTTAGTTTTGTCAAAATTAAACTCCATTCACCTGGTGAATTATTCCATTATACCATTATTCCGCCTCTCACTTGGGATACTGTGCCTTTTGTTAGTCCTGGTTAGCCCCTGTTTATTTCTGGTTGAGTTGGCTGTCTGATCACATACACTAACAAGTGGTGTGACTGTGTTCTTACTCTTTTAGGTCTTTCTTTAGGACACATTGTCCTCCCTTCACATTCTACAATCCTCTCTCATTCGTTCTATCCACTGATGCCACTATCATTATTTTTTCACGTCTTCCTTTCTGCTTGTGTGTCTGTAAGCACTTATGATACATTTCAGTGTCAGAGGTGGAGCTACTGTGAACGTATGTCTAACACATACACAGTAGCTCATGGAACGTAAATACTGCTAAATAAAAACTTAAAACTCTCTCACAGACACACGCACCAACAGGCAACTATATATTTTGTATCTAAGTTGTGTCTGTCACTTTGTATGAGTTCATGCATAATTGCATCCTTTGTACGTGTGTGTGTGTGTGTGTGTGTGTTATTATTGCGATGCAAGAAAACTTGAAGAAGTGTGATTGTGCATTGACTTGTAGTGGATGTGCATATATATGTGAATACACATAAGTAGAATATGGCAGATTTTGTTGTATTTCCGTCTATTTTAGGTGTTTACACTGTTTTTTTATTGTCACTTTTTGTGCAAAGTTGCTGCTTTTGATCAGTCATGGTTAGAACAGTAACGCATAAGCTAGCCTGATAATCAGATTATCAGACTGACTTTCCCTTTTGTTTGCACTTCATTATTCAGTCTGTTAGGCAGTGCTTCACTGGGATAAAAGCTGGTGGAGTATGGAGATAAATGAAGGTCAAATGTGTCGTTAATTTGAAAGACATAAAAGAATCAGATTCAAATGTAAGTCAGATGCATTTTCAGAAGAATAAAAATGTATGGTTGTTATTAAAAATATTTTTAGATTTTCTTTAGTTACAGTTTACAATACTTTTTTGCAGGCACAGATATATACACTCCCCTCCAAAAGTAAGTTAGAAAAGTGAGGTCAGTTCTTTTATTTTTGTAGACTGAAAACATTTAGGTTAGCTGAATATGAGACAGCACAGATTTCTGTGAATTTCATGGTTTTCTGTGATCTGATCTTCATCAAACATGATGTATTAATGCAGAAAACCACACAATTCTAAAAGGTTGAGATGCTTTTTCTTGCCACTTACTTGGACAATTGTTAAAATTAGTCCAAAAATGGAGATGCTGGTCAGTGGTAGACACCTACTTATTATACACATATACACTTATTATACATACACACACCAAAATGACAACAACACTGTCCCCTAAAAAATATATTTAAGACACAATGACACTTAGATATCTAATTAACATAACACTGATGTCATTAGTTTTTTAATGGATTCTGTCTGTAGCAACGTAATGAATGAATGAATCATTAATATGTTCAAAATGTGGTTCATCTGACACAAAATGTGCTGTATTTTGTGTTGTTTAATGTATGGAGATGTACATATGATCAAATAAAAGCTGAAATTCCAAACTTTAATATTTATTGCTTGAGCTTAAACCCAAATTTCAAAATCAAAACACATTATCCTTGATGTTCCAATCTTCCTCCTTTTGCGCAGAATCACAGGTCATCAAAGAATGAAAACAGATCAGCTGTATTGTTTGTGTCCTTTACACATTTATAGTTTTTTCTTTTCTTTGTTTTTGTTTTTTTGTTTTTAGTTTTTTTTTTTTTGATGTACAGTAGCTAGTAGTAATACAGGGTTCAGAATGTAAGTTTACCTGTTTCTTCATCATCATGTTAAGGATCACAGGCAGACTGGGGTTTTAACAGGATTTAAATGAACTGTAAAATACATGGGTTTTGTGTTTGTCGAGCTTGGGAACACAACTGTGAAAGATATGGTGAATAAAAGCATTGTGGTCAGAGCATTCAGAACGAATACAGTTTCCAAATTGACCTCTGTCTTTCTGACTATGTGAAAGGTTTTATCAATGTGACCTGATTATGGAGAAACGTATCTTACCTACAATACTAGAAGAGGTCCTGGTCCAAGATTGAAAATACTGACTTGAGATTGAGACATGACACCAAAACCAAAAAATAGTGGGGAAACTTCAAAGTGAAGTCTGGATTAAAATTCTTATCTGATTCTTTCCTCCAAGACCTCTTGTAAAAATCCTGAACTACAGAACCAACCTTTGCGATAAACTCGTTCCTGTTCCTCAAGCTCTCTTCTTTACATGCTGTGTCCGGTTGTATGATGCTCTGTTTGATTTGATGCATTATATGTCTTTGTTCCACTATGTTTGTGTATGTGTGTGTGTAGCATTAAGTCAGAGAGAGTGCTGACCCTGGTGTTTCCTTGTAGGGACTGGTACAGCTCAGAGGTGTATGTGCTGAGGCACTTGGATGGCTTAAACACACACTGCCTGCACTCCCAGCAGCCTCACACTCTATGTGTGTGTATGACTCCCTGTCGTCACCAGGTATTCCACCAACACACTCAACTGCTCCTAATGTCATGGATGTACCACTCATTACTGTAGGTCAGATTTCCACACAAACGGCAAGCCAGGTGATTTAGGTGAAGGGCTGCAACTCTACCTCTGGTTTTGCTATTGCTGCTACTGCTTAACGTTTAGTATATCCCACATACTGTAATTCCATAAATCATTAAAACTGTTATTTTTTTCTTTACCTCCCATATTTCTATTGTTTAGAATCAGTCAAAAGAAAGGGCTCATTTTAATTAATTAATTTTTTATTTATATATAATATTTATATTATAATATTATTTATATTATATATATATATTATAATATTTTCTGGCAGAGAAAAATAACAAAAATTTATTTAGAAGGATATTTGGGCACAGAAAAATGATCAAATCGAATTTGTATGTTAAACTTTACTTGGAAAAAATGCTCTTAGCAGCAATAACAGCCTGACAAATCTGTGACATTCTACTCAGTTTTCGCAGACATTCGGGAGTGATTTCCTCATAGCTCTGCTATGCTTTCTGGGCAGTGTTCCTGAAGGTTCTTCCACACCAGCTCCATAGGCTTTATTTAACCTGACCAAGCCATCACTGAGAGTATTCCAGCAGATATTTTCAAACAGATAAACATTATGCAACCAGGAAAAATGCCTGGGGTCACTGCCTTCCTGCAAAAGTGGTACCTGATTTGGGATGTCTCCATCCACAGGCTTTACTGATGGTGCTAGAAAGGCATATATTATTTTTTATGAACTCTGCATCTGAGCTCTTTACTGTTCGTTTTTTGCTTGGATCTAAACACCTAATGTGTGGACTTCAACCAGTCATCTACAGCCCACTGCTACCTTTTCTATTTATTTGCCAAATTTAGCAGAGATTTATTTTTCATGGCAACTCAACAGATCTAAGTCTCTTACACACATGTGCACAGTGCGGTCTGTCCTACTTTATTCAATGATGCAGCCAGTTAAGGAGCAGTGCAGAGCACTCTTTCTCTTCTTCAAAGTAATATTTTGTGATGAGGCACAAATGTGTATGCACAAGTGTATTGTGAAATTGAAGATGTCAAAAACCACCAGGACTCTTCTTAGAGTCAGCCACCCAGCCACTGTGTAACTGGACTCGAAGGGCTCAGGGGTCACTCTAAAAGATCTTCAGAAGTCCTCTTCAGGAAGGGGTGAACCTGGCAAAAGGACTGACATCTCAGTAACACTCCATGCATTAGGCTTTAATGGTAGAGTGGTTAGACACAAGTCTCCTCAAAGCTGGAGTGTGGCAGCAGCATATAAAGGACTCTGAGAGCATGTGGACAAAGACTCTTTGGTGTGGTTTGTGGGGTCAGCATTATGCTAAGGAGAGGCTTCTCATCAGTAGGGACAGAATTGAGAGAAGGATGAGGACAATCATACCTACTGACAATTCAGAGGCACTAATAAATCAAACGTGCATGTTTTTGGATTATGGGAGGAAACTGGCAGAGGTGGGTAGAGTAGCCAACTGTACTTCAAAATAATATTACTCAAGTAGAGGTAACAAGTAGTCATCCAAAA
This sequence comes from Anabas testudineus, assembly GCF_900324465.2. Taxonomy (NCBI): domain Eukaryota; kingdom Metazoa; phylum Chordata; class Actinopteri; order Anabantiformes; family Anabantidae; genus Anabas; species Anabas testudineus. The sequence continues at coordinate 1,836,507 of NC_046618.1, read as the reverse complement.
TATTACTCAAGTAATTCACTATATAATAAACAAATAGTTTCACACGGGACACAGTGACGCTACATCATTTCTGTAACTACTTATCCAGTAGAACAAATTTAAGAAACTTTTAGTTTTAGCCTCTAGCTGATTTGCTAATTAAACATGCTAACATTGCAACATTAAATGAAACAGCTAAACTTACCGCGACATGTTTCCTCAGATTAAACGTTGAGTTTTAGACGCTGAAATGTCTGTGTCTCTTTTATCAGACAGAGAAGACACCGCATGACGAAGCTGTTCATTGTCCTTGTGTGTAATGAAACGAACTTTTAAAACAAACTGGTCCAGAGCTGTCATCAGGACAAATAGTGGACAGCATGTTACAAGATTTTCTGTCTCATATTACTGGCTTTACTCTTCAATAAGAGTAAATAAGCTTCAATAGCCAATTAATTTGGGTCATTTTACCCAAATGACAAAAACCTTACCTTACTTCCCTAAAATGCTATTAGTTGGGTTTTGTCTAGATTTTGTGATATGTTAGAATTCTTTCTCAATGCCCAATATTTTGCAGGTGAATGGAAATAATTGTTGAACTACTGACAGGGAAAGAGGGAAGACCACATTTCAAGAGACAATTTTACCATTGTGTCTCTTTTTTTACTTATTCTTTATTATTGTTTCATTATTTTGTGATTTTTAAATTATGTTGTGCATTTCATGAACTGAAGCTGCAAATCATGGGTTCGGCTTTAGATAGAGAGTTGCTGTGCCTATTGGATTGTAACTCAAAGACTAAAGAGAGCAGGAAAAAGCTTCAGCATCAGGAAGACATTTGAATCAGATTTGGCACCAACAACCTCAAGGAAGTTCTTCCTGTAGCTCTGGATTAGACCTGCATAATGTCCAGGAAGAACTTTAGACCGTTTTTCATCACAGAACTAGTTCAGGACATATTCTTAGAAAGTTTGGTGTGAACAGCTCTCTTCAAATCATTCCAAAGCATCTCTATTGAGTTTACAGTGGCAAGAAAAAGTGTATGAACCCTTTGGGATTACGTGGAGTTTTGCATGAATTGGTCATAAAATGTGCTCTGATCTTCATCTAACTCACAACAATACAAAAACACAGTCTGCTGAAAATAATAGTACACAAACATTATATGTTTTCATGTTTTTATTGCACATAACATGTAAACATTCACAGTGCAGGGTGGAAAAGGTATGTGAACCCCTAGCCTAATGACTTCTCCAAGAGCTAATTGGAGCCAGGAGTGAGCCAACCTAAAAACACACACCAGTTTTGGGTTTACTGTTGCCACTTTCCCTAGGCGTGGTCGTACTGTAAAGATGACTGCAAGAGCACAGCGCAACATGCTGAATGAGGTAAAGAAGCATCCTAGAGTGTCGGCTAAAGACTTACAGAAATCTCTGGCACATGCTAACATTTTTGTTGACACATCTACAATAAGGAAAACATTAAACATAAATGGAGTACATGGGGGGACACCATGGAGGAAGCCATTACTGTCCAAAAAAAAATATTCCAGCACATTTGAAGTTTGTGAAAGAGCACGTGGATGTTCCGCAATACTACTGGCAAAATATTCTGTGGACAGATGAAACCAAAATTGAGTTGTTTGGAAAAAACACACAATACTATGTGTGGAGAAAAAAAAGGCACAGCACACCAACATCAAAACCTCATCCCCACTGTAAAACATGGCAGAGGGAGCATCATGGTTTGGGGCTGCTTTGCTGCCTCAGGGCCTGGACGGATTGTTGTCATTGATGGAAAAATGAATTCCAGAGTTTATCAAGACATTTTGTAAGAAAACGTAAAACCATCTGTCCCCAACTGAAGTTCCACAGAGGATGGGTGATGCAACAGGACAATGATCCAAAGTATACAAGTAATTCAACAAAAGAATAGCTTCAACAGAACAAAATACGCCTTCTGGAGTGGCCCAGTCAGAGTCCTGACCTCAACCCGATTAAAATGCTGTGGCATAAACTTAAAAGAGCCATTCACACCAGACATCCCAAGAATATTGCTACACTGAAACAGTTTTCCAAAATTACTGCCAAATTGCTGCCAAAGACGGGTCAACCAGTTAAGTCCAAAGGTTCACATACTTTTTCCAGCCTGCACTGTGAATGTTTACATGTTATTTTCAATAAAAACATGAAAACATGTAATGTTTGTGTACTATTATTTTCAGCAGACTGTGTTTTTGTATTGTTGTGAGTTAGATGAAGGTCGGAGCACATTTTATGACTAATTCATGCAAAACTCCACGTAATCCCAAAAGGTTCACTTGTCACCGTTTGGAGTAGGCAGACAAGGATCTTGAGGATCATCCTCTGTTTTAGATTCAAATAGTCTAAATAGTTCTGTTGTCTCTGGACTGGTACAGGTTTTGTTCCAGCATCTTGCAGTTTTGTTCCAGGTTCATGAAGTTATAACAGGACCATCTGTGGCAAAGGTCATCATGGGAGCACACCCTGTGTTGAATGTTACAGTCTTGATGACTTCATCATCAGTGAACTCTGAATGTTTTAGTACATTTTTATATCTTTACTTCTCATCACAAAAAGCTACAATATTTGACTGTTCTTGCAGCTGTGCAGCCTTATATGTAAAAAGCTGTGATGCACTCTTTGTTCTGACAGCTTTTGACTGATGGTCAGCATTACATTTTCACATGATGATCCCTGCTGCCACACCATATTAAAACCCTCATGTAACTCTTGTGACTGATCGGTGTAGCCACTCTGACACTACCACAGCTCCAATTGCTTTAACCCTTTCTTGCATAGTGGTCACTAAAGTGGACAGCTATTCAAAAGCTCTTCCCTTGTATATGCATAGGTTGGGGTTAGTAGAGCCATGGAAAATATTTCTCTCTCTCTCTTTTTGTAGAAAAGAAAAAAATCTGTCAGCGGCTAGGTTCAACATTTATGAAAAGTATTAAAATATGTTAAAATATGAGAAAACATTTTTTTATTTCATAGCTTTCACACAGTATAGAATTTTCTGCTATTGGTTTGTTAAATACATGTTTTTTTTAATTAAAAAGTCAAATACATAATTTCTTTTGTAACTGCATGAAAAATAGTTTCATAAAAAAATTGCATTGCATTGTTTATTTCATGCCTAGAGAGGAATAAAAACACTCATAATTCATGCATAAAGGGCTTAATGTAACATGAAAGCTGCAAGTCAGCTGCATTCTCAATTGCCGAACGATAATTAAAGGTAATAAACTGTGCTGCTTATAGACAAACTGTGCTTTTATTTTCACCTCTACTTTCCTCCTTGTCTTTTTTTTCACCACTACCCACCTGCATTTTATATATTAAGGTATTTTATGTGCCCTTTGAGAGAACATAGCATAGCTTTTCTTTGACATGAAAGTTATACAGTTAAAATAGTTAACAGTTAATTATTACAGTAATAGTAGTAATTTTATTTTAGTTCATTACAAAATGTCACAGCTAGTTTAAGACTGGGCTTGTGTAAAAATTGCTCCATACATATTGTTGTGCCAGCAGGTTACTATGGCATTAGGGTGGCAGTGGCTCAGTTCATAGCTCTAGTTTCAGGGTCAGTAGTTTAATTCCTGGTTTATCTTGGGTGCATATCATGGTGTCCTGGGATAAGAAACCAAAACCCAGTAGTAGCGTTAACATACAATGTCTCACAACTGTCAGAAAACAATTGCCCCAAGCAGATCAATAAGGTATGTCATTATTATTACTATAATGGTTACATAACCTCTAGCAGCCATAGTAATTTATCATGAGCAAAGGGCAAAGGAAAAAGTTGGTGACAGATTATAGAGCAAATAGGTCAGTGTTAGGAGGTAGGAGTAGATGTGTACGTCAGAAAACATAGGATTTTACTACTAAAGAAGGTTCTACATTGTGAATCATTGTCGAACTTTTTTTAATTTTTTTTATTTAGCATTATTTTAACTTGTATCACTTATTGTAAACCACAACAAAAAAATCTAAATTCAAGATGGATCAGATGATAGAGTAGGGACAAGCAACCTGTGTGGCTACCTAGCTCAGAGGACTTGTTGGATAGTTAACACATCTTTATACCTGTAGCTGAGGTTGTACTGGTGTGTTAGTACACGTGTCATCATAAAGGACCATGCTGATATAAACCTGTACTTTATCTGTGTGTTTGGGTTTTATCTCCCTGCAAACACTGATTGTCATCTTCTGCTCCCTCTTGCTCACCTTTCTTCTCTCCTTCTTGTCCTTATTTCCATTTGAATCCGAACCAACACAAACCTACTTTCTTTCATGCTTAACTTGCATTTTCAGCAAATATAAGAAAGCTAAATTTGTACCACAGCTTGTTGCTACTTGTGTCTTATTAACTAGGACAAGTACTTTTGAGCTACAATGTAGCAGCTACTGTGTTTGTGGCCATGCAAAAAAAGTGCTGTTGTCTGTCTGAAGCCAAGGCAGATGTAGTGGGATATTTTATTGTTTTGTTGGTGCACAATTTCCACAAGTAAGGTCACTTGAGCCAGTATTGTTTGAGTCTGAAGTCTGAAGTCTGCAAGTTAGTCAAGTTAAAGAAACAACAACTTAGGTCTGTGACTTAAGAAAACACTATTATGGTTTTAATGAAAATCTCCTATTTAATAAGAATGCAGAGTTGTAACTCAACAGTCTGACAATGTGTATATCATGGACGTGTGTGTGCAGTTATTTAATAGCTTCCTGGTGTCAAATGCTCATGATTTAATCGAAATAAACACAATTGATGGTTGTGTGTAATGGGGCTGTGCTGTGACTCAGCACATCTAAAATCAGAGGCTGCATGGATTTAATGAAGTGAAGCACAGTGGAGCAAAAATGTAGCTGAGGTACTGTCAGAATAAATCCTGTTAAATGATAAAGGTCAAGGTATGCCACAAACGAAAAGCAACAATGGAAAGAGGCAGTATGAAAGATGTTTATGTGTGAGGGAGGGGATTTCAGGGGAAAAGCTGGTAAAGGCCTACTGTACTGTGGACCACCATTAGATCTATTTTTGTTATGCTACAGTGATCATATATATTTAACCTTCAGTTTTTACATTAGAACAACTAGAAACTCAAAAAGTGGTTTCCTGGCTGCTCTCCTTCCACAAAGAACATTCCTTATCAAGCTACTTGGACTGTGGAACGATCAGCTTCATCCAGATGAAGCTGCCAGGTCCTTGCTGGACTTATTCTGGTCTCTCAAATAAGAAACTCTAAAAAAAACCTCTCATCAGATTTTGACAGGTCTTGCACTCCTATTTTTGTCCTCTCCATATTGCTCTACAGGTCAGGTCAATCAATAGTTTTGTGTTTTTAATGTATTTTATAGTTGTATTCTAATAAAGACACTACAAAATAAATATATATATATGGTCATCATATCATTGCCAAAACAATAAATGTAATGTTGGCCTGAGACCTCTGCACAGTACTGTAAATGAGTGTCTAGAGAGTGGCAGGGGGACAGAGGCAGGACCAGAATAGGACAAATAAACAGCGCTGACATGAGCACAGAGAGTTCATAGACTAGAAGAGTTACAGTTGTTTCTGGGTAATAACAAAAACAAGATATATATTTGTTCCCCCTAAAGGTTTCAAACACTTGGCACCACCAGTCACTCTCCTCCCTCTTATTCTGCTGTTTGGTGTGTGTCCCTCAGCTGCCTCTAGATGTCGCTACTTTCTAGTTGCTGACAGAGGTTTATGACGTGCTCTCCCAGCTGCTGGGACACACACACACACACACACACACACACACACACACACACACACACACACACACACACACTGATTCACACTAAGAGACCGGGGCTAAATCACAGCCCACGCATGATGGGCTTGCTATTAAATTTGGCCTGGAAATTCAAGGTCAGTAGATAATGGATGTGGTTTCAGAGCGAGCACTCCACACTAAATTCATTTAGTAGTGTAACTACACATGCACTTTGTCTTCTAACAAGTGCTGTCACTTGTTTCACATATGTCTGTTATCTAGCTAATCACAGTGTATGACACTCAGCTGGAATATGGCAGCACAGTCAAATATAACTTGCTATTTCAGCTTATTACCATGACCTGATGTGTTGATTTTTATGTGATTTATATGTGTCATTTACAGAAGCTAATTATTTGAACATCAACTCTTCAGACTGAGTATGCATGTACACGGGAGTAGAAGGTGCATGAACTAAATGTTTGTTTGTTTTTTATTTTTATATAAAAAAATCAACTGGCTCAGTTTAGCTTGATTTTCTATCAGTGCACAAGTCAAACCAGCATTATGGCTGGCATGTTCAGTGAATGATAGTTTGTCTGTGTAGCAGAGTTTAGTGTGACATCACTGAAATCACTCAGCCTGCAGGAAACAACTGTACATTGTGCAGTCCAGTGTTGAGAGAAGTGATGTAGAGCAAACAACTTGTCTTTCATTTATTAACAAATGTCCTGTTTCATCCTTAATGATGAACAAACAGACAATATCAGCAGATTAATTAGAACATCCATTCCAGTGGGTTTCTGCCTTTGAGAAATAACTCAAACAACTGAATAATGGGTTAAATAAAATATGGATAATGACTAATATAATGAGAAATAGTAAATTAAGGTTGGACACTTAAGTAAAATAAAAACAAAGCAGTCACACAACCTAACTAAGAAGTAAGAAGTAGAAGAAAACATGACAAATCCTAGAAATCATTGCTCCTCATTAACTTTTATTCATACGTTTCCAGACTTCACAACATTTACAACATCATGTGCCACAACACAAACTGTAGGACACTTACAGAAAGGATGTAGTTTCCCTGTGATGGAAGGGTTCTAGTTCATGAGGTGGATGCAGCGGGAGACAGAGACACAGCTGTGGGACACGCCACACTGTGGCGGCGTCTACACGCAGGAGGACCTGAAGTCCTGCTCCCTCCCAGCACAAACACGGTGGAAACAGGAAATGTGAGTTCCCAGGGTTGTTGTACTGTAGCGGCACAGATCGACAGACAGTTGCGGAGCTGGTTAGACGGACCTCCTCCTCCCCTCCAGTAGGCTGTCCGCCCGCAGGAACGCACGCCTGGCAGCGGCGAGGGAGGAGCTGGCCTCGCTGTCACACACGGACGCTTCGTTTCAAAAACTAGCCACCACGCTAACGAACGCAGCGCCCGAACGCACCGAGGCTTCGGCTTTCACCGGGACGACTAAGCGCCAAGTCGGCGGACTCGACGAGAAGCAGCATGCCGGTGAAAGGCGGGGGAAGACTGGCCTCTTTCCCGAGCAAGAGCGACAACGTCGGAGTAAGTGTAAGTGGCGTTTGACTGTGTTTGACATGTGTGTCGTCACGTTAGGGAACAGGACTTCGCCACAGGGCCGGCGCGACGCGTCGAGCGATGGTTCTGTCGAAGTGACGCGCGAGAGCGAACGTGTCCCGGGAAACCTGCCCGACGTGCAGGTGAGGAGCGGGCAGGCCAGCCAATAGGCGGCGCGTCTGTACACCTGTTGTGCTTCAGGAGAGCCAATAGAAAAGCAGCTGTTCCGCGGCTCAGCTGCTCCCAGTTGTTGCTAACTTGAAACTAGTTCGACCTAAATCCAGTGTTGGAAGTGTTGACTGTTCAGACTGACGGGTTATCTGGAGATTAGATGGATGTAATCAGTAGAATATATCTGTGTGTGTGTGTGTGTGTGTGAAAAGACACTGAACGAGGAAGGCTTTCACCTGCGAACACAAATGAATATTTACCCATTTGCATTTCCTTTTATATTTCTGCCCTTTTACTACAGGACAGTAACAACATTGCTGCTGAATTCAGTTCTGTGCACTTCAAAACTATGTCATCGATTTCAAAATGAAAATGTTAAAACAATACCAATACTAATATATACAGCAGATAGTTTTAACTTAGGTTGTGGTGACTATGATCTAGGAGTGCTGATTGCACAACAGGTCAGGGATGACTTCCTCTGGGTGTGTGTGTGTGTGTGTGTGTCTTTCTGCGGTTGTATGGACAAGTTTTAGTTTCAAAGAGCTCTTACCTGCTGTTTACATCTTTTATAAAGTCAGTGTCATAGTGAAAGTTCTTTTTCCTTCAGAAAGATGCTCAAACATGTACAAATTCTGTAACTTTTACCCTGAGCTTCCTACTGTAACCACTGTTGATACTCAAAACGAACCCAGTGATTTCAAAACTTGCATTACTGCAGAAACTGATAAAAAATGTAAAAAGATTTTGTGCAGTGGATGGATTACTTATGGATATGGACAAAAAAGTCTATAAGGATTTGATCATTTCAGAATTTCCTTAAACAGCACTAGCACCATGATATTCCATGAGAAGTACAAGCTGTTGCTACATGAGAATTAGAATTAGGTGTAGGTGTAGGGTTCGGAGTATGGTTAAGATGTTAAAGGTAAGGGAGTAGAGAATGCACTTTGTCACTGAGTGTACTCACAAGCATAGAGTGTGTGCCTAATGCTCTTTCTGCTGGTTCCACTAGGGGAGAGACTCAGATTAATGGTCATCCTTAATGGAAAAGCCTTGGGGGTGTTGTGAGTGTGTGATTGCAGAAATGACCCTATGGCAGGCCGGATTCTCTTTCTGTCCTAGTGGTTTTAACTGGTGCCTCTCCCAGCTGCTGAGACATGGTATCTTGCTTTTTATTTGAAACACAGACATGGGCTACAGCATCTCTCAGTTGTCCCTTCAATTTCTCCATAAACTGTGCATAGCAAATAGGTCAAAATGTCTTGAAATGTTAATCTTTTGCTTTTAAAAATAAGTTGATGTTTGAGCTGCAGTGTAGTTAAAGCTTGAGTCGAACAACACTAAAAGTATGACATATTATTTCAAGAGCAAGGACAAAATGAAGTTGATGTCTAAACAGAAAGCATATGAACTCTCATGTAAAGTATATGGGATAGAGATAGTGGAAGGGTTAAATTATAAAATGAAGTGTAAGGTCTGGATGCAGCTAAAGTGTCAGTTTCTTTGTAAGCACTGGCAGAATCAAAGGTTTCAGCTTGGGTGTTAAAACCAATTCATGGTTACTGCTTTACCTTTCATGGACATGTACTTGCACTGTGGACACACATACACTTCTATTGATATTACAGTTAGGGATGTGTAGTATAGGATTACAAAACATGATAGCAACTCTGGATAGTGACAGCAAGAAGAAGATCTGCCTCATTTATTTTAATGGCTGAGCAACATGCAAAAATGTGGACAGCATGTGGAACCATTTTATAATACCAGTGTCAAGTATATTGAAATAAACAGTTCGTACCTTCAGTGGATGAAACTTGAATGATACAAGTACAGTTGTGGAGTGGAACCATGGACAGTCTACGCAGACAAATGTTTTGGCATTTCTTTACTGACGTCTCACATCAGCCCTGACACTCATGGACATGGGTGGTGATTAAATTTAAGATACGCTACAGAAAACTGTAGCAGATGTGTAACGTTTGAATTGGATTTTAGAGCTGAAAGCAACTGAAGTCTTAGTTAAGGGGTAAAAAAAAAGCAGTTTAAGTGTTGCCGTGTAATTGAAATTCTTAGCTAAAGTGGAGCCTCCAGAAATTCAAAATGCAGTTAACTGTGACATCACTTTTATGGAGGAACTTTAGGTGTTCTGCTGCTGATCATTCTAAGTAGAGAATACATTAGCTTTTTTTACTCTTTTTGAATAAATAAATGTTGAGTGAGGTGCTTCTGACTGAATAAAAATAAAGACATTTTCTGCCTTTCCTTTGTTAATAAGCTGAATTAATTCCGACCCCCAAGCCATGTCTAATCTGGTCAGGATACATTGTTCATTCATAGAGACAAGTAAATCTAGCGCAGCACCTTTATGTATAATGGAACATGAAGTCATGCTTCAGATGAGTTTTCTTCTTTCTAACCCTTCTACTGTTTGCTGGGCAGCATCCCCACTTCACCTAAAATCGTTGGCACTGAAGTATCATCGGGTTTTTGTCAATGCTCCCACAATTCAGTAGAGTGCGTTCATCAGTTCCATTCTGCTTACATGAGCTGAGAGCCCAGTTCAGTGTGAGTGACGTATTCACACCAACGCAGCTGCTGACAGTGAACAGGGGGAGCATTCACACACTGCTACATATTAAGTATAAATGGCTGGCACAGTCAAACACTGATGCACTATAACCATGGAAACACGAGAGTTGTGTCACAGAAACACATCAGATCTGCATAAAGTGACGGCAACTAACCACTGCCTTTTTACACTTTACACACACAATTAAAGCTCAGGTTTCTTTCTGTGTAATACTCCCCTTTGATTGTGTTTTGGTTTCGGCCTTGCTTTCACAAACGTTATGCCCCTAGATAATACTATATCCATATGACCCAGTGAAGGTTTTGAAAGACACTCATACATGTCCCAGGCAGTTCTAAAGCTGTCAAACTGTAGCTGTAAAAATTGTAGCAGGCAGAGTCTTTGGAGCTTGGCTTAGTGTAGAGATTTAAATTCAGTCTCAAGTATAGGAGGCCAGGACCCAGTATGTACTCCATACGGTAGACTGGGGTTCAAATCCCTGCTGCAACCTACTTCCAGTAGGGAGCCTTAGGCTAGACCTCCCTTATGCTTACTCGCCTCTGCCTTTGCCTTGTTGTATGGAGCAACCCAGCCAGCACCTGGCCAATACTATCTCTACAGTGAAGTATGGTGGTGGCAGCATCATGCTGCGGGGATGTTTTAAGCGGCAGGAACTGGGAGTCTGATCAGCATTGAGGGAATGATGAATGCAGCTATGTACTAAGACATCCATGATTATCCTTAATGTTGCAGAGTGCTCTGGACCTCAGACTGGGGCGATGGTTCACCTTTTAGCAGGACAACAACCCTAAGCACACAGTCAAGAAAACACAAGAGTTGTTACGGTACAACTCTATACTGTAAATTTCCTTGAGTGGCCCAGCCAGAGCCCTGACTTAAACCCAATTGAACCTTTCTGGAGAAATCTGAAAATGGCTGTACACCAACGCTCCTTATCCAACCTAATGTAGGTACTCCAAAAAAGAAGGAGAGAAACTGCCCAAAAATAAATGTGCCAAGCTTGTAGCATTATACTGAAAAGTTATACTTAAAAAGACTTGAGACTGTAATTGGTGCTAATGGTGTTTCATCAAAGTATTGAACAAAGGTTGTGAATACTTGTGTACATGAGATTTTTATTTTATTTTATATAATATATATAATATATATTATTTTTTTTTGTTTTTAAATTTAAAACATAAAATAGAATATTAGAGCTAAAAACTCTATGTCAACTCATTAACTGTAAACATAGTAATCATTCTTAAGAATCCGAATGACAGTATGGGGACACGATCCTGCATGTTGTTCGATGTTGTCTGGATTCTCCGGCCTGTGACCTCCCTGCCAGTTGTTCTTGCGCGGGTTATTTCAGTCATGGCTGGTTTTTTGCAAGTGAAATCAGGACAGTCAACATTTCAAGTGTGTAAGGGAGACTTAATAGTGTGGAAACATGACCAGACAAGTGGTACACTGTAAATGTTCTTTGATAAGGCAGTAGGTTTCAGTCCAAATCCACAGCTTCACACTCATTTAACACTTCATACAGAATTTGATTTGATGAAATTCAACTTTACTTTTTCATCCTTTCCAGCATAAAATGAACAATAGCAGTTATTTATTAGTTTTGTTTCAAATTGTTATTTTCCTGCTGAATTTTTAAAACTTCCCCTTCTACGTGTTTAGCTGAACTTTCTTTATAAAGGCCACACATTTACTCAATTCAGCTTTTTCTAAAATGACCCCTGTTCCCAGAAGTTCCAGGAGAACTTTTACCCACATATAATAATTTTCAACATATTCCAGATATTCCCTGACCGATGAGAACCGTGTCACATGATATCGGACAGCTGCAGGGAGTGGCTGACTGATAAAATTCCTGCCTGTGTTCTTTATATCTCCCTCCATGTGTGTCTGTGTTTAGTGTTTACTGGCACTGCCCTCTGGCTTGGGAATAGGTTCAGAGGCCAAGGGTGTGGTGCACTGCTGAAACCCAAGCCAGCATCAGGGAAGACAACTTTCTGTGCAGTGCTGATCTCTTACTGTTCTGTGCACATGCACAGGACTTAAAACAGCATGCAAAGACTGATGTAATAAATAAGCTTATTATCAGTGTGTCCACATGAAGTGAGACAAGAACAAGAACTGCCTGCTCATCATACTTCAGTTAAACTTAAGCATCATTAAATTGTCTGTTTTACTCTGTTCAATATTTAATGTGCCATATATTGTACTTATGTAAGACAAAAGCACAGTGCAGAACTACTTTTTAGTTCTGCACTGTGCACTGCACTTGCATTCAAAATGTTACTTCAAGTATTAAACAAAAAAATCTACTTAAATAAAAGTACTCTTTATGTAGAATGGAATGAATCGGTAAATATGATTATTACGTATTTGTTTTAATTGTTTTGTTGCAGCTGCTAACAATGGAGTTTATTTTGAACTCTTGCTATTAAATATACGATTTCAATGAAAATGTTTTATTCTAATAATTGTTTATCTAATAATTATTTTAATTCCGTGGGTAGTTGTGATTTTTACAGCCAATTTCACTATGCATTAATTCAAAATCCTGTTTCAGTTTTGTTTTAAAAGATCACAGAGCCAGTGTTAAAAGTGAGAGACATTCTTGACAGCTTCTTCTACTCAGCCCTCATGTTATAATTTACAGTATGTTGTTGACTCTGTGAAAGCAGGGGGTAGGGCACATTCTGCCTCTGTTGTTGTTTGGCAACTTACATTGTACATTGTAAATACCGGGGGTTGCCTTTGTAAGACATTATCTGAAGGAAATAATTAGTTCTAGCCATAAGAGCAGCATGGCTGTCAGTCTTGTCAGTTCACCACTTTAGTCCAGACTAAAATTTACATTTGCGTTTCCCTCAGGACGAACCCTAATAGAACCAGCATTGGTTCTGTGTGGAAATATATGGACAACTGTTGGAATGGTTGCAGTAAAATTTGCTTTGCACATTCCCTAGAAGTAGAAATCAGAACACCTTTTCTTTATTCTGTTTTCATCGAGTGCCAGCATCAGGTAAACATTTAAATGAAATTTAGTTATTGGCCAGAGACTTGAATTGAAAGCAACTTACAAAGCAAGCAAAATACCCCAGCCAGGTGGAAGACATTGAATGCAGCATGTCAGGAGAAGAAGTCAGAACACAGTGGTGAAGGGATCTGTAGATAGTGAGGGTGTTCAGGTAGGATGGTGGAATTAAGCACTGGTATCCTGAGTGGTTGTAAACCTGGTCATCTGAAAAATACAGTACTTTTAACTTTGTTATGCAGTTTCAGTATGGACATCTTCAAAAGCAGGAAAGCTATACACAGAAAAGTAAACTCTGTTCAGACCTTTATGAAGCTAGCAGCCCCTGGAAGCCAGTGCAGACATATAATCAGTGAAAAGATGTGCCTTTTACATGAACTGAAATAGGACGTGTTGTTACATGTTGGATCAACTGCACAGATTTGATTATGTGTGTTGCTAGTCCGATTAGAAGAGAACTGCAGTTGTTGAAATGAGGGAAGAGGACTACTTGCACAATTAGATATCACTTTCAGAAAGGTTGACAACAAACTAAGAATCTTATTTGTTTGTCAGTGATTTCCCCCAGATTTCTAGCAGACTTTGTGGGGACAATCAGAGACGATTGAGACAATCAGTAATGACCAAATACCAGAAAAACACTGTGAGCCTCAGCTTTACTTTATGTTTGATGCCAAATGGCAAATACACAAAATTGAAATGGTAAAGCAGCAGCTAAACATCAGCACATGAGCAGGTTGACATGCTGAGCATAGCATTTAGCTCAGATAACTGGGGTGTGCAACGTTAGAGAGTTTCTGTGGACTAGTCTTGTTTTTCCTGTTCTGTTTGTGTATGTTCAGTTCTATTTTGAGCTGTGTTAACTGAAGTCTGACTCAAGCCTGACTCAGGATGATGTTCTCTGGGGAACATTGTCAAGGCTTCCATAAGCATTAGTCTTACTATTTCTCACTATTACACAGTGGGTGTGACTGTAGTGTGGTTGATCGGTACTGGATTTGTCTGTATGGTTAAATGTGGCTGAAGCCCCATTTGCGTACATTTGTCTGAGACTACAGCTTGATATTGTGTGTGTGTGTGTTAGGTTAGAATCAGGTCTAGGGCAGGGTTAGCATTAGGCATTTACTTATGACTGTTTAGAATGGATTATGTTAAGTGTCCTCACAACTAAAATAAGACCAACTTGCGTGCACTCCACCACAGATTGTTGTTTCCTGTTAGTGAACATGGGTAAAAAGGCCTTATCTGTGGAATGACAGGAAGTGAGACTGCTTCCTGCCACTGAAGCCACTTCTACCCTTGTTTCCACATTGCCACACCCTGAGTCCTGAGGCCAAGACAAGACCACAACCAAAATAAACATCCACAGGACACTCCCCAGTGTAACTTTTTCCTCAGGCGCTCATTTTCATCCATAAGATTCATAACAGCAAATCTGATCTTTGGTAGAGAATATCATTATTATCAGCAGCGGAGTCCTTTGCATGCATAAAGAAGATGCTCAAACTCAATTTTACAGATGACCTGTTTCTGTACTGGATTTTGTGCTGCGTGTACAATCCTCCTGTCACAGGAGTCACCAAGCCTCCATAAACTGTGTGTGTCATAAGTAAATAAAGTACAGGTGAGTCATGTTGTTTTCACAGCTCATCCAGTTTAGCATTCAGCTGAATACACCTGCACAGTTCCTGTGGTAACAAGCACATCACTGTACAATCTGTTTGCATACTGAATAGGTCCTTGGAGACCATGTTAAATTTGTCAGTCAGGTTCATTTCATATGTACTTTATATAACCTACCTTAATGCTAGATTCATTTTCATTATGTCACTGGGTTCTGGGTTCAGCACTGGGTTTTTGAGGTCACTAATAATAATTCTGATCTGATGAAGGGATTTTAACAATTATTTACATCTTTTGATAGAGATATACTACCATATACATGTTTTAATGTACCATGTAAGATGTGAATGTGTCGGCCAGTCTGTCAGACCACTTTAAATCCAGAAACTAACATAAATAAATGAGGTTCTTTGCCTTGTTGTATTATCTTGTGGACACTTTATTGGGTCATCAGAAATCAAAGTGAGAGATGTGCATCTGCAAAATAAAACACTGTAATTACTGAGAAATAACAGGAAGAAGACTTTAGAGAGCTGATGAATACACCAGTTGTGTGTGATATCATCAGCAGTCTACAAAGCAGCTCTCTGGGAGAGTTCCTCCCTAAATATAATTAACATGATGAAAGAAGAAACTGAAATTCGACATGCATTTTGAACAGTTCTCTGGTACCAAATTAAAGAAAATATTAAAACTCATTTTCAACACAGCAGGTTAGTGCGTGATCGTATTAGTGTGAGAGGGCAGAGGAAGTTGCTCTGAGGTTGGAGTTAGAACAATTGCCAGACTCACTTCAGCTCCTCGAGGCCTGATGCACAAAACTCTATGACTAAGACTCTTGTCAACCCGCAAAGTCATAAATATGCAGACATATCCTTTTATGGCAGATTTGTAAAGATGAGAGCACACCTAATTCTGCAGGAGCCTCATTTCACCCCCAACAGTTTGCTATAAATAGACACAGACACCATTAAACATCCATTTGCATATGGATACTTGTGCCTGCTCCATCACCCGTCAGACCTGGAAATGAGAAGAACAGCAAAGAGGAAGTGTGGTGTCATCTATTGTGTTCCTCTCAATGCAGCTGTGTGACATTTTAGTCACCATTATTACTTGTCTCGAATTGAACACTAATGTTTTAGCTTAACAATACTTACTTACTTAATAATACTAGCAGCAGATACAGATGAAGTATCTGCAGTTATAGTAATACAGAAAAAAAAATTAAATTCTATTGACTAGGTAATTTCTTTTATTTTTTAGATGAAGTTATGTGGTTCTGGTTCTAATGGTTCTGAAAAAACAACATACTATCTACAGCGTAAGTCACCAGTGTTGTGTTGCATTCAGGGACAGTATTACTGTACTTTATAAAAAATAACAGTACAATGTAATGGATGCAGCCGCTTGTTTGTTAACCTGGTTCTTAGCAAACCTGAAACTGTCCTCATCAGTCTCTGGTTACCAGCAGAGCTTATTTACTGTACATTCTTGCAGCTACAACAATGCAACAGCAACGTTAGTGGAACATATTTACCTGCCTATTTCCATAGCATCAGTTCTCACCTGTTCTGTTGAAACTTTATCTACAAACTGGTGAGAGTGAAGAATTCCTACTGGCTTGTATAGACAGTTACAGTAGTTCACTGATAACCAATGTTGAACAGCACAAATTTGGTTACTGTACTTATGATTCTGATCCTCATCGGTGCTGCATCACTTTTCCACTGCTGACTAATGCACAGAGAGAGAGAGAGAGAGAGAGAGAGAGAGAGAGAACCCAGAACGTCAGGTGTAGTGAGAGGAGGATGTAAAAATAGCAGTATCATTTGTCATGGTGAAGATGCTGTACCTTCCACAGTCAGGTAGCTGTGACGTGTCTCTGTGCTTCTGACTGCTGCAGTCAGCTCCAACCCTTCACACTGTGAGTCTGTGCTCAGGAAACACCTTGAGCTGTTGGCATTTTTATTTGCTTCCTGTAAAATTCCTACAGTATCTCTGTCTGGACTTAAAGTTTAGTAGCTTACAGTACAATCAGTTGAATATATTGTTTGTTTATATTTTTTCAGTAAAGGACAACTGACCTGTTCCTTAGTTTTTATCATGCAATCTGTTTTTCATATGATACGTAGCTTCCTCCTCCTGCTCGTCCTTCTCCTCTTTAGTTTACGTCATGTAGAACAACAGTATCGACTTGCTGTTGTACAATTACCAGCGACATGATTGTGTTGTCATTGTGGAACCTGTAATCTCCTGTCCTCCCCTCCCCTCTCCTGGAGGTGTGTCAGAACGTTCGGTTACTTAAGGCGCAGGTACAGGTGCTGACCTGGACTGAATGCTGGGTTGGGACACATTCCTATAGCGAACTGAAGCTGTGACTGAATGTAACCTCGCCCTCATCACTTTGAGGCTCTGCAGCCTGTGCCAACAGTAGCAGTAAAACTGAATTTGGTTTTCACTTTGTGGTATGACCACAGTGGCAAAATAAATAGCTCCACTGACACTTATTTTTTCTGTTTTTGGTCATTTTCTAGCTTGTTGTTGTCATTTTGTATGTCCTTTTTTTGGCCCATCACTCTTTTCTTATTTTTGGTCTTATATGTTGAACCATGTCTCCTGTCGGGCCCCTGGGCCTGTGCCCAATAGACCTGTCTGATAATTACTGGTTTTCAGGAACAGCAGGTGTAGCTATATTCCTGGAAAATGTCTTCCAAACAGTGTCCACTGTATCTGCATTCTTTATTCTGAGTTTGATTTGTGTGCTAAGTAAAAATAAGGCTCAAGTGAAAAAAGTTTTCTTTTTTTTTTTTAAACTCTCTAGATTAAATTGACTGAATCGAAACTGAATATAGTGTATTTCCTATAGTTGCCACTGTCCTCGCTCAGGCATGTTTTAAAGTTTTGTAGCTCTGCAAGCTGTAGTTCACAGGTTCTTGGCTATCATAGAAATTAAGAATAACCCATTCAAGGTTGAACTGCTGTGCTATAACTTAGATATCTGTCAGCACTAATGTAAAGAACAGCATGCTGTAATTAAAGGATATAAACTGAGCAAAATATATTGTCATTATTAACTACTAATTGCACAGTAGCTTGATAACATGAGTACTCTGTTCTTCAGTGTTTGTACTAATCCACTACTTGTATTGTAAGTTATTTTAATACAGCTTGAACACAGCAACAGCTCACTGCTGGCTGGATGGACCTGGTTCCCATGACCTTGTTCACGTGACTGTGTGTGTGTGTGTGTGTGTGTGTGTGTGTGTGTCTGTGTGTGTCTGTGTGTGTCTGTGTGTGTCTGTGTGTGTGTGTGTGTGTGTGTCTGTGTGTGTATAGTTGGGGTGGGCGGGTGGTTGGTGGTGGTGGGGTAATGTGTGGTTTCAGGTCAGTCTTAAGTGTCACAATAACGCCATTGTTGCCATTCACTGAATTCCCAGTGTTCTAAGTATGTGGTTGTACTTTGAGCAGCTCGGGCTTATGGGCTGCTGAGACACACAGACGCTCTAATGACCTCAGCGTAGTGCTCAGACAATGCTTTGTTGAACTGCTAAGTGGCCACTGTTTGCTGTCTGACACTGTTGTTAACAACAGTTTGTCATTTTAATGCAGCTTAGGCTTTTGAACAAAAACTAAACTCTTTATTAGAAGTCAGCACCAGAATTTTTAAGTCAACTTCACTTCCGGGAACTCTGTTTTTTAATAATGGACCTAGTTTCAGAGTTAATGGCCTGTTGGATGACCTTGACCTTTACAATGTAGCAGTTTATTTAGCTGAAATGACCTGCTCCCTGCTCCTTATTTCATCCGCTGTCAGTTCAGTTTATCTTCAAAAGGATGTTTCAAGCCCTCTCACTGTGTGCACATTCAGGACCGTGCCTATTCCAAATGTTTTATTTTGGATTTTTTTGAAGCATGGCTGTGCTGCTGCTTTAGTGTCAGAGGGCTTTTATTGTTCTCAGAGCTGCTCTGTGTCTGTTGTTGCATTTCCACTTCAAAGCCCTCATGCCTCATTAGATATGTGTATATCCTGACCTACTCCCTGTTTATAGAACTGAGCATTAGCATAGCACACAAACACACACACACACACACACAATGCTGTCAGGGTGAACCCATACTAAACCCAGTCAGACAGTGATTGATGTTGATTTGTAACCGTAATGAGGTTGTGTGTTCCTACAACTTGTACAGTTCTCTTCATTTACACTATGTCTGTCTGCGTGTCACTGTGTCATACAGTCTGCCTACGCACTGTGA